>NC_136069.1:205514450-205829450 GCF_964261635.1 Lissotriton helveticus
TTTATTTATGAATATTTCATTCAATAAATAACATTATTATTTTTCTGAAAATTGCAAAAATAAAATTTAAATTCAAACTGAAATATTGTTAAATTTTTTTGTTTTATTCTTTTATTTTAATATATTTATATTATTTTCTAAAAACATTCGGAGTCGCGCACCCAAAGTGTACACATCATGGTGGGTGTGCGGATTCTAGCCGCCATTTTAGAAAAGTCATGAAGGATGTGCGTACGGTGTGCGACGGCTGCATGTTTTTCAGTTACATCATATACATTTATTATTACGTGGTGTGCGCGTTTGCTATACGACCAGTCCGCGACTCCTGCTCCCACGCATTTGCGACACATGCGTATTACGGTACGCGACGCTTGCGCTGTGGCGGTTCCCACGTGAAGTCATATACGTGCCAGGGCACGCTGGGTGCGCGACTCCCGCAAAAAAATGTTATGTTCTAAAATTATATGTATGTGTCTTTAATATACATATTAGGGCAAGAGATTATCTAAGATATTCATAAAAATAATATATTTGTACTTAAAATAAACTTAGATTATTTTTAAATATATTTTCGCGAAGTCGCGTCAGGTGCGTGCTTCTTGAGCGCAGAGTGCGCGGATCCCATGTAACCTCAAAATAAAAGATTTAATTGGTTCATAACATTTCCCACTGTAACTATTGAAGGACCCCACCCATTTTAATCATTCTTGTTGGAGCATCTTTAGAGAGACATCTCTTTTCCTACAAGTACCCTTTTTGCTTGTTTTTTTTTGTGTTTTTCAAAAAATGTCAAACAAAATGGCATCTGGACAGCAGCAGCAGGAGGAAGTATCTTCTGAAGAAGAATTCTTGCAGGAGGCACCACATCCACAGAGGCCGGAATCTGTTGTGTGGAAATTCTTCACTTTTCCACCTGGAGAGAAGAAAGTAAATGCAAGAAAGGTGACGTGCAAAATTTGTGACCGAGTCCTGTCAAGAGGCAGTGAAAAAAAATACTCTTGTGGCACTGCTTCTATGTACAAGCATCTCCGGACCACACATCCTCTCAATTTTGCTCGGGAGGAAATGAGGCGAGCTGCTTTGAACCTCTAACCTGCTATGGCAAGTACGTCTGGAGCGTCCTCAGGAACACCTGCAATGGACATTAGGGCAGAATTCACCTTTCTCAAGCAACACTGTGTGAAGTGTAAGAAACTTATATGCTTCAGTGAGCAGTCGGTAGATGCAGTTTGTGCTGCCCAACGCAACCATCGTTGTTAATTGCAAGGTAATGTGTGAAAGTTTGGTTGAATATATGTATACAGCATGATTGTCTGAAAGAATGCAATAGTAGTGTATGGTGAATTTATAGGTGAAGATTTATGAGGAAGTACTGCAGCGTACCACTGCAAGCTCTTTAGCTGCACTGCACTGTGGCACTTCCGAAGCACAGGGATGTGAGATATCTACATGAATATGTTGCAACTCTGTGCTACCCTCTGCACTGCTGTACCAACTGCAGCCATGCAGTGACACAGGCACCCTTGCACCATGGTGCAAGGATGTCTGTGTCGTGCGGAGATTGTTTTTGTGCAGGAATGGACACCTTCCTGCACAAAAACTATCAGTAAAGGCATTTTCCTCTTTCAATTCCTCCTTGTTGCGCCTTGCTACACCAACTCTAGGATGGCGCAGCATTCACACACATCTCCAGATTTACGATTTCTCATAAATCTGGAGATGTGTCTTGTTCTATGGGTGTTACTTGCAGGTTGGCTTTTCATCTCCTTGCAAATATTGAGGAGTGCCTGGCGCCATCACTACTTCACAAAAAGTGACGTACGGGTGGAGCTGGGTGCTTGTAAATCTGCCCCATAAGTGATTAGGTATTGGCAGACTGATACAATAATCAATCAATCAATCAATCAAGCATTTATATAGCGCACTACTCACCCGGAGGGTCTCAAGGCGCTTGGGGAGGGGGTCCGCTACTGCTCGAACAGCCAGGTCTTGAGTTGCTTCCTGAAGGCGAGGTGGTCTTGGGTCAGGCGGAGGTGGGTCGGGAGGGAGTTCCAAGTCTTGGCGGCCAGGTAGGAGAAGGACCTTCCTCCTGTGTTGACTCTTCGGATGCGGGGGACGGCGGCGAGGGCATGGCTGGTCAATCGAAGCTGACGTGTGGGAGTGTAGAAGTTGAGGCGGCTGTTGAGGTATCTTGGGCCTTGGTTGTGTAGGGCTTTGTGTGCGTGGGTGAGGAGACAGAAGGTGATTCTCTTGTTGACCGGGAGCAAGTGCAGGTCTCTCAGGTGTCCGAAGATGTGGCTGTGTCTGGGGATGTCGAGGATGAGTCTTGCTGAGGTGTTCTGGATCCGCTGGAGTCTCTTCTGGAGTTTGGCGGTGGTTCCGGCGTAGAGGGAGTTGCCGTAGTCCAGTCGGCTGGTGACGAGGGCCTGGGTAACCGTCTTTCTGGTCTCGGTGGGGATCCACCGGAAGATCTTACGTAGCATGCGGAGGATGTTGAAGCATGACGAGGAGACGGCGTTAACTTGTCTGGTCATGGAGAGGGAGGAGTCCAGGATGAAGCCCAGGTTGCGTGCGTGGTCTGTCGGTTTGGGTACGCTGATTTTGGAAAAGGGGGGTGGTGATGGACAGAGTTTCTGAATGATGCAGAATACTCTTACCAAGTCAATAGATCATGGTTTTAATCCATCACCGTTTTTTAGCTCACTGCACCATCCCAGCTCAGAACCTGGCTATATGCAAATTAGTCTGTTCCTGTCCCAGTGCATGATGGGAACAGGGCAAACCAAACTACCAAGCCAATTCTTATACTGGCAAGGAAACAAGCTTCCGGGGACAGGTTTCTGGCATCACAGCCTTCTTCGGCCCGGCTTGCTTGAATCCTGATGGTGCAATGAGCAAGGGACTCACGTCTGAGTATACCCTCCCACACATAGTGTGGATAAAACCGATTTTGGAAAAGGGGGGTGGTGATGGACAGAGTTTCTGAATGATGCAGAATACTCTTACCAAGTCAATAGATCATGGTTTTAATCCATCACCGTTTTTTAGCTCACTGCACCATCCCAGCTCAGAACCTGGCTATATGCAAATTTGTCTGTTCCTGTCCCAGGTTTGGGTGCGCTGCCCAGGGCAGGGGGCCACCAGGAGTCATCCCAGGCGGAGGGCGAGGAGCCCAGGATGAGGACCTCCGTCTTGTCCGAGTTCAGCTTCAGGCGTCTGTTCGTCATCCACTCGGCTACGTCTGTCATCCCTTCTTGTAGGTTGGCTCTGGCGGTGGTGGGGTCATTGGTGAGGGAGAGGATCAGCTGGGTGTCATCGGCGTAAGAGATGATGTTGAGGTTGTGTTGGTGTGCGATGGCCGCAAGGGGGCTCATGTAGACATTGAAGAGGGTGGGGCTGAGCGAGGAGCCTTGAGGAACGCCGCAGATGACTTCGGTGGCTTCGGATCTGAACGGGGGAGGCGGACTCTCTGAGTTCTTCCGGCGAGGAAGGAGATGATCCACTCTAGTGCCTTTTCCTGGATTCCGACGTTGCAGAGGCGCTGCACTAGGGTGCGGTGGCAGACAGTGTCGAAAGCCGCGGAGAGGTCCAAGAGGATGAGGGCCGCTGTTTCCCCGTTGTCGAGCAGGGTTCGGATGTCATCAGTGGCGGCGATGAGGGCGGTCTCTGTGCTGTGGTTGGCCCGGAAGCCAGACTGCGAGTGGTCGAGGGATCCGTTCATCTCGAGGAAGGCGGCCAGCTGCTTGTTGACGGTCTTCTCGATGACTTTGGCCGGAAATGGGAGGAGCGAGATGGGGCGGTAGTTTTTGAGTACGGAGGGGTCCGCTGATGGTTTCTTCAGTAGAGCGCTGAGTTCGACGTGCTTCCAGCTCTCCGGGAAGGTGGCGGTGTCAGAGGAGGTGTTGATGATGTCCCGTAGGTGGGGTGCGATGACAGCGTTGGCCTTGTTGAAGACGTGGAGCGGGCAGGGGACGGTAGGAGATCTGGAGTGGATGGAGTTCATCGTGCGGCGGGTTTCTTCGGTGTTGATCGGGGGTGCAGGTGCGGTCGTGGGGTGCGTTGGCTGTGTGATGAAGCTGTTGTGTATATCTGCGATCTTGTTGTGGAAGTAGGAGGCGAGGGAGTTGCAGAGGTCTTGCGATGGGGTGATGTCGTTGTGTGCGTTGTTGTCCAGTCGTTCCTTGAATGTGGTTTTCTTGGTGGTGCGGATCAGTTGGTGGTGTTTTCGAGTTGCGAGCTTGAGGGTGGTCATGTTGTCTGGTGTTGGGTCTCTGTGCCAGGCTTTTTCGAGGGCTCTGCAGTTCTTCTTGGAGCTCTTGAGTTCGTCGGTGAACCATGGTGCTTTCTTACTGCCGGGTCTGCTGGGCGGGGTCCCCAGGGGGGCGAGGTCGTCTGCGCAGTTGCTGATCCACCTCGTGAGGTTGTTGGTGGCCTGGCTGGGTTCCGCTGAGCTGGCGGGGGGGTCCTGGCTCAGGGATGCGGTGATCTGGTCGGCTGTGATCCTGTTACAGCTTCTGCGTGTAACCTGTTGCTGGTGGTGGTGGATCGTGTTCTTTTTGAAGCTGAAGTGGACGCAGCTGTGGTCCGTCCAGTGGAGTCCCGTGGCGTGGCTGAAGGCGATGTCCTTGCTGGCTGAGAAGACGGGGTCGAGTGTGTGTCCGGCGTAGTGGGTGGGGGTGGTCACCAGCTGCTTGAGACCGAGGTTGGCGAGGTTGTCCAGCAGGGTGGTGGTGTTGCGGTCGTTGTTGTTCTCCAGGTGGAAGTTGAGGTCCCCGAGGAGGATGTAGTCAGCGGAGAGGAGGGCGTGCGGGCTGATGAAGTCGGCGATGTCTTCGCTGAATTGTGTGCGTGGTCCCGGGGGTCTGTAGATGAGGGTGCCTCTGAGGGTGGTCTTGGGGTCGGTGTGAATCTGGAAGTGCAGGTGTTCGGCGGCTGCGAGGGTGGGGGTGTCGTCGGTGTTGGTCGTGATGCGGATGGTGTTCCTGTGGATGATGGCGATGCCTCCTCCGGTCTGATTGCCGCGGTCCCTCCGGGTGATCTTGTATCCGTCCGGGATGGCGATGGCGATGTCGGGTGCTGAGGAGGCGTTCATCCATGTTTCCGTGAGGAAGGCGACGTCTGGTGATGTTGTGTCGAGTAGGTTCCAGAGCTCTACGGCGTGTCTGTGGACGGAGCGGGTGTTGAGCAGGATGCACTTCAGGTGGTTGCTGCTGGTCCTCGGTTTGGTGGGTGCAGGTGCCGTGCAGGAACGGATGCAGGAGAACTTGCAGGAGTGGCAGCTGAAGGGTCCGTGGGTGCGTCTCGGGGTGGCTCGGTAGCATCCGGGGATGCGGCCGACGTTGAGTGCGTAGAGGTCGGTGGCGTCGTAGGTCCGGCGGGTGGGCTGGTGTCTGTGGGGGCCAGGGGTCCTGGCGCTGGGCGCGGTCCAGGCGCAGACGGGCTTACCTTTGGCGCGCCTTCGGCGCACAATCGGCGCTCCCACTGCGCGTCACCGCTGCGCGTGCGCACGGTCGCCATTTATGGCGAAGTGCGAGGGAGGGAGGAGCAGCTGGGAGGCGGGAGCGGGGAGGGCACAGAAGGAAAAGGAGGCGTGTCCGCTCTCACGGCGGCGGGAAGCGGGGAGTGGGGCGGGTGGTCAGGTACGGGCACAGCAGCACAGGGGGCCACACAATGACAGCAAAAGGGACAAAAGGTTAAATAACTACAGAAGAAGCTAGATAACAACGAAAAATAAAACACAGTTAATACAGGACACCACTCGAAATACGGCGGGGGGCGGGGCCAGCAGGCAGGCTCAGCGAGGCTGAGGGCAGCGGCAGGCGGGGAGCACACGCTACAGCTGGTGGCCGTGCGGCGCGGGGGTGTCCTAAGAATAGGTCACACTCACCTGTGCCGCACGGTCGCCATTTATGGCCAAGTGCGAGGGAGGGAGGAGCAGCTGGGAGGCGGGAGCGGGGAGGGCACAGAAGGAAAAGGGGGCGTGTCCGCTCTCACGGCGGCGGCGGGGAGCGGGGCGGGTGGTCAGGTACGGGCACAGCAGCACAGGGGGCCACACAATGACAGCAAAAGGGACAAAAAGTTAAATAACTACAGAAGAAGCTAGATAACAACGAAAAATAAAACACAGTTAATACAGGACACCACTCGAAATACGGCGGGGGGCGGGGCCAGCAGGCAGACTCAGCGAGGCTGAGGGCAGCGGCAGGCGGGGAGCACACGCTACAGCTGGTGGCCGTGCGGCGCGGGGGTGTCCTAAGTCTCCTCTCACTCTTACAAGGAAGGAATCAGCACTCAGATTGTAGTTTGGAAGTATTTAATCTGCAAAGGACATGATCCACGCGTTTCGGCTCGTCCGAACCTTGATAATGATACAAGACGTCATTGTAGCATCCTTATTTAAATGCACCAATGCCTAAAGTTGCCAACATTAACAAAGTACTACATATTACTTTAATCCAAAAAGCTGGTGGCCATATTGGCCTGGTCACGATGTGAAAATTCAGGAATTGATACAATAAAGAAAAGGAAACAAGTGTTAAAATGCACACAATGCCATTTCAACATATCTTGCCCCGTGACCGCCATACCTATATGTTCGTCATCGTGACTTATTCATAATAAACATACTTAGGATTGCAAATATCAACATAAACAATGGACTACACATTACTTTAAAGTGAAAGGCTATTGGCCATATTAATCTGGGTGCGTTGTGTATTATAATGGTTCTTACACGAAAGAAAAGAAAAAAAAAAGAGTGTTAATATACACACACTATCCCTAAATAAAGTTCTAGCGATTATAGTTCCATTCCATTCACAGCTCATTTGAGATGGCATGAGTGATGTCATGAGTGATGTAACTGACCATGTCATGAATGATGTAATGTCTGAGGTCATTAGCAGTACATTACGGGGTGTAAGTTATAGTTAGCTCACTATAACTGCTGAATGTCACTGGTTGTGTATGAGTGAAATCTGAGTCTAACTATACTGTCCCTGTAATCTTTGTTTTTTTTAGCAAATTTCTAGTTTTTTTGTTAGCATTAAGTAAGATACATATCACAATGGTTGGTGGGGGTTTGGAAGCAGGGCCTGGCATTGTGCTGCCCCCACCCAAGCTTGCTGCTCCTGCCTTCCCTCCTCCTAGCCATCTATTGTCCAAGTCCATGTCCCTGCTCCCTTATTACAGCCCTGTGTGGCCGTTGTTCTGCCACTGGCTTTTCTGCATTCTCTAACAGTTAGCTTGCTGCCCCATCCACCTCCTCCCTATCCTCTGTTGTCTGAATCTATGGACTAGCCTACTCCCTCCTGCCATGCATTGTCTGATGTGCTGCCACTGCCCTCCATTTTGCATAATGTACCAGTGCACTCCTCCTGCCCTCCATTGCCCAATTCTATTCTATTGACCTCCTGCTTAGCCTCTGTGCTTAGCTTGCTGCCCCTATCCTCTTTTCCCCTGCCCTCCCATGTCTGTGTGAATGCTCCTGCTCCATCCTTTTTGCCCACCATGTTCCATGGACCTGCCACTCCTATCTATCCTGATTGTTCTGTTGAGCTGCCACTCCCCTCCCACCTGCCTAGCATTGTCAGATGACTGTAACCTGTCCCTGCCACCTCCACCCTGCCTGTCCACATTCCATGCCGCTATCCCCTTCCTCCTGTCCTCAATGGTCCATTTTACTGCCACACCTTTCTGCCCTGCGTGGTCTGTTGTGAGGCCCCTTCCCCTGAACTCTCTTGTCTGTGCCCAGGTTCTGACCCTCCCTTCTATCCTCCATGGTCCTTTGTGCATGCTCCTGCACCCTCCTTCTTGCCCATCATAGCCATTGTGCTGCCACTAACCCTCCCGCTCGCCATGCATGGTCTTCTGTAATGCCACGGCCCCTCCCACCTTCCCTGTGTGGTCAGCTAGCTGCCCCTGACCCCCTCCCACTTCCCTCCATGGTCTGTTGTATGCCATTATAGTCTCACTGTAGCTCTCCATGGTGTGTCTTGCTTCTAGTGCCCATCCTGCCTGACCTCCATGGTCATCTTGCTGCTCCTGCCCTGCCCCCTTGCCTCCAGCCCTCTGTTTCTTTGTGCAGACCCCTATTCTCTCCCGGCGTGTCTGTTCCATTATAATGCCCCTGATCCGTCCATCCTGCCCTTTATGGTCCGTTATGCTGCAGCTTTCACTCCTGTCCGTCCATTATGGTCAGCTAGCTACCATTGCCTCTTTCCTCTCTGTTCTCTGTTGTCCATGTGCATGGTCCTGTCCCCTCCTATTGCTTTCTATGGATTGTTGTGCCGCACTCCCATCCCGCATGCCCTGTGTGGTGTATTGTGCTGCTGCAAACCCTGATGCCTGCCTTGTAGGGTCAGTTTGGTGCACCTCTCCATGTCCCTCCTGTCCTCTGTTTTCTGAGTCCATGTCCCTACCCCAATTCCCCCTGCCTTCCATGATCCAATGTACCATACTTGCTAACATTTTGAACTTGGTAAGAGGGAGATTTTGAAAAAAAACTGGGGGTATTGATTTTCCCCTTTGACTTACATTGAAAAAGAGGAGATTGTAGACAGGAAACAGATCAAATAAAACCCATTTCGGCTTAAAAACTTTGGACGTTGCCTGGCTGAATTGGGATTGTTGGCATGTATGGTTGTTGTACCACTGCCTCTTCCTTCTGCCCACAATGGTCTATTATATTGCCAGAGCCTCTCTTGCCAGTCCTGTATTGTTGGTTTGTTGCCCCTGCCCCCCTTTCCACTGCCCTCCATAGTCTGTTGTGCTGCCACTGCCCTTCCTGCCTGCCCAGTGTGGTGAAATTGTTGCCTCTGCACCCTCCTACCTGCCTTCAATTTTCAGAGTCCGTGCCCCTGGCCTCTGCCTCTCAACAGTATCCTAATGAACAACTAGATTTCTAACATTCTATATTTATTACAAAAGTGTGGAATGCCTGATGTCATCTTGAGGTAATCAAAACTGTAATACCTAGAGCATTTCCTTTAGAAAATACATATATGAGAGGGTCTTATTTGTATCCAAATTATGGTTAGTGCTCTAAAAACTAAAATGAGGACATATTTTCTGAGTTTTCAAATAGCGACAAAGCACATTTAAATTATTTGTTATCTTTATGTTTTTACCCAGTAGACCACTTGATTAAATGTTACACTTAGGGGAGTGGATGTGGTGTTACTTCCAGAGCTGCAGACTTTGCAACTGGGGAACCAGGTTGGAGTTTCTGCTTCAGCGCAACATTCTGTGATTCTGGTCAAATCACTCAATATCCCCATGTCTAAAACCAAAATGAATCTGTTCTTGTGTGATGTAACCAATGCTCATGTTAGGCACTCCAATACTTGACATGTCTGCACTATATAAAACTTCAAAAACACAAAAAATAAAAAGTGTTTTGCACACTTCTGTCATTGGGTACATGTGGGCTACATCTGGGTGATATCTGTGCTACATTTGGCCTCTTTTGTCTCTGCTGGCCTTCTTGGGAGATTCATTTGTTATGAAGTTTCCTAATTTCCTCATTTACTGAAGTCTCCTCAGTAGGAAATGCTTTCAGTTTTTTACTTTGATTCCATCAAGAAGGCATTCAGATATGTCACACATTTGCCATAAATTCTGAAAGTTAGCACTCTAGTTGCTCATTAAATCACTGTAGTAAAGCTACTGCTCACGACGGAAGTCTGCTGCTGGTATTAAAAGTGCATGTTTCAGTCTGCATGTCAGAATTTTTTAATGAATTAGAAGAGGATTTGAGAAGTCACTCAAAATGTGCCCTATTTTTTCTTTCTTCAGTACTAATCATAATTGCTATGGAAAATGAACCCCCTCATTGTGTTCCTTCTTAAATTAAATTTTTTAAGTGTTACCAGTTTATTCCAATCAAGATGGCTTCAGGTGTGCCATACTTTTGTCATAAGTAAGACAGTAAGCCCTCTAGTTGTTCTTAAGAACACTCTGGGACATTCTGTCATTGAGCTCTACGTGGGCTACATCGGGATAATATTTGTGCTACATTTGGGCTCTTTTGTCTCTGGTGGCCATCTTAGGAGACTTCCTAATTTCCTCATTTACTGCAGTCTCCTCAGTAGGAAATGCTTTTAGTTTTTTACTTTGGTTCCATCAAGAAGGCATTCAGATGTGTCACACATTTGCCATTAATTCTGAATGTTAGCACTCTAGTTGCTAATTAGATAATTGTAGTAAAGCTACTGCTCACCAGGGAAGTTTGCTGCTGGTATTCAAAGTGCATGTTTCAGTTTGCATGTCAGACTTTTTTTATAAAACAAAAGAGGTTTTGAGAAGATAAAATGTGCCCTCATTTTTCTTTCTGCAGCACTAATCATAATTTATATGGCAAAATGAACCCCCTCCTTTTGTTCCTTTGCAAATTAAATGTTTTAAGTGTTACCACTTTATTCCAATCAAGATGGCTTCAGGTGTGCCTTACTTTTGTCATAAGTAAGACAGTTAGCGCTCTAGTTGTTCTATCAAGAAGGCATTCAGATGTGTCACACATTTGCCATAAATTCGGAATGTTAGCACTCTAGTTGCTTATTAAATCACTGTAGTAAAGCTACTGCTCACCAGGGAAGTCTGCTGCTGGTATTGAAAGTGCATGTTTCAGTCTGCATGTCAGAATTTTTTAATGAAATAGAAGAGGATTTGATAAGTCACTCAAAATGTGCCCTACATTTTCTTTCTGCAGCACTAATCATACTTTCTATGGCAAAATGAACCCCCTCATGTTGTTCCTTTTTAAATTAAATGTTTTAAGAGTTACCACTTTATTCCAATCAAGATGGCTTCATATGTGCAATACGTTTGTCATCAGTAGGACTGTTAGCGCTCTAGTTGTTCTTTAGAACACTCTGGGAAGCTGCAGTAGAACACAAAGGAATCAACTGACAGTCTCTGCCCTTGTTGGATGTACATGTTTTACTAAGAATGTCAGACTTCATTCTCACATGAATGTGAAAGATAATGTGAATTTACAGAACATATGCTCTCAGTTTAGCTTATAGATCACCTTCTAAACCTGTGTGGGAAAAGCATGAGAAAATAGTTTTCTCTCAAACATGATTCATGATATCCTAGCAGAAGGCTTTTTCACATGGTAAAAACACCTTAGAACACACCAGAATTCCCAAAATGAGTATGGTACCATCAACAAATGATTTATAATGTAAGTAAAGTCTTAAAACCTTCTATTAACTGCAATACTTTTTAATGCGGTGCTATCATGTATATTGGTCCCATGATGGCTGCCAACACTTCTTGGATGAAGTGCTGACAGCCAATCAGATCTCACAATGAGATGTGTAGTTAGGCTCTGCCAGATATATATATTTATTTTTCCATTAATATTTTAAAAACTACTGAACAGATTTACACCATTTAACAAAAAGGGCTCTTTGTGAACCAAGGGCTACCTTTTTGCCAAATTTGGTCTAATTCCGTTCAGCAGTTCGGGATGTAGCCGTGTCTAAAGTTTCCTATGGAAAATTGCATGGAGAGAACACGTTTTGGGACCAGCCTTTTTTCTCAGCCCCTGCTTGCCGAATCACACCGAAACTTTCAAGTTAGGAGCAGACCAAAGCGGGTCATACGTTTTTTACATTTCGCAAAGATTCGTCAATCGGCGCCAAAGCTATTGGGAATAGAATGTTGCGATTTTCCTATGAACTAGGTCCTAACTATAACTACCCACTGGCGACCGCCAGTATGTAATATATATATATATATATATATATATATATATATATATATATATATATATATATATATATATATATATATATATATATATATATATATCCAATCCAACTTGCCTACAACGTGCATGCAGCACAGACAGGTACGTGGACAACCAAAATATTGCCAGAGACAGACTCCTTCTTTAAATGTGATTTATTTAATCAAATCCGTGAAATGGTGCAAGCCTCATCAGACGCGTTTTGGGCACCAGCTGTGCCCTTGCTCACTGATAACAGCCAAGTGTGCACCACAGTGTTAAATACAAAACGTCACATATTCTTTTCAAATTCGCAATTATTAGTGGACCTGTGTGTAAAAAGGTGCTTCAAATTCCTTCGAATCCCCACTGATTATGTCCTAATACATTTCGATTCAAAAAATCTGGGAACACATAATATCTACACAAAGAGATAACAATCTTCGTCTGTCCATCTTCAACGCTACTACAGGGCGGGCACTTTTATTAAAGTGCCAAGTGCATATGTAAACAATGATAATGTAAACAATAGACTAGTGCAAACTGATCTATGCGGTCCAATATTAAAGTGTGTTGTGCCTATGTAAACAATTGTATTGTGAACATTACGATAATGCACCCTGGTCCATAAATTGCAACATATGTTTGTATAAATACAACAAATTCCTATCCTTAGTACCCTGCTAATTCCAAGCCAATATGCCCATACTGTGATTCCTTATTATGTCTCCATTATTCAAAAAGGTACAAAAAGCATGTTTCTTTGCTACCTAAATGCTGCTATCTTCAATCAGTCCCTGTAATGACCATTCAGTCCCCCCACGTCCTGTCATTGCAAAGTGTGGTATCGAATATTCCCGTGTGAAGTGGTGCTACATGTGCTAATAAGCTGACAAACTAATAAACTAAATATCAGGCTGGCCCAATATTAGAATATATCGTGCAATTGTGATTTTAAAATAAAATGTTACTGCTCATGTTCTCTATCCTGCCTAACGGCGGGTCCAGGGCGTGTCCTCAAAAATTGTATATGGGGACTGCCGGGGGTGTTTAAAGATCCTTTCGTAATGTTGATATACACACCAAGCCTGGCGTGTTTACTACAAAAAATTGTGAAGGTCCTCCCCCATGTTGAGACCCCCAGGTGCTTTGCTATTCAGTCTAATGATGTATTTAGATTCTAGTTGCCTGAGACATTTGTCCTTGTCCCCCCCCCTTTTGGATTGTATTACCGCATCTATCCCAAAATATTTTAGATGTGATAAGTTCTTATTATGTGTAGTCTGAAAATGTCGGGCCACAGGGTAAGACTGGTCCGCATGCACTATGGCCCTTATGTGTTGCAGTATCCGTACGTGGACAGGATTGTGCTGCCCACGTAAATTAAATTACAGCTACATTTCAACACATATACCGCATATTCAGTGCGGCAAGTATAATGGGCTTTTAGGGCTGTGGGAGTGTCATCAAATGGGGTATTAAAGGTGGTAGTGTTTACCCCAAATGTACAAGCCCTGCAGGAGCTACACTTAAAAAATCCTTTCCGAGGGGACAACCAGTTGCTCGCTTTGTTGGTTTCTGGGCTGCTGTTTACAAGGTCATTGCGCATGGAAAAAGCGCGTCTGAACGTTAGGGTGGGGGCCTCAGGCATTATCTCTTTCAGCACCTGGTCAGTCATGATGATTGGCCATTCCTGCCTCATGATCTTCGTTATCTGCCTGGCCTGGCGGCTGAAACCTGTGATAAGTCTAATTTCTTCCCTCTCGGAGCATACGTCTATGGCACGTGCCTCATTTCTATTAGGGTCCAAAAGTGCTAGATGATCGTTTAAGTTGGCCTTCGTCATGGCTTCATTGAGTTTATTTGACTTATAGCCCCTGGCCATAAGTCTAGTCTTAGCTTCCTGTTGGTGTTGGTCCCTAAGTGCAGAAGTACTGCATGTTCGATGAATTCTGAGGAACTCCCCATAGGGGATACTGGCGATGGTATGGCGTGGGTGAAAACTGCCTGCGTGTAAAATCGTGTTTCCTGATGTGCTTTTTCTAAATAAACTAGTAACAATTGTGTTGTTTTGTATAGATACATGTACATCAAGGTAATCTGCCTCACTCGCAGTAATGCTGGCTGTGAACTTCAAATTTAGTTGGTTGTCATTCATTTTTTCTACAAATTCTACAGCTTGTTGCATTGTGCCTCGCAAAATCATAAACACATCGTCAATATATCGCCAATATTTCATGACGTTTGTGGTCCAACTGGTTGCAAATTGTACCCTGAGGACATGTTCCTCCCACCAGCCTACGTGGAGCCCCGCGTAGCTGGGGGAAAAACATGCCCCCATGGCAACACCCCTCATTTGTTTGAAAACCGTGTTGTTAAACAAAAACACATTATTGTATAAACATTTCTCAACCATCTGTAACAACATGTGATTGTGACGGTACATTTCAATGGGCTGTTTATCTAGAAAATATTTTGTTGCTCTTATGCCATCCGCATGGTCAATACTAGTGTACAATGTTGGAATGTCCATAGTAATAAATATTAAATCGTCAGACCATATGCACTGATTCAGTAGAAAAAGAAATTCTGTTGTATCCTTTATGTAGGCCGGTAGTGTTGTCACGAACTCTTGGAGGTGGAAATCAACGTACTTGGAGGTATTCTCGAAGGTGCTGTTAATTGATGAGACTATGGGTCTCCCCGGTACAGGAAATTCTGGTTTATGCACTTTCGGGATGAAATAGATGTTAGGGATTGTGGGGTGCTCTTTGTAAAGAAATTTATATTCGTCCCTTGAAATTAGGCCATCACGTTTCCATTGATTCAGATCGTCTCGATAGTTGTCTTGGATTTGTCTAACTGCTTTCATATCGGTCTTAGAGTAACATTGTTCGTCGTTTAAATGGCGGAAAGCCTCCTCCATGTATTGTTTCTTGGCCCACACAACAATATTACCCCCTTTGTCTGATTGATTGATAACTACTGCATCATTATTTCTCAATTTTTGCATGAGATTTGTGTATTGTCTCATTTTGTCACTTTGGGGTTTGCGTGTTTGTACAGTTTTCACATGCAGATGCTTGATCTCTTCAATTACTTATATATATATGCAGGAATCCGTTGATCACGCTGATGTATTAAAACTCCCGTACCCAGCATGCAGGAACGGACACGGACCACAGAAGTAAGATGCCGATTATTTTATTTGTACTGCCGCCATAATGTTTCACCTCCGCAGAGCCTTGAACACATGACAACGTGAGGTAGTGAACCACCTACTTTTAAAGTGCAAATGCAGAGTACATTACGGGTCACATGGCATAGACATAAAAGACAGATTACCCATATTTTCAACAAATAAATAACTTGGTTGAAACGTAACTTAGGCTAAAATGAATATATAAAAGTTAATTACATATTACATCCAAGTACTGTCATTTGGAGGTGCAAATTAGACCTATACACATGTGCAAAGAGTGCTTAAATAGTGCAAGGGATTGTGCAACATATCGCAAACTGTCAACAGAGCTGCCATAATACAATGTTATTATTTAATACACTGTACTGCTAATATATATATAGACAAGTATCAAAGGAACTCATGTCATATATATTGTAAGGGCGAAGAGTCATTGTTAAAAAAATGTTTTATACAATGGCAAGAATAAAGATAACAATAGAAATCCACTGTGATAATACACATTAGCCCAAATCCTACAAAACAGCCGTAATGATGAACATGTTTCAATGTCAGCATACCCTAAAAAATGAATAAATACCGTATAAATCGTGCACATACTTAATCACGGGTAAAATCCCCGGAAGAGGTAATAGTCTGTCAATAATTTACAATGGCCAACGACCCATTTACATGTGCTAATTGCCCATAAAACGTGTAAAAATAAAGTGCTAAAGTGAATTTAAAATCTACATAATTAAAATCATAGATAGTCTGAGCCCAGTCCTATCTAGTCTACATTTTCCTAATCGATCATAGCCCTAATCATAGTCAAAGCGACAATGATCAAACAAATACAGTACCATCTTTGTTACTCTGTCAAATACATAATGAAACTGGCTATAGCTTCATAGATACTCGACAATCAAAGAATTGTACTGTAATATGAGTACAATGGCAAAGGGAAGAAGATACCTAATCAACTGAGTAGGTTTGAATGATTAAAAGGAAGACAGGGGATTAGAGAATCTAGTATACAGGTTAACCGGAGGACTAGTCTAATATGCTTAATAATGTCCACTAGGTATACACATATACCAAATATATAAGACAATACTACGTCTCGGGGTCAGTATCAGTATAGGATGTATGTAATAAAACATTTCCAAGTTAAAACAATAAATAATTATCCAAAATAGTAAAAACTATTCTAAAATAATCCCTACTGTAATAAAGTGTTGATATGCGGACAATATTATCACAGATTAAATACATGTTGTTAATACAGACAAGTGTGAAGATCCTCCGTAAGATTAAGACCCATGGCTGTTTGGTATCGAGTTGTAATATATATTTAGTCTCCAATTTACACAGTTTTGATTCTCTATTGCCTCCCCGTCTGCTAGCACTGACTGCATCTATGACATAGTACTTGAGCCCTTTGTTGTTACTTTGATGATGCTCCTTAAAGTGCCTTGCTACCGGGTACGTATTGTCTTGATTGACAATAGCTCTTAGAAGTTTTGTAGGATTCGCTTGTGGACTGCGTGTTTGGTACTCCCTACATATCTGAGTGAGCAAGGACATTCTAGGATGTAGACAGCAAATTCTGCCTTGCAAGTCAATACTTTATTGATCTGATGTTCTTTATTGCTGAACCCATCCTTGAATGTCTTTTTGTTGATCCCCTGAGTGCATGATTTGCACGTCTTGCACTTAAAAAAAACATTGTTGGTTTGTACCCAAGTGATTTTTTCGATTACCTCAGGGCTTGTGTCCACCAATCTATCCCTCATAGAGGGAGCTCGACTGAATGTAATGGATACTTTTTTGGGGAGTGTGTTGCCAATAACAGGATCTTTAAGGATGATGGGCCAATTATTGTTGATGATCTTACGTAACTCCTTATGTTGTTTGTTATAACTAACTATAATCCTGAAAGGATTAGTTGGATTTACAAACTGTGTATTAGTCTCAACTGCATCAGATACTGCGGGGGTAGCTATCTCAACTGTAGTATCATATTTGCTCAGTAATTGCTGTTGGCTGACAAGCATGGATTTAGATCTGGCTTTTTCAATGACCTTGCTAGAGTAACCGCTTTCCAGGAACCTAGATCTACTACCTACCTGGGCCAGGTGTAAATCAGTGTCATTGCAGCACACCCTTCTCAGGCGAAGCATTTCACCATATGGTATGCTCATAATCAAATGAGCCAGATGTGCACTACCAGCATGAAGGATGGTATTACCAGCGGTTGCCTTCCTGAATAGCCTCGTTTCAAATTTGTTACCACTGGCATACACTTCTGTGTCCAAAAAGGACACCATGGTTTGACTGAGTGTAGCGGTAAATTTAAGATTGTATTGATTTACATTGATTTTGGCCACAAAGTCCATTGCTTCCTCCTGACTGCCTTTCCACACAACAAATAAGTCATCAATGAATCGGTACCATGCTACCACCTTAGATTCAATGACTTCGCCATATTCTGTTCTGAGGACCAGTTCCTCCCAAGCGCCCACATGCAAACAAGCATAGCTTGGGGAGAAACTGGCCCCCATCGCTACTCCTTGTAGTTGCCTACACAATAAGTTATTACATGAATACATTGTTTTCAAGGCAACATTTGAGCATTTGTACCAACATCAAGTTGTGATCCTTAAAAAGTACATTTCTTCATGACAAACACGAGTTAACAGCAACTATTCCATCAGAATGTTTGATACTAGCATACAGTGCTGTTACATCGAGTGCAATCATCCAGTAGTTGTCTTGCCATTCAATACTTTGCGGTTAGAATAAAAAATCGCCAGTATCTTGACTATAAGAATCCAAGGATCTGACATAGCTCTGCAGAAAATAGTCAATATATACCGAGGTATTTCAAGTAACCCCCCTCTATCGGTCTACCAGGGGGATTTTCCAGATCTTTGTGTACCTTTGGTATAAACTAGATAAGGGGCATCACTGGTTTGTCCATTCTCAAAAACCTGTATTCTGCTTCTGACAAAAGTTTTTCACTTTTCCATTTTGTCAATTTCTGGTGAAAATCAGACTGCATCATTTTGAGTTGGACCATATTCATTCTTTCATAGTGTTTGCCAATCATTCAACTGTTTATAGGCTTCTTTGTCATAGTCACTTTGGCTCAACAATACTACATTTCCCTCTTTGTCACTCGGTCGTATTACAATGCTCTTATATTTGCACAATTTCAGTTACAAGTCGTTCATAATCTGTAGTTGGACTGTCATATCTGCGTTTGCTTCTGCAGATCTTGCTTTGTAATTCTTTGAGTTGGCTGGTAACATTTTCCTGAAAGACATCAATTAGATCTCGTGGCAAAATGGGGCTACATGTTGATGATGGCTTAAAAGGTGTCAGCGGTGCTTTGATGTTAGATGTCAGAATACCTTCAGCTGCTGTACTGCCATCCACTGTTCGAATAGTATCAAAGCCTGCCTCTTCAGTTTCCCAAAATTCTAATAACTCATCAGATAAAGTTGTTTATTTTCGATGGCACTGAGATTGATTGAACTTGTATGGGGGTCAGTGTTGTTCTTAGCTCTTAGTAAATTACATTTTTTGAGCTTGAGTTTCCGAGTCATTTTATATATGTCAGTTCGGATGGCTGGATAGTCCATATTAGTTTCTGGGGCATAAGAGAGGCCTAATTTGAGAATCTTCTGTTCCTTGGTCGATAGAATCAGGGAGTTTAAATTGACAAAGATGTCATCAGGGATGTCATTTGAAATGTCATCAGTAATGACATCAGTGATGTCACTGACCATGTCATGAGTGATGTAATATGTGAATTCATAAGCATTGTATTGAAGGGGTGCTTGTTATAGTTAGTTCAGCTAACTGGGTTGGGGCGGGGCTGGGCTGCTCAGTGGGCAACACTCCTCTAGCGGAGGAGTCACCACTGGATTTCGGTAACCTTATTGATAGCCCCTGTTTTCATAAAGTGTAAAACTCGGATAGACAGACATTTTTCAGTATTTTAGACATTAGGGGTTTATTAGGGCACTGTTTAAAATCATATTTTTCAATGTAGTCTGTATGAAATTCATTTTTAAAATAGATCTTCTATTTTTGCAATGACGCCAGGCATCACAAATACGTTGATTCCTGCAATGGTACATGAGGAGCTGGGCTGATGTTCGCGTTGATGTCGCGAATATTGTGCATATTTTTAAAAAAAACAAATTTGGACTCGTAACTTGTGTCACTAATAATCTCATTTGTCAAACATGGGTTCAGAGTACCTCTACCCTGACCCCTTATGTAACTATAAAAAAAGAAATTCGGCCCAGTAACTGTCTCTGATAAATAAAAAGGCAGTCGCAACTTTCTGTTCAGGTTGCGTTGGCACGCTTTCGCCATTTACCTCGAACAAGAGTGATGTAACGCAAGCACTGCAAACCCACCGCATCTTTCTGTTAAGGTTGCGTCTAGCCAATCAGACCATCCCCACTGGCAAGCGCTTTCGTGGTTTACTGCAAACTCCTTGCAATTTAACCACGATCACCGCAAAACGGCCAGACCAGAGATATCACTGTACTGTTTGAATTTAATTTCTCAAGAACTACTGAACAGATTTGCACGAAATAACAAAAAGCACAATCTGTGTAACAACATCTACCTTTCTACCAAATTTGGTGTGATTCTGTCCAGCGGTTCGGGCTGTAGTTTTGACAGCACGTTCCTATGGGAATTAACATTACAATGCACCCTCTTTTTGCACCCCTATTTCTCTGTCCCCAATGCATGAATCACCCCCAAACTTTCCATGAAACAAAGAACCTATTTTGACACTTTTGGGGGGGGGGAAATTTCATGCAGATTGGTCAAACTACACCAAAGTTATAGGCAAGTCAAAAAATGCTCTTCCAATGGAAACTAGTTCCTAACTACAACTACCTACTGCTGACCACCAGTGCGGTCTGTCTTTTATAATCCCACATTTCCACATAATACAGCCCTCTAGTAAAAAATATATTCATAGGATTATGGTATATTGAATTAGGGAAAGTAACTTGAACTAGCACTGAAGTCATGAATTGTGGTACCCATGTGCATGTAATGTGTAACAGTATGAGCGTGAGCCCATCCAGGGCGTGATTATGTAGACCGTGATGAACGAATGAACAAGTATTTTGCTCATCCAGGGCTGTATTATGTGGAAATGTGGGATTATAAATGACAGACCGCATTTGCAATATGGGATACTTTTGAGATCGTTGAGGTTTGCGATGTCTATCGGGTCTCATAAAGTAATTTGCACACTACAATATGGAGGTGTGTTGGAAGAGAAACTATAAGTCCTCTTTCTATGTTCATGTCTGTACCACATGATGTATAAATATACGAATGGCCGTGGCGCCAACTGTGAAACAAATTGATGAAGGCTAAGTGCCGAAAAGCGTCTTTGATGTGCTAAGGTTTTTTGAATAAATCCTTTTTGAAAAAACCACCCCCGTGAGTGCTGCTGATCTGTAACAGGCGGAGTCCTGTAGGATGTTTGGAGCTGTGTATATATATATATATATATATATGTTCACTCAAAAAAACAAAGGTTACATGGACATTATAGTTAGGAAATAGAATTTAAAAAACTTGACTGTGAGTGTTTTTGAAGAGTGTTAAATAAATATACCACGATTTATTGGTGATTCAGTGGATGTATGAGTGCCTGTATGGACGATTCAGTAGGTGCGTGACTGACTGTATAAGTGAGTGATTAGATGACTCAGTGAATGTATGGGTGAGTGACTGGTTGGGTGAATACCTGTATCAGTTTGTCAGTTGCTATACAAGTGGCTGTATGGGTATGTGAGTGGGTACAAGAGTGGCTGTATGGGTGATTGGCAGTCCGAGCACCTGTATGGAGTCTGTGTGGGTGGGTGAGGGGTGAGGGTGTGTGTGACTGTCTGTATGGATGAGTGGGTGAGTCAGTGGCTGTATGGGTGAATTAGTGTGTGTATGACTGTTTGGGTGAGTGAGTGGATGCTTCAGTGGTATATGGGTGAATAACTGATTATGTGAAAGGCAGTATAGGTGAGTGATGGGGTATGTGAGTAACTGTATGGGTGAGTGAGTGAATGTGAAAGTGGCTGTATGGGTATGTGTGTGTTTGTGTCACTGACTGTATAGGTGAGTGAATACATTTTAGTATCTGCATGAGTAAGTGAGTGTGTGTGCATAACTGTATGTGTGAGTAAGTGGCTGTGACTGTATGGGTGAGTGGTTAGGTGTGTGAGCAGCTCTATTGGTGACTGACTCAGTGTGTGAGTGGCTGTATGGGCGCATGAGTGGATATGTCAATGGCTGTATTTGTGAGTGAGTGGGTGTTTGAGTGGCTGTATGGGCGAGTGATTGGATTTATGTATTGATCTATTATCTAGTGAGTGGGTGTGTAAGTACTGGTAGGTGTCTGTGAATGGGTTTGTATGAATGGTTGTGTGCGAGTGTGTGTATGAAAGGTTCCATGGGGGTGTGAATGGGTACATTAGTGATTCTGTGGTGATGTCATCAGTGATGTCCTGTAATATGTCATCAGTGATGTCATCAGTGATGTTACTGACCATGTCATATGTAAGGTCATAAGCAGTGCATTGCGCAGTGCAAGTTAAAGTTAGCTCAGCTAACTATAACTGCTGCATTTCACTAGTTTTGTACGAGTGAAATCTGAGCCTATAACATCCCTGTAACCTTTGTTTTTGTCAGTGAATTCCTACGTTTTCTTAAATCCTATTTCCTAACCATAACACCCCTGTAACCTTTGGCTTTTTCAGTGAATTTCTAAGGTTTTTTTAAATGCTAATTCCTAACTATAACTTGCCTGTAACCTTTGTTTTTTTTGTTGTATTTCTATGTTTTTTTAAGTAGTAATCACATTTGCAGAGTGGTGGACAAAGGGGGTGGGCCTCCGACCAACTCTCAGAACTCCCACTAACTAGGACTTAGAGGAGGCTCCATGAGGACTTCTTGACCCCCAAGGTCCCTCAAGGGTCAAGGGGACTTCATCCCCCAACCAGTAGTAAGCCATGAGTCGTGTTTTCAGAGCAGTGGAGAAATGGGGCGTGGCCTCCGAAGACCTCTTAGCAATCCCACTGTGTGGTTACAGGATGGGTAGTTGGCCCCCAAGGGCACACTGTAGATCGTTGTGGCCTGGTGACATCCCCGCCTCAGTCCACCTCCTCGTTCTCACCCCTCACATTCATGCTTACTGCATTGGAATACTCAACCAGAACACCTGACCCCTCTCACCGAGGCTCCGTAATTGTGCAGACATTGGGTGCTGATACCAGGCATCCACTCATGCAGACCGACACCTCTCCCTGAACTATAGCACAAGCGTGGCAGCCATACTTGGCTGCTGCTGAGCTTGCGTTCTAGAGGCCTGCGGAAGCACCCTAGCTGGGCTGGCTGCGGCTTTTAGGCAGCCAGATGCCCTGCTCACTGCTAGTCCCTAGGCATTCAGAACAGGATTGGAACTACACTCCTGCAGCAGTTAAAAGCAGTGCTTTCCACATCGTGGAGGAAGACAAGAAACAGGAAAGCAATAGACCCAAAAACTACCAACCTTAGTCCCTTACTCAGGGTTTACACACTGGCTTACCCGCCTGGACCCTCTCAATTCCTCTCAATTTGGCCTGCTCAAGTCCCCTACACCCCAAAGGGGGAGCGGCGGTGCAAAAAAAAAAAAACCCCATTCAGCTGAGAGGAATTTTCAGCATCAGCACGCTTAGCACCAGGCCCAAACTTCCACATCACTCAGCTTGAGGGGAACTTTCAGCATTAGCGTCAGTCCCAAAAGCTCCTTCCCAGCAGCTGGCAGCCCAATACAACTAAGCCAGCATCCAACTGTGTGAACCTTTATGTGCCTTCAGTCAGCCTTTAATCAGCCCTTGATCAACCATTGTTAACTCAGGCCTAGCCGGACGGCCTCCAACTACCTAGCATTAAGAGGGAGGTCATGGCCGGTCAAGGCACAAGGCCTAAGGCCACAGACCCAATGAGATAAAGGAGAACAAGGGAGCCACTGCCACTCCTCCCCCAACCGAGGGGTGCCAAATGCAGGAGAAAGACTCAACCAAATAAATGTGATCACACAGAATCACCAACGGTCCTAGTCTCCACCATTTCAGTGACACAGGGCTCTCCACCAAGGAGTACCGACAATAAGGAGGTCCAAGGTAAGAGTCTTTCGACACACTTCGTTCAGCCAAAAATGTGTTCAAAGTTCTTTTCCCCAAGGAAGCAGGTTCTACCATATTTTCCTCTAGCAGAGGAATTTGCGGCCTCCAGGACCGCATTGAACTCACTCACCCATTACCTCAGTCTGCGCCCTCTGCAACCTGCGCAATCCTCGCAAACAGTGGAATAACCTGCGGAGGAGTTCATCAAGCTACCTGAAACTGGCAATGCACAGCGGGAAACTATAGAAGGGAAGGGAATAGCAGCCCCAACCTCTCCACCCAGAACCTCGCCCCACACAAACACAGGCTGCCAGAAAGGGAGAGCCACAAGGTGAAAACACAAATTCGCCACCTCCGAATTCCTCCCAGGGCCCCTCCAATCTGCCAAAGCTGCAGCTGCAGATGAAACAATTGGATGAAAGAGAGTAGACTAAAACTTGAAGGGGGCAGAGGAGGTTGATGGGTCAGAGACCCAGGAGGATGATCAGGAAGCACTTTCATATCTAGGCTCTCAGGAGTGGGCTGATCTGGTTGCATCCTACTCACTGGACTTCCCACATAACTCTTCACATAGAACCCCAAATTCAAAGCAGCTCAACGAATGCAAAGAAGAGACCTCAGATGCAGCCTGCAGCTGCAGACCCCTTCAAGTGTCCCAGCTTCGACTAAGATCATTAACATCTGGGACTCCTTGCTGAACACTATGCAATGAACTGATGCTTCCTAACACCTTGGCCTTATATGTAGGAGGGATCAATGAAAAACTGGGAAACCTAAATTCTCTCATAAACAGGGCCCAACAGGAATCAAACTTGACCTGCATATGTGGGCCGATAGTCGAGAAAGTATCCTTCCTACCCTCCGTGCTGTCTACCTTGCTTGATGGTCCGAAAAAAGAGTCCATAGAGAAAAAGGAGTCTTCAAATCTACAAATAGCACCATCTAAGAAGCTAAACCTGACGCAGGTCACTGCCAAAACCCCACTAACAGCAACCATATGATGTCTGGTTGGGGGAGCTCCCACCTCCGTACCAACAGCACCACAGCCCAAAGATGGCCCAACACACAATGCCAAACAAAGACGTCAACTCAGGAAAAAAGGCCGAAACAAACGTCCAACTTCAATCAAGTTGCAATATACCCACTTTTCTGCCCCAAAAAGCAGACCATGCATGTATCCCAACCAGACAAACTCACCCACCACCAGACTCCTTAGGCACCTCCAAACAAGAGGCCGATCAAACCAATAAAGTTAAAAGTAAGGCCACCAACCTGGCCACATCAACCCATGAAGGGAAAAATCCCACAGCAGACACAAAAGAATGTCACCCCAATCAGATCAGGGGGCCTTGGATATCTCTCTTAGTACATCAGTAACAGTAACAAGCGATTCATCAACCAAGCAAGCCCTGCACCAGGAGAGAGCACTAAACAGCCAACATGCTGTGGTCAGCGAGGCCACAACAGACAATGCCAGGGTCAACGCAGCCTTAATATTGATACAGTCAAACTTCACGAGCCCAGCCACAATGGCAGTGGCAATCAACGAACATAGCCCTGTCTGCTTACCTAAGCCTGACAACGCAAGCACAAAAGAGTCTGGGACGGAGAGCACAAAGAGCTTAAGCTTCCACTGGTTGGTAGGCACGGGGCCACCACACGTTAACGAAAACGGTCTGCAGAATCTGCAACCACCTAGTTAGTATCTCGGGGGAAGACCCCCCAAGGAAACTCCTACCAGGCAGCAGCTGGATTCCTGCATTCTGCTTTTCATACCCGAGTTCGAATCAAAAGAGAACTGAGATGCACTACACAGAGGCAGCATTCTCCAACTACTGTCAACTATCCCAGCTTCAAGAGACATTAATACAACCATCCTCCTCTCAATAGAAGTTATCAGGACAGAGCACTCCCAGGAAGAGAAGTCACCAAGACCACACCTTGCTTGCCAAAAAAGTGCTCAACAAATGCGTAATATGTAAATTCTTGGGGAAAAAGTGTTTCATCTTATCACAGTACTAGATACACCTTCCACTACTTACCAATAATAAGAACAAAATTAGTAGCAGCAGAGAAACTACCCCTTCACTGCTAAGGGGAGAGCGGGCCAATCACCCGCTAGGAATGGGTATTAAGCAACTATCACAACCAACCCCAATCACAGAATCTACCCATGCACTTGGATATCCAGCAGATACCAGACCCATCAATGTGTCCACAAATGCCCAATGACAAAGAGTGCAACAGAAAGGGCCGCCTCGACAGAGCAAGTCAACCTTGCACTTCTGCTCATGGAACATCAGTGGAATGAGAAGCAAAGTAACTGACCCAAAGTTCACGGTATACGTTAAATCATTTGACAAAATCTTGCTGTAGGAAACATGGATGGCTGTCCCACACCAACTAAAAGGTTTTATTTGCTTCCAAATGCCGGAAGTTAAGAATTCGCAATACGGCCAATTATCAGATGGGCTGGCAACCTACGTTTCAATAACTAACATCACCACTGCAAAGGAAATGCCCTCCTCCTCAACGTCCATCAAGCCAATCAAGATCTCCCTAAACTTAAAGGAACCATGGAGGAGGTGATAATCATAAACACCTATTAAACTCAACACAAACAATCCAGGATATCTAGGCACCTCGTGGGCCACTTCCGGACAACTATAAGCAAGGAGGACACCCCAAACCACATCCTCGCAGGGGACCTAAATCTACACATCTTAGGCTTCTCGGCCGACGATGAAGTCATGACCCAGTCTCTGCTCTGGAACATTCCAGACCACAAAAGAAGCCCGCACAGCAAAGCAAGCAATATGGTTAGGCGTATTCTGGAAAACCTGGAGCACATCAAACTCAGGGTATTAAACAGCAGATTCCACAAAGACGACCCAGCAGCAGATTCATTCTTCTGCTATATAGCATGTTCAACACTAGATTACACACTGGTCTCGCTCCCAATCTTTCACTATGTGGTTAGGTTCCGCCAATGGGGACAAGGAGGACAGTGACCATCATCCCCAGGGGGTACTGCTGCTGGCAAACACACCAACATTGGTACTCCCACCAGGGGGCTCGCACTCCTGCATACAATCAAACTTAAACAAATTAAATCCTCACTAGTAAACACAGGAGAGGTTCTTCAAGCTGTGAAGTCCTTGCTACAGAAACAAAACAGGATCATAGATAGTCCTGTCAGTAAATGGTAAACCTGCACTGCCAAACTATCAAGCTCTTTTGCATCAATAGCCAAATGCAAGCCACCCCACGATGTAAGAGAAGAGGAATGGGTTCCTAGTGCACAGCGAACTAAAATAAAAACAGTAAGAAAACACTTACATGCATATGCCTCAACTTTCTTTGCGAGTGCAAACGGTGCGATTCGCAAAAATCGTCCGTTTGCGCCCACCAAAGGGGCTTTTGCGATGCTTAAATGCAATGCAAGAACCACTTTTAAATAGCGATTTCGCTATTTGGGGCCATAAATTACAGAGCAATTAAACTGGTCGGTAATTTGCAGAAACTTTGATTTGCATTTTTCAAAGTTTCATGTTACGCACACACATGCCCTTAGGGCATGTGTGTGCGCAATATGGGTGCACATCACAATTTCAGGGGTGCAACAGGGTGTCCTTTTGACACCCTTGCATCCTTGAAATTGCATGCGCAATTTGCGAGTACCTATTGGTACTCGCAAATTGTGCATGCAATCTCCC
Organism: Lissotriton helveticus; assembly: GCF_964261635.1. Classification (NCBI taxonomy): domain Eukaryota; kingdom Metazoa; phylum Chordata; class Amphibia; order Caudata; family Salamandridae; genus Lissotriton; species Lissotriton helveticus. The sequence continues at coordinate 205,541,289 of NC_136069.1, forward strand.
ATTCATTCCTATGGCCGTGTAGGCCCGTAGGAATGAATGGGAAGCCATTCCTTAATTGCGACTTGCAATTTGCAAGTCGCATTTAAGGATTGTTTATGAATCGCTATTTTTATAGCGATTCCTACATGCATAGGCTTTTGCGAGTCCTTAATTGCGATTCCTTAATAATTGCAATTAAGGACTCGTAAAATCCTACCTTGATGCATGTGCCCCATAGATCCCTGAGGCATAATCCTGGAGACCTTATCATTACGCCAACAGAGAAACACGCTAAAAAACTCAAATGGGACATCAATAAGTGCAAAGAAGTCTTCTGGGCAAAACTTCTTTGCGATTCCAAAGCCAAAAATAGCACACGCTTTTGGGCAACGGTGAACAGTGTAATGCGCCCAGTGCACAGTGGGGTGTCATCATATATTACAGAAGATACTTGGACCCTCTTTTCAAAAACCCATTTCAATCAGTTAACCGGGAGAGGGGTGGATAGCGCAAAAATCAGACTCAACTATAACCCAGGACCACCAACACAATCATGCTGCCGAACCTGAAGCAAACCATCAGGAAGTGGACAGTCTATCTCATATACCTACAGCTAAACATCAAATCTCAAAATGTAGGAGAGACGGAGCACCAGGCCCTAATGGGATTCCACCAGCCCTCTTCAAACAAGACTCTGACATTTGAGCAGGCGTTTTAGACCCTCTCCTGGAGAATCAGATAGCTGTGGCGATTCCCGGCCTCCTGGAAAGGCTACATTATTTCCCCAATTTACAAGTCAGTGACAAACCTCTCCCAAAAACTATCGCCTCATCACAGTGCTTGATATTGAGGCAAAATACTTTGCTGGTACTCTATTAGCTGACCTTCAGGATTGGGTGATGGAGCAGATAACATCGCTCCCCATCTTCGCAAGAAACCTCAAAACCTGGCTCTTCAACAGACCCCCTCCTTGATGGAATGGAACCTGCACCCCCCCCCCACCCCTAGCGCCTTGAGACCCTTACGGGTGAGTAGTCGCGCTTTAACAAACTCCTGATTGATTGATTGATTGAAATGATACCATTTAATCAAACTGGAGTCTTTAAAGACAGCAGTCGCTGCTTATAGAAATGTCACTGCTTATAGAAATGGCAAAATCAACAAAACAGGCACTCCATCTTTGTTTTATATATTTCAGGGCACCGTTTGAAAACATTAATCGAGCAAGACTCTGGAGGAAATCGGCACACTGAGAAATTCCACCAGCACTCTTGAGCCTGCTAATATACCTGGGTGCAGGTAAAATTGGGAGATTGAACACACCTTTTAAAGCACATTCTAACCATCAAAAGGCTTAAACAATAATGCATGCTTGCCCCAACTCTGTTTAATCTCTATATGGTGGATATGAGACAAACCCTAAATTCATGCAACGTGCATGCACCATGACTGGACTGCGAGGCCTTGCCCAGTATTTTATACGCTGATGACGTGCACCTGGCCAGTCACACACAAGTGGGTATGCAACGCCTCCTCAATACAATGTAAGATTACAGAGAAGATAACTGCCTTGAAGTGAACTTTGAGAAAACCAAAACATTGTCAAGAAAAATGGGCGAACAACGTCTACACACCTGGCACCTGGGTAAAATGCCAATGCTGAATACAAACAACTACAAATATGTAGGGGGTCATCATTGATAATGGTGGTGAATTTGCCAGCCAGCTTGAGACCATCAAAAAAAAAGGAATGTCTGTAGCGACAACTTTAAAGCAGCTAAAATCCAAACTAACAGGCCCTATGCTCTCCCCTCTCCTCCAGGAAGCACAATTCAAAATCCTTACTACCATCACAAATGGCAGTGAAGCCCTTAGACGAAGAGAATGCAAAATGCTAGCACAGTAGCCAAGGCCTACAGAATTATGTTTAGCATACCAGCCTACATCTCTCCAGCACAGATCCGGTTGGAGTTCAGTCTTGCCAAACAACACCTAGCAAGGCAGGTGTCCTACATAACTTGCTGGCACAAAATCAGGAACAACCCCCTTCCCACCTTAAACTATGGCTCCAGCATAGAATGACATCGCCAGCCATTACATTTCTAAAAGACTCCCTGACAACCACTGGTCTCTCCGAGCTCGGGGATGCTCAAACCACCCACACAGCTTTCAAACAAGCAGTGCGAAAGGTTATAAGCGAACTCTCCCAATTGGAAGCCAAAGCTACCATTGCTGGTAGAAGTCATGCCTGGATGACAATTAACGGCTACAAATCGCTTGGCTCTCAGCCATACTTCAACCTGGGATACTCTAGAAAAGTAAAAGAAAACTTTCTAAATTACCGATTAGGAAACCTTCCAGCTATTCCGCATCTTCCACGATGGGTGAGGGGACAAACAACGATGAACTGCCACCTGTGGAGAAACGGAACAATGGACTTGGCACATTTGATCTGCTCATGCATAAACTTAAAGGATGAGAGGGCTTGCTTCCTTAAACCAGAATTTAACCTCCGTAGGATCTGCACCTGCAGACATGCTGTGATTGGATGCTTCAAACTGGAAAACCCGCAGGTAAACGGCAAGCTAGTAAAATTACTGACATTAACAGAAAATAAACTGCAAAGTACTGCCCAGTCACAGCCTTCGCAACACCCAGTGCCGCGATCACGAGCAACTGCAATTCCCAAATCCAAAGATCATTTGCTCAGTCAGACACTGTCCAAAAATGATCCAGATCAAGTCTGCTGCTGCTAAGGTTCAACACTTTCAAATACTCTGCATTTTCTGTCTTATTTGAACTCTCTTTTACAAGCCACAGGGAATCAAATCGAATCGGGCCGGCCTCCAGCAAGCTAATTGCAGTTGCAAAAGGTCTGTCAGAGCATCAAAAATGTGTGAACTCAATAACCTCCTTTTTTATCCTTTTAAGCATTTAGATAAAACTTTTTTTTTTAAATCTTTAGAGCTGGCTTTTATCTGCAATGCATTTTGTAAAAGTTTTAATTAACCATACACAATAAAGATTATTTATATCCAGATTATCCATTGTCATCTGTGGTCTATATCTTGCTCGAGGACGAAGGGGTGTAATCCTCTGCTTGCAAGGCTAGATTTGTGGAGTCCTTTATATGGTCATCAAATGTTGGTTGCTCATTCTCAATTTAATTTTGTAGTGACCACATGCCCTCCTGTTGCATGGATTCTGCTCCTACATAGAACTGTGCACAGAGACCCAGGACCTCAGTGAATTGTGGCGGACCAAAAAACTCACCTCAGTACCTAGAAACCCTAACCAGCTAGCAACAGCAAAGGATCCAATGATTAGACAACCCAGAACATGCGACTTAGGTGATACTCAGGAATGGTGGGAAGCAAGAACACTCTTTCGTTATACTCTCATACCAGTCCACAACAGGGTAAGAAAGAGACACGGGAAAGGTTAAAATATGTATTTTAACGACGTGCTCTAAGATGCAGTATTTTTGCTAACATAAGCAGGCATATGATTAGAAATAATATGATCAGCATTGTTACAACTCCATAAAACACAAAAGGAGAAATCATATTACAATGATGGTGAAAATAGGTATTATAGCGCCTAGTATATCACCCTCCCTTGCTAGTACTATGTTTTATAAAATATAGAAGGTCTCTTAGGCTTGTGTGGGGGACCCCATACCTCTACGATCAGCAGGAGTAAATCACATCAGGATCTGCAAAAGCTCTTTCTCTCTGGAAACGGAATTCTTCCAAGTGCCTGAAATCATGCTTACAGTGTAATATTAAAGGCGCCAGAATCTCCGTTGGCTTGCAGCTGCATGTATGTTATGTGTAAAACGTGAATTGATCAGCTTGAACAACAGCTACCTTGTTATGATAACCTTGGAGGCTTTAGCACTCACTGTGCAGACTAGGGTCGCGATGTAAGTCTAGGGATGCCGAAAACAAACCTTTCTCATGTGAAGCAATTCACGCAGCCTAACTTACAACAACAGTTATATGCAGTGTTGTGTGCAAAAGCAGCAAAAGGTAAAATGGCGTTTAAACCTATGCTAACATAGCAATGTGCGCAAACGAGGCTCAGTCCTCACTACACTCCAAGATTGGTAGATCTGATACTGCGAGGTTTGTTGGGACCAAAGGGAGAGGCCACTTCTCTTTCTTGTATATTATGTGTCGTATTCTTCATCTAATGTAATTTCATCAATTTTAGCTTCCTCACAAATCTATATAGATCCATCCTGTTACTGTCATAATTAAATTAATTTTTATGGCAATATGATAGGCCTAATGCTAGGGTCATATACACATACCTGCATTACCCAATGGTGGTCACTAGTGGACAGTTCTAGTTAGCATCGTGTTTCCATAGGAAATGCCTTTTTTATGTTGCTAATAACGTTGGCGCCATTTGACGAATCTCCACAAAACTTTCTGGAAAAAATGCTACTTTTTGACTCATTTGTGCATGAAAAGTTTTGGAGTGATCCTTCAAGTGGGGGGAGAGAAAAAGAGGGGTGTCCCAAAACATGTTTCCCCATTCAGTTTTCCTTTAGACATAGCTACAGCCCAACCGTTGAACGGATGTTCACAAAATGTGGCAGAAAGCTAGTTCTTGGCTCAGGAAGAGTGTTTTCGTGTTTTGGTGTAAATCAGTTCAGTAATTTTGAAGTTAAGGTTCCTGACAAGCTGAGATCAGATTGGCTAACACTACATCAAACAGGAAATGGTGGCAGTCATCTTAGGACTCTTGACATAGTCCTAACAAAAACGCATGAAAAAGACATAGGGGGCAATGCGCATGCACATTCCTCACCAGGAATGCGCATGCGCAAGCTCCCGCGCATGCGCAGTTCCCAGAAGAAGGCGCGATGGACAAGGATGCGCCGGCGATAAGGTAAGTTTTCTTTTCAATGTTATTTTAGGCTTTGTAATGTAATTAAATACTGCGGGCGGGAGGCGGGCGGCCAACTTCCGTTATGAGTGTGCGGAGATTTGCCTTGTTTCTCCGCCTGCATTGCTGAAGACGGAAGGGGCAAATCTCTGCACATTCCGTGGGCAGAACGGAGATGTCCTCCCACCCCTACTCCTGTGTCAGTGAAACCATGCAAGAAGAACCATATTTTTTTAAGCATTTCCCAGGGTGGAGCTATTGCAATACAGCTCAAACTGCAGTGCCACCTAGGGGCTGGTTGAATAGTTGCATTTTATGTGGCCTGAAGATGTATCATATAAAATACAAGGCCTTTATGTGGTTGTTTTTATTATTGCATGTTTTAGAGTGTAAACTTTTAAGGAAACAAATACAATTTTCTGACTATTTATTTGCACAAGTTTCATCCCCAAAATGTAATAATAAGGAAACAAATACAATTTTCTGACTATTTATTTGCACGTTTCACTCCCAAAATGTAATAATAAAAACTATGTAACAAGAAAGAAGAGAACCCCCACCGTTCATGGCTGAAGGGCATGGACAGGATGGGGCTGGCTGCCATGCCCTAAGATAACTATAACTCGCAGCTTCGCCACGCACTGCTAATTACTCCACATATTCCATCACTCATGACATCTTTTATAACATCATTGATAGAAGCACTGCAACATTTGCAATGAAATTATTGATGAGAAAACTGTGCATGGTAGGGACACAAGTTATGGTTACTTGAAATAACTTTAACTAGATCTGGTGAATTCCTATAGATTTTAGAGTTAAAATTGTTTCATTGTACAATGCAGTTTAATAAAACTTTATTCAATATTTTAAGTAATCAATAATAGTAAACATTGCATTGTGTGCATTATTGAAATATAGATTTGATTAAAATTATTGGTAATTTTTGGAGAGAGATCACAGATCTGCTTTATATAGAAGGTGTTGGGTGCGGAGGGAGAAGGACTGTTGGGGGAAGGGGATGTGGCTGCCTGCAAAGGGGTTGGACACAGGGTGTGTGGCCAACCCCCCCTGTGAACAGCTGAACCCAGGTGAAGTGTAGGCGTGGCTGCCTGCGGGGGTGGGGGTGTCAGCAGACGAGTACCTGTGGCCAACCCCCGCCGCTCATGGTCGATGGGCATAGTGGGGTTGGCTGTCGTGCTCTAAGATCTCCTCATCACACACTGCTAATTGCCCCAAATATCACATCACTTATGACCTCTTTTATGACATCATTAATAGTATCACTGCAAAATGTGCAATTAAATTATTGATGAGAAAACTGTCCATTGTGTGGGCACAATTTATAGTTACTTGAAATAACTATAACTATATCTGGTGAATTTCTATAGTTTTTAGAGTTACGTTGTTACTTTAATCTTTGTTTTTTACAGTTAAAAAACGATATATGTATAGGGTTTAGAGATGGGTAGGGGTATTGGGTGGTATGAGTGTTTTTAGGGTGTAATGGTAGGTAGGATTATTGGGTGGTAAGGGTGTTTTTAGGGTTTAGGGGTGGGAAGGCTATAGATTAGTAAGGATTTGTTTAAGGTTTAGGGGTGGGTAAGGGTATTAGGTGGTGAGGGTGCTTTTAGGGTTTAGGGGTGAGTACAGGTATCATTATTATTATTATTATTATTATCATTATATTTACACTTATATGGCGCAACAGCGACCCAGAGGTTTCCCGGTGCCTGTAAACGCAAGCTGAGAAGAGGAGTAATCAATGGAGCTTACTGATTGAATAGCCATGTCTTGATGCCTTTCTGGAATCTAACATAGTTAAGCTCATGGCGAAGTAAAAGAGGTAGTGAATTCCACAATGCAGGAGCCAGAGGTATAGTCTGGCAAGGGTGTTTTACGGTTGTAGAGGTGGGAATGGGTATTGTGGGTAAGGGTTTTTAGGCTTTAGGGGTGGCTATGGGTAGACTTGAAAAGAGATAGAAATGAGGTAGAAGGAGTTGAGCTAGAGAGAGGAGGTAGGTACATAGGGATGTACAGATAGGTAGAACAATGAGCGGTAACGAGAGAGAGGGTGGAAAATAAGAGATGAGGTCAAGCAAGAACAGAGACTTGAGCGGGAAAGAACTTTAAAAAAAAATAATAATAATGTATTCCCTTCACCTGCCTGAATCCAGTGGTTAAGGTTGGACAATGCATGCTAGAGATTGTTAACAGTGTGCATGTCCCTGTCAAATTTAAAATAATCTATTTTTATACACTGTTTTTATGGTGGGAGGGTCATGAATACCTCACTAGGTGTCCTCTTGAAAGGTAGGGGCCCTGGTCAATTGGCCATTTTGCCCATACTTTTAAATGGCTATGGGTAGACAAAAAACATTATCTTACCTTCAATTCAATTTCAATTCAAAAAGCTTTATTCGGGTCATTAAAAATAACCATAAAAGCATGTACAAACATCTTCATTAAAATGTCATTCATTACATTCATATTAAAAAATTACTAACAATAAAATACATCAGTTAATAAGGGGTGGAATTAAAAAATCATGCTTTTCCTTGCTTCAATGGATTTGAGCAGGAACGTTGCGGTAAAGAAGCAAACATCTATTTCATTCATGGAGACAAATAGCCTCATAGCAGCATCAATTGTAAAATTACGATATTTTTAAAATAATGGTTTTAAAAAAGCTACACGAAAATTCTTATACAATTCACAGACTAGGAGGAAGTGCAGAGTGCTTTGTTTGGTGTGACCATCACACGGACAAGGAGAAGCCGGGTATTCTTTAATCTTAGGGAATGCAACCAGATGGTGCGCAAGCCCAAATCTTACCCTGGTAAGGACATATCCATGGGACGCTCTAGTTACCAAGCTTAACCGCATCGCTGCGGCGCATTTTCCCGCTGTGCGCTGATGTTTTTAAAAACCCGCGGTTCATGACGAGCTCAGCTCGTCATGAGCGTACGAGAGGTGTACCTCATGACGAGCTGAGATCGTCATCAGCGTCGATGTGGTTAAGTAAGTTTGAAAACCTACAGCGTCTGAATAGCAAGAGTAGAATTGACAAGTAGTTAACTGTTCAGTGTGACTATTGTTCTCCATTATTCTATAGGATAGAAACAGATTCTTAATTTCGAGTTTTGTCAATTCTAATGTTACCACTGGATCGTCCTTAATTTTTAATTTAAGAATAATATATTCCCTTCACATGTCCGAATCCAGTGGTTAAGGTTGGGCAATGCATGCTAGAGATTGTTAACAGTGTGCATGTCCCTGTCAAATTTAAAATAATCTATTTTTATACACTGTTTTTATGGTGGGAGTGTCATGAATACCTCACTAGGTGTCCTCTTGAAAGGTGGGGGCCCTGGTTAATTGGGCATTTTGCCCATACTTTTAAATGGCTATGGGTAGACAAAAAACATTATCTTACCTTCAAATTCATTTGATTTATTTCTTGGACCTCCCCTCTTCCTTTTTAAAAAGTGACACCTTGGTGAGTCATCACCAAACTCCAGACATCCATTGCAAATGGACTGACTTATTATTTACAAATGTTTTGTGCATATTAGTTGAAGTTGGCAAAAATGAAAGGCCACCAGAAACGTGCGTTTTTGGTGGGCGCCAAAACATATTGTTGCACTGGGCGCCACCGGTGCTAAAGCCGGCCCTGTAACAGGAGAAAAGTGCATTGGTATTTACCTTACAATGGGCTCTTCGTGAGGTATCTACCAAAATCCGCATGTTATTCCTCAAAAACTCGTGATAGATGTTATTTATTACATCTGATAAATAAGTAACTCTGCGGTATCCTTATTTAGGAACAGAACCTCGATTCCTACGAACTCGCAATCAGCGCCTTAGTGATGGTAGGAGCAGTAGAAACAGCAGCCTGAGTGATAGTAGTGTTTCCTGGTTTTGTGGTACTATCATGGTAATAGGTCTGTCACCTCTTGTGGTGAAAGGGTTCTTCAGCCCAAGAGAGAGAACAGAGGAGCGGGACTTTTAAAAAGTGATTCACAGCACTATTAGGTTATGATATTTTTTATTTGTCCTACACATTCCTATCTTTCCAAACACTTCCCCCTTAAACTCTGCTCAGGCTGGTTTGGGACTCAAGCGCGCTCTCCTTCTCATAGTCAAGCCAAGTCTCTTGAAAGCCCCGGTTAGTTGCTTACTTGTGTTTTTCCACGTCTGTCCCTTTGCGTATCTTTCCTATACAAACTGGTGTTACTTTATCGCGAGCACTTACTAGGTGATGGTGAAAACGGACGTGCCGTTTTCCTAGGAGTTCACTTTAAAACATGTTTCGGCACAACTACAAAAGTGCGTGAATAGCGGTGATTTTTTTTTTTGTTAAATTTTTTTTTTTTAAATACACAAAATATATCCCATTCTTTGAAAAAAATAATGTATTAGTTGTTGCGTTCATGAGAACTGAGGAAAGTTCACGCGATAAAAACTTTTGCACACCCCTTTTTCAAATGCACCTGCGGTTCTCGATTCCAACTTAAACTGAAACAGCGCTGCCTGAAGCTTGTCACAGTCGCACCGCTTAATTCAGGCAACGACCCATGAACAGACTGTACCTGTTCTGTTCCTGCTCTTTCCTAAAGCGACACCTGTATATTGACATTCTGTACAACATAATCTTCTGGTGGCATCATGTTACCACCCTTGAGGTTTATGACAGACGAGACGTGCCCTCTAGGTAACACTCCGATAGACATCTCAGCCACCTCACTGTGTCACAGAGGCTCAGAGCAGTGCCTGTCTGGCGTCCTCGGCCTCGAGAAGAGCGGCAGTCAAGTCTTTTGAATTAGTTTGTGGTCTGCAAACTCTGCGAGCAGCTACTGTCCACAATCAAGGATGTTTTATATTTTTGAGCCCTGTTGTTGGCCAAGTGGCCTGCGAGGCTGTTCCAGTGGTGACGCGATCTGAGAAATTGCATCAACACAAAATCTACTGAAGAAGCTTAGTATCGCCAGCCAAGAATTGTAAGTTATTTTTTTTTAATGTATATGTCATTGTTTTCAGAGTGGACTGGCCCCTTAAGGGCGCCTAAGTGCTTTACAGAGTGACAATGAGAATGCATCTCTAACACAACACTGGAAGGGAAATGTCACTATATGAAAGATTCCTATATACAAATGACTCAATGTTGGCTAGCAGATAAAGTAATCTTTGGACCAAGTTATGCAGAATTTGAAACAAAAGGAATACACTACATGCAACATTGTGATATTACACGTGGCTCATTAGTACAGAGCAGGCTGCTGTCCCAGGTGGTTGAAGACTTAGGGGAAGCTTTACTAAGAATTTGTGCCAGGTTTGGGTCACAAACATGGTCCACAGGCAGAGCAAACTGCTGATTGAATTTACCCTCCTACACAAAACCTTATTTGCACCGAAAGTAGCCCAAAAGTAATGTAAATTAGTGACAGTGCTGCTTTGCATCAAGGAGGGATACATTGGGGTTTCCATGCAACCACCCAGGGGGTTCTGATGCAAATCTCTATCTACTAAAAATGGTGGACAGGGCTTTGCATTAAACAAACTGCCTCTTTGGGACAGGCGTTGAAAAGAAGAAATGTTTTCATTCTTATAACCTTTCCAACATTGCATGAGAGCTGTGCTCTACAGCACCCACCCAATGTGGGAAACATTTTAAACTATGTCTGAGCATAACATTTTGTGCTGGAAGAGTCCCCCATACTACAAAACCTATGCTTGAAATAATGCACACAGCCTTGCACTATGGTGCAAGGTTTGTGCAAGGCACAAGGCAGGCTCAGAGAGCTGCAGCACAGGGGGAGACAAGAACAGTGCTGTTCTGCTATCCCTGTCTCATGCAACACAGTGCAGCACTTTTAGTTCATCTATGCCTTATAGCCATTACATTTTCTAAAGCTCTCATCAGAAGTAATCGAGTTATAGAAGAACAATAAATATTGACAGCCCAGTGACAGACGTAGCACCAGCCGCAGCCGGTAGTGGAAGTACCTGCCGGGCAGTGATGTGGGATGGGGGAGGGGGAAGGGTGGGGGGGTAGTAATGTATGGATTACGGACCCTAACAGGTAAGTAAACATATAAATAAATAAAACTAATTTATGTGCGTGCACTGCATCACCAAATGCGATGCAGTGTGCGCAACGAAATTCGTTTTATTTATTTATATGTTTACTTACCTGTTAAAGTCCATAATCCATACATTACTACCCTCCACCCTGCCTCCCCCCCACCCACGTCCCTGCCGGGCAGGTACTCCCACTACGGCTGCGTAGCACATCAATGGCTCCAAAAGGTAGGAGAGAGATGAATAGAGTCTGGGAGAGTTCAACATCTTGGAATCGTAGAATGCTTGGTAGAAGTTGATTTATTGCTCAACGAAGGTCACAACATGAGAGGCACACAGGATGCTGCACAGTTAGGAACAGTAGACAGTGTAGTAGACAATCCCTGTTCAAGAGCCAAATTGAATTTGAATAAAATCTGGGGAAAAGTTCCACATTCTGGGAGGATATCACGATATTACTTGGTCAAAGGTTTTTCTGGATAGATGAATGTGCAGAGTCAGGCAAGATTTGTTTTAGGTCAAGTGGTAGAGATTTTGCAATAGAGATTTTATTTAAGATTTGTTCAGCTTTTGCACCAGGTAACGTGCTTCAAAAGTCAAGCATCCCCTAAGATGTGATTTACCAAGCCATGCAAGGCCTTCTTCCATGGCCCGAGTGACTTGATAAATCTGGAGTAACGCAACACAGCACAAATCACTGCATTGCATTACTCTGGCCCAGGGAGGCATTCCATGGGTGTTGTATGGGTTGTCCCACTCAACACCCATGGATTTTGATGCATTCCCAGATTTACCATTACTGGTAGACCTGACAATGCTCCAAAATGCTACTCTTTCTCAGGGGATGAATAATGAGGATAAATATCGTTATTTCTTCTTGTTACTTCCTCTTTCTATGCGTACTGCCCCCTGCAGCAAACATAGAAAGCAGAAAATGCCTCAGAGGATTGTTTTTGTGCACGAAGGTGCCCCTTTCTATACAAAAACAATCCTGATTGCAACACAGACACCCTTGCACCATGATCAAGGATGCCTGCGTTGGCAGCACATTGCACGCCAGCGCTGTGAAAAAGCTGGAAAGTGCTGTATTGTGATAAATACGGTTCATTCCCGCCCTTTCCCTATAACACAGCGTAGCTCACCGAGGAGACTTGCTGCACTGCGCTGTATTACTTTCTGATAAATATGGCCTGAAATTTCTTGTAAGGTTATATTGAGGCACTCCAGCTAGATGGGAATTCCCACACCAATGTGTGAAATTACAGGAGAACCACGGGGGTTTGCAACATTGACTTGAAGCCTTCCAGGGAGATGAGTTGGTTCATCTTTAACAGAACACAGATTTAGTAATTGGTTCATTTCATTTGGCTGGCGATGGGAGATCTAAGTCCAAGGGGCATCTCAGAGACCCTGCCAAAGCGCTGACTACGGTAGGTAATATTCTAAGCACGGAGAGTTGCCTCAGACTGGCTTGAACAGGTAGGAGGCAATCGTCTCCGCAGAAAAAGAAGGGATCCCTTATGGAGGGTTTGATTTTTACCGAGAATTTGGTCATCCAGTTCGCACTGAGCTCAGGAAAGACAGTGGTTTTGAGCGGTCATCAATAGAAAAATCTAACTGAAGCTGTATTTTCATTTCCATATTGATTATGTGATCATTATTTCATTTACATATTGATGAATACTAATCTCATCTTCTAAAAACTGAATATAAGGGATTCAAGTAAATATTAGGCAGTCTCATTGATATGCTGGATCTGGCCTTCAATTCTGAGAGGCTCTGTAACTGTGTGTAACAGTTGTTAAAACTAATGATTCCCTGAGGATCGTTATTTATCGAATGTGATAAATGATAGCTATTAGAATGTCTGCCCTAAAGTGGGGCATAATAGGCTCATTTTGGTGCACACCACCAACATTTGCGTTTCCTGGTATTTACTGGGCCATTTTCATCTGGAACATTCGTCAGGTTTGACCTGTCAAAATGTATCAGGAGAAAAATCTGTCTGCCAAAAACAATCCCCAAAAGGGGGGCGGAGCTAGCCAGCAACGAAGATGGCTGCCTGAGCCGTTAGCTCCTCCGCCTAGAAACCGATCATGATAATTATCCTGCCGACAGCAGTGCCCTCTGAGAACCGGAAAGCTGCTCCGGTGCTCCGGAGCGGCAGGGGCATCTACCAGGCGAATTGCGCTCACCGGGGCTGGCGGGGAGCGCTACTTTGGGCTGCCTGGCCCGGTGACACAAAGAGCGGCGGTGCGGCCTACGGAGCACAGCCACTAGAGTTGCTGCCGCCCCTGGTGGGACATCGTACTGGTGGGGACCTACTTAGCCCACACGCCGGCGCTCCTGAACTGGGGCCGAGGAGGGACTTAGAGGACCCCAGACCCGAGAGAGGCGGTGAGTGGAGGGAGCCATGCTGGGCGTGCTCGGCCGCCTAGTAAGAGCTGATACGGCTGCGGCACCCTACTAGAGCGCCCGGATTCACTTGGGCCTGTGGAACTGCTGCCGCCAGGGCGCGGGAGCGCGACCCGGGACGTGGAGACCCTGGTGGACTGAACTCGAAATGAGACTTTTGCTGCTGAGCAAGGGTTAGATGCGGGGAGTACTGACGGAGCCTGGGAAGAGGAAGTGTATTGTATATGTGACTACAATGTTGTCTGGGTGGAGGGTAACGTAAAACTTTCTGATTAATGTGTTCATGACAAAGAGTTATTGCGATATCATTGTCCTGTAAGTGCCAATACTGTGCTCCTTGACTGTATGTTGTTGAAATACCAATAAATAAATTAATTAAAAGAATTTAAAAAAAAGAATCCCCAAAACCCATAATACACTCACCTGTGTAAACAGTGGTTTGCATGGATGATAGAATGGTATGAGCCACACATAATGCAGGCCTCAGTCTGCTTTATTAAATCAGCATTAGATCTAAGACTAAACTTCTTAGAACTAATACTGAATCTAAATTGGTGTTCCCATGCTTTATGTGCAACACACCTGGAAAGGTGGGGTGCCGAATAGTGGATTGTCTACTGAAGCATTACATTTGCTAATAGTATTGTACAGTAGAGTTACTTACAGCACTTTAACACAGCAGAGTTGTAATCTGAAGAATTTTTTAAAGACAATGTTAATGGTGAATCATAACAATTTTTGTTCTGGATTGGTTATGATTAAGGACTTCTATTTGATATTTTTTAAGTGTTTTAACTATTGCAGAATGTTTGCTTTTTTTTGTTAGCACTTTGAATCTGGTGCAATAGTATCTGTGTGTGCTTTCCAAATAATAAAGCAAACAGAGGGTGTTTCAGTATGGAGCTTTAAGGATCTCCACAGTTTTGTACGTGGAGAGTGGGACTTCGTTTGTTTCTGTCTTCACATACCTGCCAGTCCAGAAGAGACCTGTCTACCCCAGTTCACAAAGTGTTCAGCAAAGCCTCATAGTTCACTGTAACAGCGAGAACCCGCAGGACAAGAAGAACTAACAGACAGGGCACAGCCTCATAAAAGATACCCAGAGCATCACTCAGAAACCGCAGAGTCTTTGCCTTTGAGTTGCATCTGGGCCTGAATTTGGATTTTAGGTTAGGAGATGTTAAGCAATCGGAGAGCAATACTTTTCCTACAACTTTTTTTTCCTGGAGAATGTATTTGGTCTTTGGTCTCATGCTTTGAAAAAAGAATTTGTAATGAGAGGAGTTCTTTATCAATGTTTAGGCTGTAGCATGTAAAAACACCGCTGCAAACATATTTTGCAAAACATAGACTCCAATCCACACAGTTACAAAATCTTGACATCTTGAATATCTCCGTACAAAAATATTGACCTGAATCTAATCCCATTATCAAGCACTTGAAAACAAATATGTTGGTCTGCAATTAGAAAATAAAATTAACTCTAATATGTGTCAGGAGTTCCTTTGGATGAAGTTAGGAATTAATTATAAGTAACATTTTTGTAGCAAGATATGTCTGCCCAGTGGAGATTTTGGCTACCAATACTTGGGAGTCCTGTTTTTGTGACAGATGATTCAGCAGTCTGTGTTGTCACCTGCCATGTTTAAGTCATGTCTGTAAGGTAATAAAGAGGAATCCATGATTTTGTGAAAGACTGGTGCAGCGTAGAGGGCCTAATCTATTATAAGTTTTGTTGGGATGGAATAATTGAAATATAATTTGCAGCACAATAATAGTAAGGAGTAAAACATATTTGGCTCACTTAGTAAAAAGAATACTTGTAAGTGTTTTCTTGGCATGCTCCAGAATGTAGATGCCAAAATCCAATCAGAGCCTAGTCATAATTAGATACATATTAACACATAGCCATAGTACACCTTAAACATGTGTGGTTTATATTGTAAATTAATAACCAAATTGTTTTGCAGCCTGGAACATTTGCTTCTACTACCCAACGTATCTCGCATCTTGAGAAAGCCAGCTAGATCCAACACGGCAGATTTCATCGCCACCCAATCACACAAGCTTCCAGGTAAACAAAACATTACAATATTAACTTGGATGGGTTCTAAGTGCAGTAAACAATAATTGCTACTACCCAGAAGGCTGAGTCTCCAATGTAAAGATTTGAACTGATGACCTTCACATCCCTACAGAGGTCAGTAGCAAGTGTTAACTCACAGAGCCATCTTGCTGGCACATTAACTGGCAAAGGAACATGTTTTTCATGTTTTTTACCTAACAGAAGAGCCAACTTATTGTTTGCACATGATAATATTGGAATACAAACATGGCCGGAACGATTCCCTGAGCGAAATTATGGACATGTTTGCACTGCAGGTAGGTCTAATATAGCCGTTGAGCCTGTCGCAGCAGGCTCTACCGCTTTAACAAGGGAGCAGACCTTTAATGGCCAGTAGAGCCCCCTAAGAAGGGCTCTAAGGCTATTAGAACATTCTGCCCCTAGAGGGCCGAATGTTCTCATTTTTAAAACAAAGGCCTCTCGCAGCCCGAGGGGGTTGAAATCCCCTCAGGCTCCGTGAGACTTTTTTTTTTTTTAGAGCAACAGCTGTGAGCAAACATTAGAAAGTTGATGCTCGGGGCTTCTATCGACCATTAGGAACCCAGAGCACTCCCTTGTCTTGAATGGAGTGCTCAACATTCCAATGTTCTAATAGATGATAGTTTTATAAAATGCATTATCCTGCACTGCTGACATTCCGAAAGTACGTTAAATGGCAATTTAAATGAGGAATAGTACTTATTTTACTAATGCTGGTGTAATGAAAGGTAGAGTTGGCCTTGGCAGGATTCAAATCTTGTGACGTGAGATCACCCCATATATCAGTGGCATCCATTTAGCTCACTGAACCATCCTGTCAATACAATGCTGCAACGTGGCTTTATGAAGGCACTTTCCTTATCACTTTTACATAATGAACCTTGCCCACCGGGTGACGGATAAACCGACAATTCTCACAAAACATATTTTTATTTGGTAGGACAAAACCCATTGTTCATTTCATCTTATCAGCCCTGGTTACACTATTCCAGTTACTTGTATATTTCCACTAAGGTTAGCCACTTAACTGTGTTGCAGTTCTGCATAGAATGGACTGATTATGAGTGAACATGCTATTTATCTTACCTGATACATTACGATACTCCAAGGTACTGTATCTGTCTGATGCGATAAATAGTGCCTATTACGAGTTTTCAGGGAATAACGATAGGATTTTGGTGTTTAATTCCCCAAAATCCAATTGGCACTGTACATACCACACACATTTCCCCTGTTAAATTTCAGCAGGTTGCCAAATGTAATGAAGGTTGAGGTATTTAACACATTTGATAACGGGGATTTGTTTTTTCAAATTCAATGCACGGGGATTTGTTTTTCTCCAACTCAATTCACACTCAACAAGGATCTACACTCATGAATCTCCATTCCTCAGAAAAGGTTGTATGTTTCCAAGGAATGGAATGCAGCTCCTGGACGCTTCTCGTAGGCAACAGTTAGGTGCTTCAGTGTGATGTGTGATGTGTTTACCAGCACAATGCATCAATTCTCAATAGAAATGTAACCCCTTTTGGAAATTCCGACACAAATTATTTCAACAAGGGCTAGTTGATAACCAATTGATTTTGGACATTTAATGAATACCAGTGATGTAAATTCCTGTCGATTCATGTTGCACTTGTGGGACACCCCCGCGCCGCACGGCCACCAGCTGCTGCGTGTGCCCCTTGCCTGCCCCTGCCTCGCTGCTGCCTCGTTTTGCCGATTGCCGGCGGGCGCCGCTGCGGTTGTTTTGCCCTTGTTTTGTCTAACATTTGTGCCTGTTTTATATAACTTTGTTTTTTTTCCTTGTTTTCCTTGTTTTGTTGAGAATTTGTGCCCGTTTTGTTTAATTTTTATTTCCCCCGTGTTGTGGTTTCCTTCCTTGTTGTCCGCCTACCTTCGCCGCCCTCCGCCCTCCCTTCCCGCCACCGCCGCTTTTCCCCGCCCCTTTTTCTTTTCTGTACCCTCCCCGCTCCCGCCTCCCAGCTGCTCCGCCCACCCGCGCACTTGGCCTTAAATGGCGACCGTGCGACGCAGGTGAGTGTGACCCACTTGTGGGACACCCCCGCACCGCACGGCCACCAGCTGCTGCGTGTGCCCCTTGCCTGCCCCTGCCTCGCTGCTGCCTCGTTTTGCCGATTGCCGGCGGGCGCCGCTGCGGTTGTTTTGCCCTTGTTTTGTCTAACATTTGTGCCTGTTTTATATAACTTTGTTTTTTTTCCTTGTTTTCCTTGTTTTGTTGAGAATTTGTGCCCGTTCTGTTTAATTTTTATTTCCCCCGTGTTGTGGTTTCCTTCCTTGTTGTCCGCCTACCTTCGCCGCCCTCCGCCCTCCCTTCCCGCCACCGCCGCTTTTCCCCGCCCCTTTTTCTTTTCTGTACCCTCCCCGCTCCCGCCTCCCAGCTGCTCCGCCCACCCGCGCACTTGGCCTTAAATGGCGACCGTGCGACGCAGGTGAGTGTGACCCACTTGTGGGACACCCCCGCGCCGCACGGCCACCAGCTGCTGCGTGTGCCCCTTGCCTGCCCCTGCCTCGCTGCTGCCTCGTTTTGCCGATTGCCGGCGGGCGCCGCTGCGGTTGTTTTGCCCTTGTTTTGTCTAACATTTGTGCCTGTTTTATATAACTTTGTTTTTTTTCCTTGTTTTCCTTGTTTTGTTGAGAATTTGTGCCCGTTCTGTTTAATTTTTATTTCCCCCGTGTTGTGGTTTCCTTCCTTGTTGTCCGCCTACCTTCGCCGCCCTCCGCCCTCCCTTCCCGCCACCGCCGCTTTTCCCCGCCCCTTTTTCTTTTCTGTACCCTCCCCGCTCCCGCCTCCCAGCTGCTCCGCCCACCCGCGCACTTCGCCTTAAATGGCGACCGTGCGAACGCGCAGCGGTCACGCGCAGCGGGCGCGCCGATTGTGCGCCGAAGGCGCGCCAAAGGTAAGCCCGTCTGCGCCCGTCCGCGACCGGATCGCGCCCAGCGCCAGGACCCCTGGCCCACGAAGACCCCGACCGACCCGCAGGACGTACTCAACCGCCACCCTCAGCGCACTCAACACCGGCCGACGCCCAGAGTGCCACCAAGCCACATCACGACGCACCCAGGGACCCTTCAGCTGCCACGCCTGCAAGTTCTCCTGCATCCGGACCTGCCTCGCACCAACACCCGCCAAGTCGAACACCAGCAGCACCCACCTCAAGTGCATCCTGCTCAACACCCGCTCCGTCCACAGACATGCCATCGAACTCTGGAACCTCCTCGACACCACAGCTCCAGACGTTGCCTTCCTCACGGAGACCTGGATGAACGCCTCTTCAGCTCCCGACATCGCCATCGCCATCCCAGAAGGCTACAAGATCGTCCGAAGGGACCGAAACGCCAACCAGATGGGAGGAGGCATCGCCATCATCCACAGGAGCACCATCCGTCTCACGACCAGCACCGACAACTCCCTGACCACCGCCGAACACCTGCATTTCCAGATCCACACCAACCCGAACACCACCCTCAGAGGCACCCTGATCTACCGACCCCCTGGACCACGCACACAATTCAGCGAGGACATAGCCGACTTCGTCAGCCCACATGCCCTCCCCTCCGCTGACTACATCCTCCTGGGAGACCTCAACTTCCATCTGGAGAACAACAACGACCGCAACACCAGCACCCTGCTCGACAACCTCGCCAACCTGGGACTCAAGCAACTGGTGTCCACCCCCACCCACCTCGCCGGACACACACTCGACGCTGTCTTCTCACCCAGCAAAGACATCGACTTCAGCCACGCCACAGAGCTTCAATGGACGGACCACAGCTGCGTCCACTTCACCTTCAAGAAAACGACGACCCACCACCACCAGCAACAGGCCGCCCGCAGAAGCTGGAACAAGATCACAGCAGACCAGCTCGCCACGTCCCTGAGCCAGCACCCTCCTGCCAGCTCAGCGAACCCCAGCCAGGCCGCCGACAACCTCACGAAGTGGATCAGCAACTGCGCGGACGAACTCGCCCCACTGAGGACCCCGCCCAGCAGACCCGGCAGCAAGAAAGCCCCATGGTTCACCGACGAACTCAAGAGCTCCAAGAAGAACTGCCGAGCCCTCGAGAAAGTCTGGAGATGGGAACCGACACCGGACAACAGGACCTCCTTCAAACTTGCCACCCGGAAACACCACCAGCTGATCCGCGCCGCCAAGAAAACAGCATTCAAGGACCGGTTGGACAACAACGCACACAACTGCAAGGAACTCTTCAACATCGTCAAAGAGCTCTCCAACCCCAGCGCAGGAAACAACGACATCACCCCATCACAAGACCTCTGCAACTCCCTGGCTTCATACTTCCACAACAAGATCGCGGACATACACATCAGCTTCAACAACCAACCAACGCACACCATGACCGAACAACCACCCCCCACCACCACCCTCCACGCCTGGACCCCGATCAGCACCGAAGACACCATCCGCACGATGAACTCCATCCACTCCGGATCACCGACCGACCCCTGCCCTCACCACGTCTTCAACAAGGCCGACGCTGTCATCGCACCCCACCTGCGAGACATCATCAACACATCCTTCGACACCACCATCTTCCCCGAGAGCTGGAAACACGCCGAACTCAGCGCTCTACTCAAGAAACCAACAGCGGACCCCACCGACCTCAAGAATTACCGCCCCATCTCGCTCCTCCCGTTTCCAGCCAAAGTCATCGAGAAGACCGTCAACAAGCAGATGGCCGCCTTCCTCGAGACGAACGGATCCCTCGACCCCTCACAGTCCGGCTTCCGAGCCAACCACAGCACCGAGACCGCCCTCATCGCCGCCACCGATGACATCCGAGCCCTGATGGACAACGGAGAAACAGCGGCCCTCATCCTCCTAGACCTCTCCGCGGCATTCGACACGGTCTGCCACCGCACCCTAGTACGGCGCCTCAGCAACGTCGGAATCCAGGACAAGGCGCTGGAATGGATCATCTCCTTCCTCGACGGGAGAACACAGAGAGTCCGCCTACCACCGTACAAGTCAGAGGCCACCGAAGTCATCTGCGGCGTCCCCCAGGGATCATCTCTGAGCCCCACCCTCTTCAACGTCTACATGAGCCCCCTCGCGGCCATCGTACGCAAACACAACCTCAGCATAATCTCCTACGCCGACGACACCCAGCTGATCCTCTCCCTGACCAACGACCCCGCCGCCGCCAGAGCCAACCTGCACGAAGGGATGAAAGAGGTAGCCGAGTGGATGACGACCAGCCGCCTGAAACTGAACTCGGACAAGACGGAGGTCCTCATCCTGGGCTCCTATCCTCCGCCTGGGACGACTCCTGGTGGCCTCCCGCCCTGGGCACCGCACCCAAACCGACAGACCATGCACGCAACCTGGGCTTCATCCTGGACTCCTCCCTCTCCATGACCAGGCAAGTCAACAACGTCTCCTCGGCATGCTTCAACATCCTACGCATGCTACGGAAGATCTTCTGGTGGATCCCCACCGAGACCAGGAAGACCGTCACCCAGGCCCTCGTCACCAGCCGACTGGACTACGGCAACGCCCTCTACGCCGGCACCACCGCCAAGCTCCAGAAGAGACTCCAGCGGATCCAGAACGCCTCAGCCAGACTCATCCTCGACATCCCACGAACCAGCCACATCTCCGGACATCTGAGAGACCTTCACTGGCTCCCCGTCAACAAAAGAATCACCTTCCGCCTCCTCACCCACGCACACAAAGCCCTACACGACCAAGGCCCGAGCTACCTCAACAGCCGAGTCAACTTCTACACTCCCAAACGCCACCTCCGATCAGCCAACCACGCCCTCGCCGCCGTCCCCCGCATCCGAAGAGCGACTACAGGAGGAAGGTCCTTCTCCTACCTGGCCGCCAAGACCTGGAACTCCCTCCCGCCCGACCTGCGCCTGACCCAAGACCACCTCTCCTTCAGGAAGAAGCTGAAGACCTGGCTGTTCGAGCAGTAGCGGCTCCCCCCCCCAGCGCCTTGAGACCCTACGGGTATGTAGCGCGCTTTATAAGTGTCACTGATTGATTGATTGATTGATTGATTGATTGATTGACCTACTAAACAGGTATAGACTTTTGATTTTATTGGGTATTTTTTAAACCACCAGGAGCTATTTTGTAATTTGTCTGCTGGACCAATAGTTCAATGTCCAAAAATGACAAAGAACCCATATACAAGAGCAATATCCAGTAGAAACCATTGATACCTCATTGATACCTGTCAACTTGATCTTCCACCTTGGTATCTGTGAAAGGATCAGTTGAAAAGTGATGTGTTTAATGCATGATTGCTAGTAATTATTCGCAGAACAGCAGTTATCAGATAACCTGTAATACATTTAATTGGATAGCACAAAAATACTGTGTGCCAGTATGGTCCATTTATTATGACAAGGCCTGCAAATCACTGCTGGAGTGAACTTTGTGCAGATTTGTGACATACTTAGGGGCTTATTACGAGTATGACAGAGAGGTCTGTGTAGAACTGTCTCAAAGTAAAAGGTATTTACAAGGGATTTTGGGGCATATTACCAACAACGAGCGATAATTATCGCTATGTTGGCTTAGCAGCAATAATTTTATCGCCGTGTTGCGGCGATTTTTATCGCTTAGGAGCCTTGCTATTATCAAGGTTTATCTCCTTAGCGATAAAAATCGGCCGAAATGCATGAATATCGCTGTAAAATCAGCGATATTCATGCATTACCGAGCTAATGCTCTTAGCCATGTTATCCACCTCCCATTAGATAACATGGCTAAGAACTGCTCAGGGCAGGTGTTAGCTTTTGGAGATATTCGTGCTTAGTGCGAATATCTCCAAAAGTTGGTAATAGGAGATAGCGATGTTAGCGACTGTTTCCAGTCGCTAACATCTTGGCACGCCCACTTTGCATGTCATTAGTGATAAATATCTCTGACATGCAAAGCGGGGCCCAAGATGGTCGCTATCTCCTACTAGCTGTCGCTAACTAGTGTTAGCGACAGCTAGGTAATAGGGAGATAATTTTATCTCCGCTTTCTTGGCTTTTAAAGCCAAAAAAGCAGAGATAAATCCCTTGATAATATGCCCCTTTGTTTGTATTAAATATATTCTTTCACTTTAAGTAATTTCAAGTAAGTCACAAAAGAACAAACTTCACAGTGTCCACTGGAACAACAATAATGAAAATTAATTTCAAGAAAGAGAAAGCACACAGTAAATCCTATTTTATATCAAAAATGATTTTATCTAATTTTTATCATCTTAAATTACAAGACAGGGTACATAAAAAAGGGGGAGACGATATCAGCAGAAAAAGTCATGTACATATATGCAAAATCAATTTGAAAATATATGTCATCACCTACATCAGCTCCTAAATGATTGTAAAGCAATAATTAACTAAACATAGAAAAAAATTGCTCAGCAACTGTAAAAGTTTCTAGGGAGTTGATGGAACTGTCGACGTTTCGGTCTTTGTGGCGTCAGTCCCTTAGACCATCCTCAGGACAATGATTTATTTTGCAAGATATATAATAGACCTTAGTCATTCAAGCCAAAGTTATTAATGAACTTCAATGAATCTGTAGTTTGGAGAAACACCTAGGAATAACATCAGGTGTTGGACATCCAATGAATGTTGAAGCCAGCAGTAATTCTGCTTCAATCCTTCAAGAAACGGCACCGCTACGTTTAGTTTAACGGCGTTTTGTGCGCTTGACACAGGTACGCGGCACTCGTGCAACAAACCGGGAAACACCACTGGCGGGAACCGACCAGGAGCAACAGTGGCATACTTAGGGCTCAGTACAGGCACCCCACTCTACCAGGCAATGAGTAGTCTGGTGTTTCTGAATTCAACATTACCGGGCCTGACAACACCAGACCTGGTTTACCGGGTGCTGATCTGCACCTGCTAAAGCCATAGTGGATGAGGGACAGGAACCTTAGGTAGAGATACAGCTTAGCCCATGCTCATTCCCCCCAACAAGACGGGGAGAGCAGACACTGATCCTCTGAGACTGGCCCCAGCCCTCTCTTACCCTACCCACCCTCCCTGCCACCATGGACCTCACCCCTGACCCACACTGGCCTCCCTGCACCTATTTACCTCCTGCTTAGAGCAGGTGATAAATGTCGGCAGGTCTGTCCTCGGAATTAGGGATAACCAGTGGAAAGGATCCAGTAATTCAGGGTTCGTGTGTTTTTCCCCATTCTAAGGACAAAATATTGTAATGGGAGATTTTAGATGGGCATACTGTGCCGAATCAGAGATTGTGGGCTCCTAAAATACCCACACATGTATCAACAAAGTCGTAATGAGGGCCTTGATGGGAAAAAAACACCAATTGATTTTGAAGTTGATTATAGAGATAGTGTGAGCGATCAGCAGATCTCATGCATTTCACAAGAAAATATTAATGAATGTCCCCCCCAACCGCCCCCACCCCCGAGACTGAAACCCCTGAAGTATCAGCACTTTTGACATTTTTTTAAATGCTGGGGAAACATTAATGAATATCTGTTGCCTTTCAGTAGCAGCTCTTGAATTCTTTGAAAAGAGATACTAATACCAAAATACGTTAACATGTGGTTCCATCTCATCCCGGTCCCCACGCTATACAACATGTTGGGACCAAAAATAGTTTCAATGTATTAATTTCCAGCCCTGTCTAATGACCATGGATGATAATTAGGTGAATCTATGGGGAAAAGAATGATCTGTTCCTTTCATTGTTTTGATTCCTGGATCTACGTTTTTGGTTGGCCTACAAGCAGTACCCCCAAGTAAAGATGGATATAGGCAAAGCAGTGATTGCTCAGAGAGATTCTGAAATAATTGATGAACAAAGAAATCCTGTAATTATTGTCAAGATAGCAGTATTATGAGACTACGAACTGGCGAACAATCTCAAGAGTACGGACTACCGCTCCCCCCCCCGCCCCCCCCCCTCTTCCTTCTTTCCTCCTTTCTCCTCTTTAGCCTATTTTCTTCTTTCTTCTTCCACTCATGTATAAGCCTCGTCCATGTATGTAAATTTATATTTTTTTATATACAATAAAGAATTTCGGAAATAAAAAAAAAAAAAAAAAAAAAAGATAGCAGTATTTTCAGACAGCACGAATAGGAAACCAAATGGCAGCTCTGCAGATTTCCACTATAGAAAAATATTTTAAGGTTGCAACTGTTGCGGCATTGCCTGACCCCATTAGTTTGAGTCCTAAATACCTTCAAAACTGCTAACATATACCGTGCAACAACACAACTAACTGGCTTGAAATAGTGACACAGAATTAGGAGTGCAGGTTCTCTGATACATATATCACAAACAGTTACCAGCCTTTCTTGCAGGCTTTATCTGAGACACACATTTAATGATCTCACTTGACGTCAAATTTACTTCATGCAGCGGACAATTAATACAAGAGGTAAGAATTTCTCTGTGTAGCCCTGACTTCTCCATGAGTGCACAACGACACCCTCTCATGTGGTTACCTTGTTACCTTAACTGTGTGGATCTGTTTATTGCTAACCTGTGCAGTACTTGTTTCCATGTGGCTTGTGAGATAGGTTCTGCCTTAAAGAAAAACAGCCGTAGTGCACCCACCATGCACCTCTTTTAATTCTCAAGAGTCACATGTGTGAAGTAAGAAATGCTTTAAAAAATTATTTCTTCACCCCTCTACTAGCAGGGGAAAATGTAATATATATATATATATATATATATATATATATATATATACATATAGATACATATATATATATACATATATATATATATCGGATAAAGTACTCCTTCACAGTCGCGCCTTCTCGCTGGCAGTCGAATGGAAAGAGCACGGACCACAGGATTCATAAAATACCTTTTAGTTTATTTTCATTCTCCTCACAAACAAACGGCAGCCATTACGCGTTTCGTCCCTCCTAGGGGACTTGATCACATGACGCGCACCAACCATTGGCATCCTATTTTAAAGGTTTACACTTTTTTTTATCTGTTTCTCCATTTTTTTAAATGTCAACCATGTGATAAAGTTTTAAAGTGCCAAGTGCCTAATATAACAACCATCAACATAGTGCAGAGACCGAAATAGATTCATACGGTCTGTAAATCAAAAATACATATAGGCTTGTTACTTGCTTATTGATTGGTATTGAAATAATTACTCACTGTGCAAATAAGCCTATAAATATATAAATAAATACATAAATACATGCATAAATATGCATATACACAATAGATATGTAAGCATTCAAATCACTGCCAAGGTAAAAACATCAATAAAGGTCAATCAAAATGTCATTATTTAAGTATATAAAGCCACATAAATATGAGAATATATATATATATATATATATATATATATATATATATATATATATATATATATATATATATATATATATATATATATATATATATCCGCACATATCTCCACAAGGAAGAAAGAGGCCACACCAGGGAAAAGCTTGGAGCGAGCTTTAATGAGGAGCACAGTGAAACATGGCGAATGCATTTCGGCTATTATGCCTTCTTCAGCGCCAGGGTTAGTAGTGGGAACACAGCCCAAATGCCTGATTTAAATATCTGCTGCGTCCTGGTAGGTGGACATCCGCTCCGCCCCTCTTTGTCATAAGCGCCAACGCCGCCTTTGTGCTGCCCAGTGCATGGCAACTACAGTTCCCAGAATGCCACATTCCGTATTGTGAGGCGTTGCGGTGGCGGAGCGGTCTTTGGAAATCAAACCCCCAAGTTCCTTGGTGCGCCAAATCAAGCTCTCTCCTCCAGTCCCTGACTGCAGCAACCCCCAAGTCTCCGGAAAGAAATCGGCGGGGGCTAAGCAGGGAATCCGCTATGCCCAACGTGCAGTCAATGACTACTACACCGCCCCATAGTTTTCCGAACCTGAAGGTGGGCCAAGGATATCCAGGTGAGTGGGAACAAAGAAATCCGCCGAAGCAGGTGCCAGTAATCCCAGGCCAACTTGATGCTGCAGGGGCCTCTCGCGTAGTACTGGGGAACCACGCATCAATGTCCGCACATATCTCCACAAGGAAGAAAGAGGCCACACCAGGGAAAAGCTTGGAGCGAGCTTTAATGAGGAGCACAGTGAAACATGGCGAATGCATTTCGGCTATTATGCCTTCTTCAGCGCCAGGGTTAGTAGTGGGAACGCAGCCCAAATGCCTGATTTAAATATCTGCTGCGTCCTGGTAGGTGGACATCCGCTCCGCCCCTCTTTGTCATAAGCGCCAACGCCGCCTTTGTGCTGCCCAGTGCATGGCAACTACAGTTCCCAGAATGCCACATTCCGTATTGTGAGGCGTTGCGGTGGCGGAGCGGTCTTTGGAAATCAAACCCCCAAGTTCCTTGGTGCGCCAAATCAAGCTCTCTCCTCCAGTTCCTGACTGCAGCAACCCCCAAGTCTCCGGAAAGAAATCGGCGGGGGCTAAGCAGGGAATCCGCTATGCCCAACGTGCAGTCAATGACTACTACACCGCCCCATAGTTTTCCGAACCTGAAGGTGGGCCAAGGATATCCAGGTGAGTGGGAACAAAGAAATCCGCCGAAGCAGGTGCCAGTAATCCCAGGCCAACTTGATGCTGCAGGGGCCTCTCGCGTAGTACTGGGGAACCACGCATCAATGTCCGCACATATCTCCACAAGGAAGAAAGAGGCCACACCAGGGAAAAGCTTGGAGCGAGCTTTAATGAGGAGCACAGTGAAACATGGCGAATGCATTTCGGCTATTATGCCTTCTTCAGCGCCAGGGTTAGTAGTGGGAACGCAGCCCAAATGCCTGATTTAAATATCTGCTGCGTCCTGGTAGGTGGACATCCGCTCCGCCCCTCTTTGTCATAAGCGCCAACGCCGCCTTTGTGCTGCCCAGTGCATGGCAACTACAGTTCCCAGAATGCCACATTCCGTATTGTGAGGCGTTGCGGTGGCGGAGCGGTCTTTGGAAATCAAACCCCCAAGTTCCTTGGTGCGCCAAATCAAGCTCTCTCCTCCAGTCCCTGACTGCAGCAACCCCCAAGTCTCCGGAAAGAAATCGGCGGGGGCTAAGCAGGGAATCCGCTATGCCCAACGTGCAGTCAATGACTACTACACCGCCCCATAGTTTTCCGAACCTGAAGTTGGGCCAAGGATATCCAGGTGAGTGGGAACAAAGAAATCCGCCGAAGCAGGTGCCAGTAATCCCAGGCCAACTTGATGCTGCAGGGGCCTCTCGCGTAGTACTGGGGAACCACGCATCAATGTCCGCACATATCTCCACAAGGAAGAAAGAGGCCACACCAGGGAAAAGCTTGGAGCGAGCTTTAATGAGGAGCACAGTGAAACATGGCGAATGCATTTCGGCTATTATGCCTTCTTCAGCGCCAGGGTTAGTAGTGGGAACGCAGCCCAAATGCCTGATTTAAATATCTGCTGCGTCCTGGTAGGTGGACATCCGCTCCGCCCCTCTTTGTCATAAGCGCCAACGCCGCCTTTGTGCTGCCCAGTGCATGGCAACTACAGTTCCCAGAATGCCACATTCCGTATTGTGAGGCGTTGCGGTGGCGGAGCGGTCTTTGGAAATCAAACCCCCAAGTTCCTTGGTGCGCCAAATCAAGCTCTCTCCTCCAGTCCCTGACTGCAGCAACCCCCAAGTCTCCGGAAAGAAATCGGCGGGGGCTAAGCAGGGAATCCGCTATGCCCAACGTGCAGTCAATGACTACTACACCGCCCCATAGTTTTCCGAACCTGAAGGTGGGCCAAGGATATCCAGGTGAGTGGGAACAAAGAAATCCGCCGAAGCAGGTGCCAGTAATCCCAGGCCAACTTGATGCTGCAGGGGCCTCTCGCGTAGTACTGGGGAACCACGCATCAATGTCCGCACATATCTCCACAAGGAAGAAAGAGGCCACACCAGGGAAAAGCTTGGAGCGAGCTTTAATGAGGAGCACAGTGAAACATGGCGAATGCATTTCGGCTATTATGCCTTCTTCAGCGCCAGGGTTAGTAGTGGGAACGCAGCCCAAATGCCTGATTTAAATATCTGCTGCGTCCTGGTAGGTGGACATCCGCTCCGCCCCTCTTTGTCATAAGCGCCAACGCCGCCTTTGTGCTGCCCAGTGCATGGCAACTACAGTTCCCAGAATGCCACATTCCGTATTGTGAGGCGTTGCGGTGGCGGAGCGGTCTTTGGAAATCAAACCCCCAAGTTCCTTGGTGCGCCAAATCAAGCTCTCTCCTCCAGTCCCTGACTGCAGCAACCCCCAAGTCTCCGGAAAGAAATCGGCGGGGGCTAAGCAGGGAATCCGCTATGCCCAACGTGCAGTCAATGACTACTACACCGCCCCATAGTTTTCCGAACCTGAAGGTGGGCCAAGGATATCCAGGTGAGTGGGAACAAAGAAATCCGCCGAAGCAGGTGCCAGTAATCCCAGGCCAACTTGATGCTGCAGGGGCCTCTCGCGTAGTACTGGGGAACCACGCATCAATGTCCGCACATATCTCCACAAGGAAGAAAGAGGCCACACCAGGGAAAAGCTTGGAGCGAGCTTTAATGAGGAGCACAGTGAAACATGGCGAATGCATTTCGGCTATTATGCCTTCTTCAGCGCCAGGGTTAGTAGTGGGAACGCAGCCCAAATGCCTGATTTAAATATCTGCTGCGTCCTGGTAGGTGGACATCCGCTCCGCCCCTCTTTGTCATAAGCGCCAACGCCGCCTTTGTGCTGCCCAGTGCATGGCAACTACAGTTCCCAGAATGCCACATTCCGTATTGTGAGGCGTTGCGGTGGCGGAGCGGTCTTTGGAAATCAAACCCCCAAGTTCCTTGGTGCGCCAAATCAAGCTCTCTCCTCCAGTCCCTGACTGCAGCAACCCCCAAGTCTCCGGAAAGAAATCGGCTGGGGCTAAGCAGGGAATCCGCTATGCCCAACGTGCAGTCAATGACTACTACACCGCCCCATAGTTTTCCGAACCTGAAGGTGGGCCAAGGATATCCAGGTGAGTGGGAACAAAGAAATCCGCCGAAGCAGGTGCCAGTAATCCCAGGCCAACTTGATGCTGCAGGGGCCTCTCGCGTAGTACTGGGGAACCACGCATCAATGTCCGCACATATCTCCACAAGGAAGAAAGAGGCCACACCAGGGAAAAGCTTGGAGCGAGCTTTAATGAGGAGCACAGTGAAACATGGCGAATGCATTTCGGCTATTATGCCTTCTTCAGCGCCAGGGTTAGTAGTGGGAACGCAGCCCAAATGCCTGATTTAAATATCTGCTGCGTCCTGGTAGGTGGACATCCGCTCCGCCCCTCTTTGTCATAAGCGCCAACGCCGCCTTTGTGCTGCCCAGTGCATGGCAACTACAGTTCCCAGAATGCCACATTCCGTATTGTGAGGCGTTGCGGTGGCGGAGCGGTCTTTGGAAATCAAACCCCCAAGTTCCTTGGTGCGCCAAATCAAGCTCTCTCCTCCAGTCCCTGACTGCAGCAACCCCCAAGTCTCCGGAAAGAAATCGGCGGGGGCTAAGCAGGGAATCCGCTATGCCCAACGTGCAGTCAATGACTACTACACCGCCCCATAGTTTTCCGAACCTGAAGGTGGGCCAAGGATATCCAGGTGAGTGGGAACAAAGAAATCCGCCGAAGCAGGTGCCAGTAATCCCAGGCCAACTTGATGCTGCAGGGGCCTCTCGCGTAGTACTGGGGAACCACGCATCAATGTCCGCACATATCTCCACAAGGAAGAAAGAGGCCACACCAGGGAAAAGCTTGGAGCGAGCTTTAATGAGGAGCACAGTGAAACATGGCGAATGCATTTCGGCTATTATGCCTTCTTCAGCGCCAGGGTTAGTAGTGGGAACGCAGCCCAAATGCCTGATTTAAATATCTGCTGCGTCCTGGTAGGTGGACATCCGCTCCGCCCCTCTTTGTCATAAGCGCCAACGCCGCCTTTGTGCTGCCCAGTGCATGGCAACTACAGTTCCCAGAATGCCACATTCCGTATTGTGAGGCGTTGCGGTGGCGGAGCGGTCTTTGGAAATCAAACCCCCAAGTTCCTTGGTGCGCCAAATCAAGCTCTCTCCTCCAGTCCCTGACTGCAGCAACCCCCAAGTCTCCGGAAAGAAATCGGCGGGGGCTAAGCAGGGAATCCGCTATGCCCAACGTGCAGTCAATGACTACTACACCGCCCCATAGTTTTCCGAACCTGAAGGTGGGCCAAGGATATCCAGGTGAGTGGGAACAAAGAAATCCGCCGAAGCAGGTGCCAGTAATCCCAGGCCAACTTGATGCTGCAGGGGCCTCTCGCGTAGTACTGGGGAACCACGCATCAATGTCCGCACATATCTCCACAAGGAAGAAAGAGGCCACACCAGGGAAAAGCTTGGAGCGAGCTTTAATGAGGAGCACAGTGAAACATGGCGAATGCATTTCGGCTATTATGCCTTCTTCAGCGCCAGGGTTAGTAGTGGGAACGCAGCCCAAATGCCTGATTTAAATATCTGCTGCGTCCTGGTAGGTGGACATCCGCTCCGCCCCTCTTTGTCATAAGCGCCAACGCCGCCTTTGTGCTGCCCAGTGCATGGCAACTACAGTTCCCAGAATGCCACATTCCGTATTGTGAGGCGTTGCGGTGGCGGAGCGGTCTTTGGAAATCAAACCCCCAAGTTCCTTGGTGCGCCAAATCAAGCTCTCTCCTCCAGTCCCTGACTGCAGCAACCCCCAAGTCTCCGGAAAGAAATCGGCGGGGGCTAAGCAGGGAATCCGCTATGCCCAACGTGCAGTCAATGACTACTACACCGCCCCATAGTTTTCCGAACCTGAAGGTGGGCCAAGGATATCCAGGTGAGTGGGAACAAAGAAATCCGCCGAAGCAGGTGCCAGTAATCCCAGGCCAACTTGATGCTGCAGGGGCCTCTCGCGTAGTACTGGGGAACCACGCATCAATGTCCGCACATATCTCCACAAGGAAGAAAGAGGCCACACCAGGGAAAAGCTTGGAGCGAGCTTTAATGAGGAGCACAGTGAAACATGGCGAATGCATTTCGGCTATTATGCCTTCTTCAGCGCCAGGGTTAGTAGTGGGAACGCAGCCCAAATGCCTGATTTAAATATCTGCTGCGTCCTGGTAGGTGGACATCCGCTCCGCCCCTCTTTGTCATAAGCGCCAACGCCGCCTTTGTGCTGCCCAGTGCATGGCAACTACAGTTCCCAGAATGCCACATTCCGTATTGTGAGGCGTTGCGGTGGCGGAGCGGTCTTTGGAAATCAAACCCCCAAGTTCCTTGGTGCGCCAAATCAAGCTCTCTCCTCCAGTCCCTGACTGCAGCAACCCCCAAGTCTCCGGAAAGAAATCGGCGGGGGCTAAGCAGGGAATCCGCTATGCCCAACGTGCAGTCAATGACTACTACACCGCCCCATAGTTTTCCGAACCTGAAGGTGGGCCAAGGATATCCAGGTGAGTGGGAACAAAGAAATCCGCCGAAGCAGGTGCCAGTAATCCCAGGCCAACTTGATGCTGCAGGGGCCTCTCGCGTAGTACTGGGGAACCACGCATCAATGTCCGCACATATCTCCACAAGGAAGAAAGAGGCCACACCAGGGAAAAGCTTGGAGCGAGCTTTAATGAGGAGCACAGTGAAACATGGCGAATGCATTTCGGCTATTATGCCTTCTTCAGCGCCAGGGTTAGTAGTGGGAACGCAGCCCAAATGCCTGATTTAAATATCTGCTGCGTCCTGGTAGGTGGACATCCGCTCCGCCCCTCTTTGTCATAAGCGCCAACGCCGCCTTTGTGCTGCCCAGTGCATGGCAACTACAGTTCCCAGAATGCCACATTCCGTATTGTGAGGCGTTGCGGTGGCGGAGCGGTCTTTGGAAATCAAACCCCCAAGTTCCTTGGTGCGCCAAATCAAGCTCTCTCCTCCAGTCCCTGACTGCAGCAACCCCCAAGTCTCCGGAAAGAAATCGGCGGGGGCTAAGCAGGGAATCCGCTATTCCCAACGTGCAGTCAATGACTACTACACCGCCCCATAGTTTTCCGAACCTGAAGGTGGGCCAAGGATATCCAGGTGAGTGGGAACAAAGAAATCCGCCGAAGCAGGTGCCAGTAATCCCAGGCCAACTTGATGCTGCAGGGGCCTCTCGCGTAGTACTGGGGAACCACGCATCAATGTCCGCACATATCTCCACAAGGAAGAAAGAGGCCACACCAGGGAAAAGCTTGGAGCGAGCTTTAATGAGGAGCACAGTGAAACATGGCGAATGCATTTCGGCTATTATGCCTTCTTCAGCGCCAGGGTTAGTAGTGGGAACGCAGCCCAAATGCCTGATTTAAATATCTGCTGCGTCCTGGTAGGTGGACATCCGCTCCGCCCCTCTTTGTCATAAGCGCCAACGCCGCCTTTGTGCTGCCCAGTGCATGGCAACTACAGTTCCCAGAATGCCACATTCCGTATTGTGAGGCGTTGCGGTGGCGGAGCGGTCTTTGGAAATCAAACCCCCAAGTTCCTTGGTGCGCCAAATCAAGCTCTCTCCTCCAGTCCCTGACTGCAGCAACCCCCAAGTCTCCGGAAAGAAATCGGCGGGGGCTAAGCAGGGAATCCGCTATGCCCAACGTGCAGTCAATGACTACTACACCGCCCCATAGTTTTCCGAACCTGAAGGTGGGCCAAGGATATCCAGGTGAGTGGGAACAAAGAAATCCGCCGAAGCAGGTGCCAGTAATCCCAGGCCAACTTGATGCTGCAGGGACCTCTCGCGTAGTACTGGGGAACCACGCATCAATGTCCGCACATATCTCCACAAGGAAGAAAGAGGCCACACCAGGGAAAAGCTTGGAGCGAGCTTTAATGAGGAGCACAGTGAAACATGGCGAATGCATTTCGGCTATTATGCCTTCTTCAGCGCCAGGGTTAGTAGTGGGAACGCAGCCCAAATGCCTGATTTAAATATCTGCTGCGTCCTGGTAGGTGGACATCCGCTCCGCCCCTCTTTGTCATAAGCGCCAACGCCGCCTTTGTGCTGCCCAGTGCATGGCAACTACAGTTCCCAGAATGCCACATTCCGTATTGTGAGGCGTTGCGGTGGCGGAGCTGTCTTTGGAAATCAAACCCCCAAGTTCCTTGGTGCGCCAAATCAAGCTCTCTCCTCCAGTCCCTGACTGCAGCAACCCCCAAGTCTCCGGAAAGAAATCGGCGGGGGCTAAGCAGGGAATCCGCTATGCCCAACGTGCAGTCAATGACTACTACACCGCCCCATAGTTTTCCGAACCTGAAGGTGGGCCAAGGATATCCAGGTGAGTGGGAACAAAGAAATCCGCCGAAGCAGGTGCCAGTAATCCCAGGCCAACTTGATGCTGCAGGGGCCTCTCGCGTAGTACTGGGGAACCACGCATCAATGTCCGCACATATCTCCACAAGGAAGAAAGAGGCCACACCAGGGAAAAGCTTGGAGCGAGCTTTAATGAGGAGCACAGTGAAACATGGCGAATGCATTTCGGCTATTATGCCTTCTTCAGCGCCAGGGTTAGTAGTGGGAACGCAGCCCAAATGCCTGATTTAAATATCTGCTGCGTCCTGGTAGGTGGACATCCGCTCCGCCCCTCTTTGTCATAAGCGCCAACGCCGCCTTTGTGCTGCCCAGTGCATGGCAACTACAGTTCCCAGAATGCCACATTCCGTATTGTGAGGCGTTGCGGTGGCGGAGCGGTCTTTGGAAATCAAACCCCCAAGTTCCTTGGTGCGCCAAATCAAGCTCTCTCCTCCAGTCCCTGACTGCAGCAACCCCCAAGTCTCCGGAAAGAAATCGGCGGGGGCTAAGCAGGGAATCCGCTATGCCCAACGTGCAGTCAATGACTACTACACCGCCCCATAGTTTTCCGAACCTGAAGGTGGGCCAAGGATATCCAGGTGAGTGGGAACAAAGAAATCCGCCGAAGCAGGTGCCAGTAATCCCAGGCCAACTTGATGCTGCAGGGGCCTCTCGCGTAGTACTGGGGAACCACGCATCAATGTCCGCACATATCTCCACAAGGAAGAAAGAGGCCACACCAGGGAAAAGCTTGGAGCGAGCTTTAATGAGGAGCACAGTGAAACATGGCGAATGCATTTCGGCTATTATGCCTTCTTCAGCGCCAGGGTTAGTAGTGGGAACGCAGCCCAAATGCCTGATTTAAATATCTGCTGCGTCCTGGTAGGTGGACATCCGCTCCGCCCCTCTTTGTCATAAGCGCCAACGCCGCCTTTGTGCTGCCCAGTGCATGGCAACTACAGTTCCCAGAATGCCACATTCCGTATTGTGAGGCGTTGCGGTGGCGGAGCGGTCTTTGGAAATCAAACCCCCAAGTTCCTTGGTGCGCCAAATCAAGCTCTCTCCTCCAGTCCCTGACTGCAGCAACCCCCAAGTCTCCGGAAAGAAATCGGCGGGGGCTAAGCAGGGAATCCGCTATGCCCAACGTGCAGTCAATGACTACTACACCGCCCCATAGTTTTCCGAACCTGAAGGTGGGCCAAGGATATTCAGGTGAGTGGGAACAAAGAAATCCGCCGAAGCAGGTGCCAGTAATCCCAGGCCAACTTGATGCTGCAGGGGCCTCTCGCGTAGTACTGGGGAACCACGCATCAATGTCCGCACATATCTCCACAAGGAAGAAAGAGGCCACACCAGGGAAAAGCTTGGAGCGAGCTTTAATGAGGAGCACAGTGAAACATGGCGAATGCATTTCGGCTATTATGCCTTCTTCAGCGCCAGGGTTAGTAGTGGGAACGCAGCCCAAATGCCTGATTTAAATATCTGCTGCGTCCTGGTAGGTGGACATCCGCTCCGCCCCTCTTTGTCATAAGCGCCAACGCCGCCTTTGTGCTGCCCAGTGCATGGCAACTACAGTTCCCAGAATGCCACATTCCGTATTGTGAGGCGTTGCGGTGGCGGAGCGGTCTTTGGAAATCAAACCCCCAAGTTCCTTGGTGCGCCAAATCAAGCTCTCTCCTCCAGTCCCTGACTGCAGCAACCCCCAAGTCTCCGGAAAGAAATCGGCGGGGGCTAAGCAGGGAATCCGCTATGCCCAACGTGCAGTCAATGACTACTACACCGCCCCATAGTTTTCCGAACCTGAAGGTGGGCCAAGGATATCCAGGTGAGTGGGAACAAAGAAATCCGCCGAAGCAGGTGCCAGTAATCCCAGGCCAACTTGATGCTGCAGGGGCCTCTCGCGTAGTACTGGGGAACCACGCATCAATGTCCGCACATATCTCCACAAGGAAGAAAGAGGCCACACCAGGGAAAAGCTTGGAGCGAGCTTTAATGAGGAGCACAGTGAAACATGGCGAATGCATTTCGGCTATTATGCCTTCTTCAGCGCCAGGGTTAGTAGTGGGAACGCAGCCCAAATGCCTGATTTAAATATCTGCTGCGTCCTGGTAGGTGGACATCCGCTCCGCCCCTCTTTGTCATAAGCGCCAACGCCGCCTTTGTGCTGCCCAGTGCATGGCAACTACAGTTCCCAGAATGCCACATTCCGTATTGTGAGGCGTTGCGGTGGCGGAGCGGTCTTTGGAAATCAAACCCCCAAGTTCCTTGGTGCGCCAAATCAAGCTCTCTCCTCCAGTCCCTGACTGCAGCAACCCCCAAGTCTCCGGAAAGAAATCGGCGGGGGCTAAGCAGGGAATCCGCTATGCCCAACGTGCAGTCAATGACTACTACACCGCCCCATAGTTTTCCGAACCTGAAGGTGGGCCAAGGATATCCAGGTGAGTGGGAACAAAGAAATCCGCCGAAGCAGGTGCCAGTAATCCCAGGCCAACTTGATGCTGCAGGGGCCTCTCGCGTAGTACTGGGGAACCACGCATCAATGTCCGCACATATCTCCACAAGGAAGAAAGAGGCCACACCAGGGAAAAGCTTGGAGCGAGCTTTAATGAGGAGCACAGTGAAACATGGCGAATGCATTTCGGCTATTATGCCTTCTTCAGCGCCAGGGTTAGTAGTGGGAACGCAGCCCAAATGCCTGATTTAAATATCTGCTGCGTCCTGGTAGGTGGACATCCGCTCCGCCCCTCTTTGTCATAAGCGCCAACGCCGCCTTTGTGCTGCCCAGTGCATGGCAACTACAGTTCCCAGAATGCCACATTCCGTATTGTGAGGCGTTGCGGTGGCGGAGCGGTCTTTGGAAATCAAACCCCCAAGTTCCTTGGTGCGCCAAATCAAGCTCTCTCCTCCAGTCCCTGACTGCAGCAACCCCCAAGTCTCCGGAAAGAAATCGGCGGGGGCTAAGCAGGGAATCCGCTATGCCCAACGTGCAGTCAATGACTACTACACCGCCCCATAGTTTTCCGAACCTGAAGGTGGGCCAAGGATATCCAGGTGAGTGGGAACAAAGAAATCCGCCGAAGCAGGTGCCAGTAATCCCAGGCCAACTTGATGCTGCAGGGGCCTCTCGTGTAGTACTGGGGAACCACGCATCAATGTCCGCACATATCTCCACAAGGAAGAAAGAGGCCACACCAGGGAAAAGCTTGGAGCGAGCTTTAATGAGGAGCACAGTGAAACATGGCGAATGCATTTCGGCTATTATGCCTTCTTCAGCGCCAGGGTTAGTAGTGGGAACGCAGCCCAAATGCCTGATTTAAATATCTGCTGCGTCCTGGTAGGTGGACATCCGCTCCGCCCCTCTT
Organism: Lissotriton helveticus; assembly: GCF_964261635.1. Lineage (NCBI taxonomy): Eukaryota > Metazoa > Chordata > Amphibia > Caudata > Salamandridae > Lissotriton > Lissotriton helveticus. The sequence continues at coordinate 205,578,416 of NC_136069.1, forward strand.
TGTCATAAGCGCCAACGCCGCCTTTGTGCTGCCCAGTGCGTACTGCTGACTCCTGTCAGTTAAATTCCAGGATAAACCTGAAATTGACAGGTGTCTCGTCAGTAGTAGATTTATCTGGCTTCTGTTTCAGTAGACTTTCCCTTTGTTTCAGGTTACTTTTAGTCAGTGCTGCTGCGAGGGATTTGTTGCTGTAACCTCGTTCTTTGAATCTGGCTAGACAACCTTTCTGGGCCTCTTCTAAATCTTGACTATTGCTGCATATGCATTTTAAATGCAGTAGCTCTCCATAAGGAATACTTTGCACCAGTAGATTTGGGTGCGAGCTGCTCGCATGCAGAATGATGGCATTTCCTGCCGGAAGCTTTCTGTGCAAATTGGTTTCTAGCTTGCCATGCTTGATGTACACCTCAACATTCAAAAACACTATACTGGTTTTACTAATGTTGGCAGTGAAACTTAAATTCAAATCATTGGTATTGATTGTGTCAATGAACCTTATTGCTTCTTCCTCTGTGCCTTGCCATACCAGAAACAAATCATCAATGAATCTCCACCAGCCTTTGACATGGTTAGATATGGTTACAGGGTAATTTTCCCTGAGGACCAGCTCCTCCCACCAGCCCATGTGTAGACACAAATAGCTGGGGGGGGGAGAAGCTGGCTCTCATGGCTACTCCTCGTGATTGCTGATACAAAGCATTCTGAAACATTAAAATGTTATTCATTAGACACATTTCAACCATGTTCACTAACATTCTGGTGTGTTCAGCATATTGTGGCCCTCTCCTGGACAGATAATATTGCACAGCTCTTAGTCCATCTTTGTGTTTAATAGTTGTGTATAGTGAGGCTACATCAAATGTTATTAAAAGGTAATCATCTTGCCACGGGAAATTCATCATTTTGGCTAGGAAGTCTCCTGTATCCTTAATGTAGGAGGCCAATTTATGGACATACTCTTGAAGAAAGAAATCCATGTAAATTGAGGTATTTTCAAAAATACTTTTTCTAGCCGATATAATCGGCCTCCCAGGGGGGTTTCTTTCATCTTTGTGTACTTTTGGAATAAAGTACATTATTGGAGTTGTTGAGGTTGCAATCCATAGGAATGTATTCATCTGATGTTCTAAGGCCGGTGTCACGCCAAGCTATCAGTTTAACTTTGTATGACAACTGAACCATATATAAAGTCACTTTGTTGCTGCTGCAATAGCAGAATTTGTCATTCAATTGACCCATTGCTTCCTTTAAATAGTCATTTATTTTCGACAGTACCACGTTGCCTCCTTTATCGGCACTTCTAATGACTATCTCCTTGTTATTCTTTAATTTTGTCATTAGTTGGTGGTATTGGAGCTCCTTCTTAATATATATATATATATATATATTACCTACTGGCCAGTAGGTAGTTATAGTTAGGATTGGCTACCATAGGAAATCCGCAACATTCTATTGGGAATAACTCTGGCGCCACTTGAGGAATTTGTGTGTAATTTTCCAAAATTCTGGCCAGCTCCGCTGCGCTCCTTCCCTGAAAGTTTTGGGGGGATTCGTGAAGTGGGGGCTGTTAATTTCCATAGGACGGTCTGACAAGTCTACAGCCCAAACCGCTAAACGGAATTACGCCAAACTTGGCAAAATTGTAGGGACTGGTACGCAGATGTGCCTTTGCTATGTTTGCTGAAAATTGCTCCAGTGTTTTTTTTGAAAATTAACTTCAAAAACACATATATAGCTATAGGCGCGCTCCGAGCACTCACCGGTACACGTACCGGGTAGCGCACCCGGCGCGCTACGGGAGTGCGTGAGCGGAACGCTGATTGGCTGTTGGTGTCGGTCAACATTCTAAACAGTCCGGAGAGTCCGCCATCTTGTGTCTCGGTAGAATCGAGACACAAGAAGTGAAAAAGAAAGGGGGAAATAATTAAAAGGGTGCAGAGTAGACACCCCCTGACCCACAGGTTTTCTGAGGGGGGCCTAGAAGGATCCTGAAGGGCAAAAAAACTTTTTTTGTTTTTATTTTTCGCGGGGTAAGCACTGGGTGCGCTCCCAGGTGCGCGCTCCGGTACACGCACCCTGAGCGCACCACAGGGAAAAACAGTGTAAAAAATTATAGTAAGAAACATAATTTAGAGTGCTTAGAGGTAGGGTATCTCTGAAAAGAGCTGTTGTGTTATGTGGGTGTTTTTTGTACTTACAAGTAGGTACCAATGCAGAGTCTTATATTCAAGAGGAAAACTCTATTCTCCTCATCTGTAAAATGCACACCATCTCTCCTATAGATGTCTTGCATGTTGTAATGCAAGTTGTTGTGGTAAATGGAACACATACCATAGTCTCTGAGGAAAGCAGAAACAGTTTTATTCACATGTTTCCTTGCTTTCTCAATCTGTGGACAAAATTGGTTGGACCAGTTCCATTTTTGCCTTTGGCATATATTAGAAAATACCAAGGCAGTTTTGGGAAAAAGTGACATCAATTGCCCAAAGATGTCCTTTAAAAGCATTTCCAGACCTACCCCAGTCAAAGTGCCCAGATCATTGCCACCACAGTGCACAATTATGAGGTCAGGGTGTGGTAGATGCATAAAGGATTTTACCAATGGTATCAATTGGTGACTTCTCAATCCTCTCTGTCCAATCCATACAATGTCCACATTTGGTAAATCAAGGTTGTAAATACCTCTGTTAGCTGCGTATTTTTGACTCCAGTGGACAAAGCTATGACCCACAAACCAGACTTTTGGCATCTTGAAGGTAGATGTGCTTGTATTCAGATGAGTTGTGGAAATGAAATGGCAGTTTGAAAGTAGGAGTTATGTAAAAAAGTGGTTGAGATTCAGTGCACTTGAAAAACAAAAAATGATTGGTGCTTTCTTACCATTCTCCACTGAAAACTATGGTGCATGCTTTTGTTTTTTGAAAGAAGTCATTTCAATGGTTGAGGAAAAGTCATTTCAAGAAACATTGCACATGATTAGCTGGTACATTGAGTGGTCAAACACCCTTTCTGCTTTTTTTTTTGTTGCAACATAGTATGATGAACTTCTGAACTGTGTGCTGGGTGAGGAGGGAGTTACCATGGTAACAGGGGAATGAGCACTGGGGGGATGGGTGAATGTTATGTGACTTTCAAAGTGTTCAAAAGTACAACCAATTAAAATGTGCAGTTTCTTACTCCACTTCATTAACTCCTTCTCTTACTCCCTCTGTCCTCTTAGTTAACACTCCCCTTCCCTCTTTCTCTCTCTGTTAGCCTCATTCTTTCTGACCCCTTAGTCTGTCACTCCTCTTCTGTCACGCTCACTCCCTATAACACAGCCACACTCCCTCACTTATGTTTCTTTCCTCTCTCACTCAGGGCCTCATTTATGAGAAATGATGCATCGCTGCGTGAAAGCAGTGATGCGTCATTTCTCAGTGCGCTCTCCTTGCGACATTCCTGATGCGTCATATTTAATGTATGACGCATCATGTAGCAAGGAGTTACAGATACGTCAGTATTTCTGACGTATCTGTAAGCACAAAAGTGACGCATTGCTGGAGTGTGTCACAAAAGTGACGCAACTCCAGCAATGCATCCTTTCACATGGGGCAAGCCCCATGTGAAAAGGCCTGCGTCAGTCTTACGCCTGCTGTGAGGCAGGCGCAAGATTTTGACGCAACGGCGTCCTAAAAGTGACGCAGTGAAATCTCATAGATTTCACTGCGTCACTTCTACGACCCTTCCTTGCGTCAATACGCCCCCTTTGCATACATTATACCTGGCGCAGGTATAATGTGGCGCAGTGGTTTACAAAGTGACGCATCTACCTAAATGCGTTACTTTGTAAATATGACTCAACAAGGTGCAATTTTTACACCACTGGTGCGCCACAAAAAGTGACACACCGGCGGTGTAAAAGTGACGCATGGCCTCATAAATAAGGTTCTCAGTCTTATACTCTCACTTTTTCTTTCACTTTCTCTGTCTCTTCACTCCCTTACTCACCTTGTCTCACACTCACTTGTCTTTATCCAGTCTGTATCTCCACTCTTTCGTAAACATTAGTGCTCTTTTCTTACCCTTCCACACCCCTGTTCCTTTACTACATTTTCTTCACTTATCCTGATTCCCCATGTTCACTCTCCTTCTCCTCACTCTCCTTACCCACACTCACATTCTTTCAGTCCCCCACTTCACTTCCCTTCCCCTCTCATCCCTTTCTTTGCTTTCTCACTCATTTTCCTCCTCTCTCTCACTGCACTCCACTTCAGTTACTCTTTTTCATGTTTTTAAGAATACAGCTCTTTTTTGAGAATTGGAGGTAGTTCTAAAAAGAACTTTTTTTTTCTTCTTTTTTCGTTTTTTTCTCAACAAAAACAAAAACAGGGAATGGCAAACTGCTCAACAGGAACAAAAAAAAAATCAAAATTAGGGCTGGGGACGGCAGCGGTGGTTCTCTATTGCTCGAGCAATGATCAAAATACTTTGTTCCCCGTAACAAAGTAGTGCATCGCAATGTTTGCATTTGATTGAGGCCTCATTAAAAACAGGCTGAATATTTGGGATCAGCTGTTCTGGTCGACCCCTCACCGATGCAGTTGCTCCTCCAGTTGAAGTAGAGGCACCATCCCTTGGAGCCTCTCGTGCTAGAGCCCTGACACTCTCCCGGGCATAGTTCTGGGGGTGCCTCCTCTGGACGTGCCGAATCATAGTAGAATTACCAAAACTGTATTTCCTTCTGGGGTCTCCTCGGGAAAGTACAGTATGGCAGATTTTACACTCCACCTTTGGAGCATTTACTTTTTTAAGTCCCTCAGGTATATCAAAATATTTCAAGATGAAATGTTCTTTCACCTTCGGCTGAGGAGGCTCTTCATCTATGAAACCATCTGACTCCTCACTGCTGCTGGATGCTCTGGCAGCCATTCTATCCACAGATTGTTAGCACAGAAAAAAAGAGGTCTCACTCTCACCAAAGTGAAAGAAGAAGTGAAGGAAAAGGGTGGGATTTTCATTCTTTGGAAAAAAACATCTGTTAGCAACCAATGAAAATTGTTATTTTAAGGTCACATGACTTGACGCGCTTACGCTACGCGCACCGGAGCGCTTCCGGGGGCGCTTACGCGGCACGAACGTAGGCGCTACCGGGGGCGCTTACCGGCGCGCCTGAGTGACGTTTTGGTAGCTTTACGGAAATGCAAAATCATTTTAATTCGGAAATTCAAAAATACTGCTTTATAAGTATGGTACAGAATGTCTTACATTATTATTTAGTTTTCATACATATTTTTTTCTAAGACCGCAGAAATAGCGCTCTCGCTGCGCTCTCGGGAGAGCTTACCGGTGCGCGCACCCTGAGCGCTCCAAGTCAAAATGATACGGGTAAGCTTAATGGTGCGCGCATCCTGAGCGCACCAGGAAAAAATTATAAAAAAAATATATATACATTGAACAAATAATTAAGAAAATATATATATAATTAATAGTTGTAAAAACAGCTAATAAAAAAAAATCGTAGGTTACAAAGTCGATATACAAAGGAATTAGCTTTTAAAAAAACTATGAAATTCACTGAAAAAACCATAGGTTTCACACTCGTTATAGTTAGGAATTAGCATTTAAAAAACCTTTGAAATTCACTGAAAAAACCATAGGTTTCACACCAGTTATAGTTAGCTGAACATTTTACTCATACAAAACCATTGAAATTCCCACGTTATAGTTAGTTGGACTCACTATAACTCACGCGTCCGCAATCCACTGCTGATGATGTCACATATTACATCATTCATGACATGGTCAGTGACATCACTGATGACATCACTGATGACATCTCAAATGACATCACTGATGACATCTCAAATGACATCACTGATGACATCACTGATGACTTCATCCATGTGATAATACGATGCACCTCCTCACACTCTAATCTAACCTTTGATACCCCCAGTGTTAAATACAAACTACCATTCCTGAAATTATTGACACACCAATACCAGTAACTACATACGCTCTCACTGATTTCTAGGTCTACACACACATCCACTCATTCACCCATACAATCACTCATACATACAGTCACTCATCAATAGAACACTATCATATCCACTCATACACCTATACAGACACTCACACGCTGACACTCATCCACAGAGTTACTCACACACCTAGTCAGTTATGCAAAGAATCAATCACACTCCCATTTCCTCAACTACACAGTTTTACACACTAAACCTTACTTATTCAAACATATACTAACACATACTTACTCTCTTTTACAATCACTGATACAAGTACACATTGATCCATACAGTCTCTTACGCAATCACAGGCTCTCATGTATAGTCATTTATATATGCCAACTCTCACATGCACTGTGTTTTACATATGTACTTACTTGGACATGGAGCACTGAGATAGCCATTCACTCACCAACACACCCATGCACACAGTCAACCACCCATACAGCTCTTTCCATATGCACTCTTGAACCCATATAACAAGTGAATCAACTGCTCATACATATATGCACAGAGTCACACACCTCCCAGCCATCCCCACACACACACTCACCCTCACATACAAATATTTGGGCAACCAATCAATAACCCATATAACCACTCATATAGCTACTGATCAACGCATGCAGCAGCTTACACAACAACAGACATACTGATGCACACATTCAGACAGTTTAGTTACTAACCAATGCATTCAGTAAGACACATTTAATCACTCACTCATACAGTCAGTTACGCACCAACTAAATCCTTCATCCAGACACTTATACACCCACTCATTCTTGAATATGTAAACATATTTAAACTTTACAGAAACACACAGTCACTGGATGATGTCATCAGTGATGTCATCAGTGATGTCATTTGAGATGTCATCAGTGATGTCATCAGTGATGTCATTTGAGATGTCATCAGTGATGTCATCAGTGATGTCACTGACGATGTCATGAATGATGTGATATGTGACATCATCAGCAGTGGATTGCGGGTGCGCGAGTTATAGGGAGTCCAACTAACTATAACGTGGGAATTTCAATGGTTTTGTATGAGTAAAATGTTCAGCTAACTATAACTGGTGAGAAACCTATGGTTTTTTCAGTGAATTTCAAAGGTTTTTTAAATGCTAATTCCTAACTAACGAGTGTGAAACCTATGGTTTTTTCAGTAAATATATATATATATATGTGTGTGTGTGCCAAGAAACGTTCTTGGAGTTAAAAAGAACGGGAGGGACACAGCGGGGAAATCAGGAAAGGATTCATTTCGCACAAGAAGCATCGGCATGACACGTTTCGGACTGTGCCTTTATCAAATCATAAATGGACCCGCAGTTGCGTCGGCAAACTGCAAGTCCCAGCATGCACCTCTCACGGCATGCCAGGTAAGTTACTCTGCTTTGCTCTTTTGTATCCCTGCGTGGGTACTGGATGAAATGAGGAACACTGTTAAGATCTGTGGTAAAACATTGCTGGTAAAAACGAATTCCTTTCCCGGGTCTCCAAGATGCCTTCAACCTCACGAATCATCAGACGGACCGGCCTGGAAAGCATGGATACAATGATCCAGATTCCTCCGTGCAGTCACGAACTGCGGTCTGCAGCGGCTCATCTGCCAAGCGTGGATATGGTGGGTCAGAGCCTTGCCAATACCTTGCTTTGTGAAGAATATATATATATACTCACACATATTAGGTATACATAGTTAGGACCTAGCTACCATAGGATATCCGCAACATTCTATTAGAAATAACTTTGGCGCCGGTTGAGGAATTTGCGTGTAATTTTCCAAAATGTTGGCCAGCTCCGCTGCGCTCCTTCCCTGAAAGTTTCGGGGGGATTCGTGAAGTGGGGGCTGAGAAAAAAGGGGGGTCCCAAAACGTTTTTTCCCAATGTTAATTTCCATAGGACGTTCTGACAAGGCTACAGCCCGAACCGCTGAATGGAATTACACCAAACTTGGCAAAATTGTAGGGACTGGTACGCAGAAGTGCCTTTGATATATTTGGTGAAAATTGCTCCAGTGGTTTTTATGAAAATTAACTTCAAAACACATATATATCTGGGCGGAGCCTAACCACACATCTCATCGTGACATCTGATTGGCTGTCAGCACTTCATCCAAGAAGTGTTGGCAGCCATCTTGGGACCAATATACATGATAGCACCTCATTAAAAAACATTGTAGTTAATAGAGGGTTTTAGGACTTTAGTTACATTATAAATCATTTGTTGATGGGACCATACTAATTTTAGGAATTGTGGTGTGTTCTAAGGTGATTTTACCATGTGAAAAAGCCTTCTGCTGGGATATCATGAATCATGTTTGAAAGAAAACTATTATCTCATGCTTTTCCCACAGTGGTTTGGAAGGGGATCTATAAGCTAAACTGAAAGCATATTTTCTGTAAATTCACATTATCTTTCTCAGTCATGTGGGAATGAAGTCTGACATTCTCAGTAAAACATGTACATCCAACAAGGACAGAGACTGTCAGTTGATTCCTTTGTGTTCTACTGCAGCCTCCTAGAGTGTTCTAAAGAACAACTAGAGCGCTAACAGTCCTACTTATTACAAAGGTATGGCACACCTGAAGCCATCTTGATTGGAATAAAGTGGTAACTCTTAAAACATTTAATTTAAAAAGGAACAAAATGAGGGGGTATATTTTGCCATAGAAAGTATGATTAGTGCTGCAGAAAGAAAAATTAGGGCACATTTTGAGTGACTTCCCAAATCCTCTTCTATTTCATTAAAAAAATTCTGACATGCAGTCTCCCAAGATGGCCACCAGAGACAAAAGAGCCCAAATGTAGCCCAAATATCACCCAGATGTAGCCCAAGTATAGCCCAATGACAGAATGTCCCAGAGTGTTCTAAAGAACAACTAGAGCGCTAACAGTCTTACTTATGACAAAAGTATGGCACACCAGAAGCCATCTTGATTGGAATGAAGTGGTAAGTCTGAAAACATTTAATTTAAAAAGGAACAAAATGAGGGGGTTCATTTTGCCATAGAAAGTATGATTAGCAGCAGACTTCCCTGGTGAGCAGTAGCTTGACTACAGTGATCTAATGAGCAACTAGAGTGCTAACATTTAGATTTTATGGCAAATGTGTGACACATATATATGCATATATATATATATATATGTGTATATGTGTGCGTGTAAAGAGAGGTAGAGGTGTAGAGGTAGAGAGGTAGAGGTAGAGAGGTAGAGACTAGTAGAGAGAGAAGTAGAGAGAGGTAGAGAGGTAGAGAGAAGAGAGTCAGTAATAGAGAGTAGAGAGTGAGTAGTAGAGAGTAGTAGAGAGCAGTAGAGAGAGTAGCAGAGAGTGAGTAGTAGAGAGTAGTAGAGTGAATAGTAGAGTGAGTAGTAGAGAGTAGTAGAGAGTGAATAGTAGAGAGTGAGTAGTAGAGAGTAGTAGAGAGTAAGTAGTAGAGTGAGTAGTAGAGAGCAGTAGAGAGTGAGTAGTAGAGAGTAGTAAAGAGTGAGTAGTAGAGAGTAGTAGAGAGTGAGTAGCAGAGAGAGAGAATAGTAGAGAGTAGTAGAGAGTGAGAAGTAGAGTGAGTAGTAGAGAGTAGTAGAGAGAGAGTAGTAGAGAGTGAGTAGTAGAGAGAGAGTGTAGAGAGTGAGTAGTAGAGAGTAGTAGAGAGTGAGTAGTAGAGAGAGAGTAGTAGAGTAGTAGAGAATGAGTAGTAGAGAGTGAGTAGTGGAGAGTAAGTAGTAGAGAGTAGTGGAGAATATTCCAAAGTTTGGCACAGCACCACTTGCACAATAAGTCCAATCAAATCATACCACTTAGATCCTTATTGAAGCGCTGAATCTTGGTGTATATTCAAATGCTTTTATTTTCCTTAAGTTTATGTCCCACAGCCAGCTGACGCGTTTCGTTCTGTACAACAGAACTTCTTCAGGGCGTTCTTATTTCCTTCAAGTTATGTCGGTATCCTGTTGTCATATAACTAGATATTTCTTCCAAATGTTAGACGAGACGTAAGTACATTCTTATTCAAAGTGACTAGGTTTCAATTTAACCCACACAATTCGGGCATACTTGAGTAATTTATAGCATCCTCAAAGTCAGTCTTTCAAAAATTCCAAAGTATAGGACATGATAATCCAAATCCAAATGTTTCTCAAGAAAAGTCATTTTCAATCGTTCGGAATTTCGGCGTTTGGGCTAACTATAACACCCCTAAAACTTATAGTTTTTTGAGTGAATTTTAAAGGTTTTTTAAATGCTAATTCCTAACTATATAAGGCCTGAAACCTATGGGTTTTTTTCAGTGAATATATATATATCTTCACTTAGGGCAACATTTGGATGGATATATATATATATAAAAATCCAAATGTTGCCCTAATTGAAGATGCACTTGTCGCCAGGTTCTCCTCCTTAAACTGGCACAAACTGGCATTCTTCTCCGTTCTATTTTTGAAAAGCCTAACGTGTTTCGGACTGCCATGAGTTCTTGATCACAGGCACATTGCGTAATCACCACAAGTGAAGACTATCAGTTAACTTCCTCTTGCTATTATTGCCCCCAGGTGGGCTTTCATTACTGAATTCATGCATATTGGGATTTGTAGTCCTTATTACAATAAATATTTCCTCCAGTGGATTCGTGATGCCTCAGTTTGATTAAAACATATTTGTATACCCTCCAGTGGGCCGCAAAAGTAAAAGCACAGTTTCTATATTGCAAACCAAGCCAAAGGTCAACAGAGAGCTATACAATGTCTTAGACCAGCAAAATGTCAATGAGTAATAGGAGAGGAAGCTGGGTTGTGAACGGTTAATACATTGTGTTGCAGTGCTCTTTAAAGAAGTGAGTTTTTAACATTTTTCTAAATTGGAGCAGTGTTGGGGTGGTCCTGAGGAATACTGGAATATTGTCCCAGATCCTAAGTACATAGATGGAAAAGGACAACTGTCTTGTTTTTTTATGTCTTTTTTAAACGTATTCGTCTGTAGTCACAGTGTACTGGCTACAAGTGTGTAAGATAAGTGGACTTGCTGGTCATGATGACTTTGTAAATGATGCTGCTGGTTTTGAATATTGTTGGGGCCGGCATGTGGAACCAATGGAGTTCCATCAGGATAGGGGTGATTTGATCATATTTCTTCAGGCCCTGGCTGAGCTGTGCTGTGGCGTGTGAGACGCCCTGAAGTGGTGCCAGTGTGGAGTCTGGGAGGCCAAGTACATAGTGCAAGGAATTTTTGTTGCTTCCTGGAAAAATTCACTTTGACTTTCTTTACAAGAGAGAGTTGGTACCAGGCTGTGATTTTCTTTCTGGCAATGTGGTTCTTGAGGGTGAGACTGGTGGCCAGGGTGAATTCAAGGGACTTGGCATTCAGTGAAAATTGGGATTCAACGCCATAGAGGTTCATGTAATTGAGCCAGGTTTGCACCATATCTTGTTTGTTGTTCTTGGCAAATAACGGGAGCGTCTTGGTGGGTGAGCTTCAGGTTTGTGTCCAAAGAGATACATGAGCACGATGAACACTGCCCAATTAAATCCACTAGACACAGAAAAGAAGCTTTCTAAAATAAAAAAGACAATATGGCCTTAAAAGCAAGTCCCCCTCAAGGCATATAAAGCTGTATAACTAAATCTGCATATTACACACCAATAAAACGTAATGCCATAATTTGTCAAACACATCTGAAAGGCTGTGATCTATTTCACACTGTATTCACCGTAATCCTGTCTTACTTAATGTTATTTGGAAGAATATGCTCAAACAACAGCTCCACCACGTACTTGATTCACTGACACAATGGAACATTAATGCCATTTTACCAAGTGACACTTCCTTATCAAGTTACTGCGGATTACACATTTCTTCAAGGGACAACAATGCAATTACCTTGGCTTTGCTTGTTTGCCTGGGGCTTGTTGGCAGCATCCAGTTCCACAGGTGAAAGAATATATTGACATTTTTCAAGAATTTATAGAAAGGCATATTTAGTGCATAGCCATTAGAGATGTACAAAAGAAAAGTACTATTGAATGTAGCAAGAGATTATTAGGTGTTCTGAGTTACAACAATGAGACAGGATTTCATTGGTGGTATCGAGTATCCATCACTCTGCCTCACACGTTATCCTATTAGACTGCTCCCATGCAGAGGAGGGGGGAAATCATCATTGAATATGCAGGCGCCTTAACAATACCTACACAATCACAATTACCAATGAGCCCTTCGCTGATCCCAAATGTGCCAGGCACATACAATACCAGGTGCATTCCCCATGCATTGTTTTACATTATGATGCCAAATTTCACCACTTTGAACTGCAGTGCCATTGGTAGGCTATGGCAAGGAAGTCACAATCCAATTCTCTATACAGTGTTCCCCAATCATATGTTTTCTCCCATGTTCAATTCCAGCACTAAAGATTCTCTAAAAAAAGCTTTTGATTCTTCCTTTGATGCCAACTATTTGTATTGGTGATACAGCTCCACCATGTAGGAAATATGGGTTTGGTATTTTCTATTGCCTTACGACATACACCCTATATTACTGACTACTATTGGTTCCATAGAGTTGTTATCGCGCCACTAATGAGAGAAATCAGCACTTTCTCTTCCTAGACTCTCGGACGCTGCTGCTGCTGACCTGGGGGGAGAGTTGTTGACGCTGCTGTGCCCGCTCCTGTCCTCTCGCGGCCGGGCTTGGCTCCGCCCCCTTCTTGGTACCGGAACAACCGGACGGGCTTTGCTCCGCCGGTCCAACACTACAACACCCAGGATCCTTTGGGGCAAACGCCCACGCAATCACCAGGCGCGCCAGGAGGCGCATAAAGAAGCGTCAGGGGCCGAGTCCTCTGGTGCCCTCGGATGCTGCTGCTGCTGACCTGGGGGGAGAGTTGTTGACGCTGCTGTGCCCGCTCCTGTCCTCTCGCGGCCGGGCTTGGCTCCGCCCCCTTCTTGGTACCGGAACGACCGGCCGGGCTTTGCTCCGCCGGTCCAACACTACAACACCCAGGATCCTTTGGGGCAAACGCCCACGCAATCACCAGGCGCGCCAGGAGGCGCATAAAGAAGCATCAGGTCCCTCGTCCCGCGAGGACGCGCCGGGCAAAGGGCGGGCCCTCTGTGGCCCTCAGAGGCCAGAGGAGGTCGGGTCGGGTCATTCCTCCTGGCTGCTCTCTAGGGACTAAAGACATGAACTAAGGTATGCCTAACTAGAGACCAACCATTCAGAGCCTACCAACGAATGTTCCGGTTTATTTCTTCCGTGGCCCCTTAGTCTTCCTTTGTCTTTGTGTATATCCATTGGCCTCACACAAGGTGTGTGCAGTTGGGTCAGTAGCTTGTCGCATTATGACCTCTAAAAGAACAGCCAAACAATCTGCCTCACAAGGAGGGTCACTTAAGGGGACACTTGACCTTTATTTAACTAGGGTAACATCGGCTTTTGAGTCAATAGAACATAGCCTCCCTAAAGACACCATAGGTAGCAAACGATCCCCTCCAATCCTAATTGACTCGCCCAACTCTTTATTACAGGGGGAATTAAACGCTATTTGCAAAACCAGGTACATCCCCATTGAACAGGGAATTGAACAATCCAGTCTTACAACATGCCCCATGGGTATTGGAAGCCCCCAGATTAGGAATTCGCATCAACCTAATAAAAGTCCACTGGAAAACCCAGTAGTAACAACGGACAAAATTACCACTCAGGGGTTAGTACATCCTTATGTTCCTACCCAGAGCATAAAACGTAAAGGTATGAAATATAAGGGTAAACCATCGAAATACCGAAAAACAACCTCAAACCCCTCTTTGGTTACCGCCACCATCACCCCCGAGACACCTAAACTGGGTCAAATACTGGAAACCCCTATATCCCTTTTACCATCTATTTTGTTGGCCCACTTTGAAGATTTGGTAAACATTCTATTATCCCCGCTTATCGAAAGGTTAGAGAGAATTGGGGAAAAGCTCTCAACAATAGACAACAATACCAAGCCAACTAAGTCAAACAAGCAATCTCAGAGAATTGCTGCCTCAAAAATCTCTGACACGACTGCACACAGCAAAATTGCCCAGAATAACCCTTTTGATCCTGTACTATCAGTTATTAAAAATAAGGAGGTAGCCAATGAACTGACAATGGCACACAGTACAGTTCCCAGAGCTGGGCGGTCGAAAGTAGGTAAATGTTATGTTGGGCTAGCCGGGAGTAATAGATCCATACATTTACCACCAGAGGCAGCACCCTACGTATGTGTCCTCTCGGGAGTGCCCGTGCTTGCCACCGGGAAGATTGAAGGTCACCAGGATCTCAAAAACAAAGTCCAGTTTTGGCTGACAAAAAATAGACCACTTCCATCCAACATCAACGGGGCAATCCTAAATGTCAGAAGGGTGGGGTGGATAGGCTCCCGTCCTAAGAACATAGCGGGAGACCTGGTCATTGTCAACTTTCGGGACAACCTGGTGGTCCCTTATCTGCAAAGCTGGGAGCCACAAATAGGAGACGGGCCTATATCAACACTTGAACTGTGCGATTTCTACCCAAGAACTGCATACTTGCCAAGCACTAGGTAGAGCGTAGAGGGATACCACCGGGAGGGTAGGAGGGGTCCTGAACCAACTAGATATCAGCAGTTACCTCCCTATAACTACTAGAACCTACCCCTTGGCCCAGATATGTACTCTGATAGAACTAGGATATCACTCCTATCAACTTTGTATTGTTTGATTGTAAGGAAATCTGATGTATTTTTATTTAAAATTGTATTGTTATTTTAATGTAAATGAATTTTGTATTTTGTATGCTTTTATGGTTAATAATCTTAACCGAATAAAGTATTTACTGACTGACTCTCAATGAAAACTCCCATAGGAAAGGAGGCTAATATCTTTGCTGAATGCTTAACTATTGAAATAACCATATCTTGTAATGTTATACCTCTCCAGCTGGATTTCAGTTTACTTCTTAATCTGTTTTATGGCATACCTTACTATTGGGAGTCTGATTGATGGATACTCCTCTACAGAAAATGTCATGATTTCTGCCAAAGCAGGAACACAAGCAAAAAGACACTCTTTTACTGAATTAAGGATCAAGTAATCTTTCCTCCCAAGGACAAGTTAGAATCTATCAAATGGACATGACAAAAACACTAGCATAAGCCCAACAATTGGTGACTCATACATGTGCCTTCAAGCACAGTCTCCCTTCAAAGAAATTAACCGGAGAGGAGCCATTCATTCAGTTAGAAAGAGTGATTCTTAAAACTATCAAATATTTACACAACCTCCCATGCTCCTTACCAGAAAACATAGAGAGAACATGTGGTCCTCCAAGTAGATTAACGCAAAATTGACTAAAAGTAAGCAAGCTAAAATCTACATCCAGGCAACCAGAGAGCTGTTAAGAGATAAAATTCTGTTTCCAATCAATAAAGCATTACACACATACACACGCAAACACACATACGCACATACCCACACAAAGACTCAATGCACTGCTCTTTGTGAATCAATATCTCCTCAGTTACTTACAATACCCGTGTATATGGTCCCTTAACTTGTGTATTTTAATATGTATTCATGCAAACCACAATCCTGAGTCAATTACAACTGTATTGTACTCGCTGTAAAGTGTGTTACCTCTTACCAAAATACCTAAATATTAGAAATGTAATGAAAGATAAGTGGACTTGCTGGTCATGATGACTTTGTAAATGAACCTGCAAATAATGCCAACTCTGAAATTTACCAAATTTTTCTTACCTGAATCAGAATGAAGCTATCCCTCTATTTGTCGGGGCCATCCTAAACATCCAGTACCACCACCTGCATGCTCACAGACTACAATATTTGCAGAACCAGAATATGGTGAATGGGGTTGTGTCAATCACCATCACTGAATTGTCGGACCTCTGAGATTCCGAAGAGATTCACATTTGATAGCCAGCATCTCCAAAAGGTTGCTCCCTGCAGCAACTTCCTTCATCTGGACTTAGCTATGTGAGGTTGAGCCCTTCATCCCTGTACCTAAAGGCCTGCTTGTCACCACAGAAATGACATTCGAACCTGCTTGTGACCACTCTAGATGACATTAACCATTGTTACCACAGCAAATGACAGTTGGGCCAATGATATCCTATTATGTTTCGAAATTTCAGTACAATGATGAAATTCAAAAATGCCAAAAAGCAAACTAAACTTAAAAAATCATAGGTATCATCCTAACTTAAAAAAATAGCAGTTTGCACAAATCTCCTGTCAAACCTATAACAAGCGGAAACCATCCCCTTTTCTGACAGATAATGGACTGGGTCATTTATATTCATCTGGAGAACTTTGGCCTCATACACTGCAGATGGAATGTT
Organism: Lissotriton helveticus; assembly: GCF_964261635.1. Classification (NCBI taxonomy): domain Eukaryota; kingdom Metazoa; phylum Chordata; class Amphibia; order Caudata; family Salamandridae; genus Lissotriton; species Lissotriton helveticus. The sequence continues at coordinate 205,594,784 of NC_136069.1, forward strand.
TCCCTTGGTTGGTTCAGACACTGGGTGGCATCAGCACTTAAAGATGAATGTGATATGACAGGCAAACGGACTGTGCTGTTTTGGACAACTTAATTTATTGTCTTTGATATTATGGAAAAAAACAGACCAGTATACGAAACAAATTGTTCCTTGCTTTAGGTCTTGTTTTTCACTTTCTGAATGACAGAAACTTGAGAAACATATAGAACAATACTGTCCTTAACCCTTCCAAGTGCCACTGATTTTTATGGGATTCATGTGTTTTCTAATCTAGTTTGTCTGCATGTCTAGCAAAAATGTTTTCTCCTTAGTGTGGCTGGGCTCATTGACCCATATTCACAATTAACATTTGTGCTGTGATTAAAGTTACAATGATTTACAGTGCAGATTAGTTGCACATACTTAGGGCATTTTCATACCAGACTTGCTTTTCTTATTCAGTGACTGGACCAGTACAGTTCTACTCCTTGAATGCCCAAGATGCTTTGGTTTTCATTCTGACTCTAGCCAGCTTGGTCTCTGGTGCATAGTTATGACAAATTAAAACAAACACAGCTACTACACATACATGATTTAACAAAAGTCAAGATACACTAATACGCACCACAGGCACACCCACCGATGTACATGCATACCTCTGTTGCGATCACTTCACAGTTTGTTTCTAAACAACTCCAACTACTGTGTGGGCTTTCTTAGATATGATAAAGGTACTCAACTGTAATCCTTTGAATGGTTGTATACTACAGGGGGACCAATATACTATGGTACACTATCCTAGAGCAAAATGTATGACTATCAAAATAAGGATGCTATAAATAAGAAATTGCCTTTACTTTAACAGCAAGAAGTTTACAAAAAAAATAAATTTAGACCAGCCCTATTTAAAAACCTACACATATTGACTGCCCCTTCCTTTGCATTTAAATCTCAAATAGTCATTGGGCTTCTCTGTGTTGCTCATTCTGACAAAAATCATGACAATTAAATGATACCACCCTACATGTGCAATGCAGTCTTGCTCTTTATGGTAGGTACACTTTAATACTCTCGCCATGGCATTATATAGTTATGTACTTCTATATGCAACTCTAATGGCCCACAATAATAATAAAACCATATTATGCCACTGTCAACAACAAACTGTAACTTATATCTTTAAAATTCAACCTACAAACCCCATCACAAAACCAAACATCACCAAATAAACAGGCATAGAATCAGTACAGAGATGTAGCACATAGTACTGAACAATTGTGTAGGACTTTAATATAGTTCACCTCTGCAGGTCCCAAATATTCATACAACCTGACTGCATCTTTACATCTCACAAAGACACTCAAATATGGGATGACGATAAAAATGCACATCCCAACAGATCTGTCCAATTCTCTCTCCCTCCAGCCATGCCAGCTCAGGACGACAACCATAAACAAAATCCCAGATTGGACAACCCAGTGCAGTAACCAGCTAAGGAGATACTGTAATGGTACTGCAGAGCTGTTCAAAGCTAACACCATGCTGAAAGTCATAAAACTGTGCGTCTGTCTCTTAAACATCGTCATCCGATACAGTGCCACGTGCTGCACCTCATAACACAATAAGCACACTTCGGTGGACTTCATGCACAAAACTAAAACACTTGCCACTGTAGTGATTACCCTCCTGGTCCCACTTTGGTTCTTCCTTAGTTATGGGTTTTCGATGTTTTAGGCTGCCTCCGCTCACTTTAGATAGCCACATATAACACATTTGCTTTTGCGACAGTATTTTGAGAATAAGCTGCACATGTTGCTTGTTGTCAGGGACTTTCCTTGGGATTTAGTCTACTTATTTTCTACAAGGATGCTGGTAATACATAACAACATAGTATACAGTTTTTTTTTCTTCGTTAAGCAACAGTTCCTAACATTTAGACATAACACAGTTGCACAGCTGCATCTCCAGCACAATAGTTTTATCATATAAACTGTGTCCTGTCCCACTGGGGACCAGAGAGGAGAATTCCGGCAGAGATGACTGTTCTGGAGTGACAGCAGTACCTGACATGCAGCCCTGCATAATCTAAGTTTACACTCATGATGAGGACCACCTAACTACATACACCAGGTATGAGGTCCTAGCCAAATCCCAAAGATCGCAAGTATATTCCTGTGTTCACAAAATAAGAGCAGACCTAGACAGATATGTAATTTGCCATCGTTGGGATGTTTGCCCTATACCGTCTGTTAGTAATGCTAATTCATTTGTTTAGTTACATCTGCCTAATGACCACAGCACATTTGCTTCATAATAGACTACGATAGTTTCAATAAATATATTGTAAACTTCCTTCATGTCTTTCTTATGTTTACAATGGGTATGCATGAGTGAGTAACTGAGTAATGAAAGGGGAGGATCTGTTTCCACGGTTCCCTAAGTAACTAGATGGTCATTTTCGAGGTTGCCAAAATCACCTTTTACTCTGGAAAGGTTAGGGGTTCAGGTGAGGCACTGTTAGCTAGCCAGGATTGTGCTTCCAGGCACTGATGCTGTACAGAGACTCCGTCCCTACACACTGACATCCTGCCATCCTAACCCACAGTTCTGCGTAACCAGCTGAGTCCGTGCAACACCACATAGGATAAAAAACATCCATCCAATGACACACCCTACATAGTGCAGCATGCTACTCATGTAGGCAAGCACTTAAGTACTTCAGCTCCCCACATAAGAGTAGTAAGTATTATATGAATGCTTCAATACAATACAGTACAATACAATACTCTAATACTAAGGGTCCATTGCACAAAGAAAATGTTTAACACCAGAAATCCATGTGTAACTGGGAATGATATCCAGGTGTGTTACTGCTGACCTACACCTACACTTTTGTACATGTTTATATAGAATGAGCGAACTGTTGGTTTACAGTGAGTAGCTCATGTGACTCGGCCTATGATGTCAAGACGCCCTCGGGCATTCGTTCGCGCTCTATAAATCTCATAAATAAATAAATAAATGTCACAATAGAATGTTCATGCTGGTTAAATATGGTTTACTAACAGTAGTTCCACAGAGGGAGTTGGAGGAAGGAGCTCATGGAGAAAGGATTGAAAGAGAAAGGATCGTCTCCACTGTCAGAGGTGCCAATTGAGGGCCTTCAGAAATAGTGTCCAAGGTAGCACTTGTGTAAAGCATTACCTGGAGCCCTTCTAATGAAACTCATGGGAGGGGCTCAAGACTCTTACAGTTGTGCCCGACCTAGCGGAGCCTTCCCCTCTGCTGGAGAGAGGGGAACCCCATGGAAATAGCTACTTTGTGGGATTCCACAAGATCCTTCTAGGTGTACTGGTTCAATGGGCTTCCGGTTGCTGACTGGACACTGGCTAAAAGTAGGGTGGTAGAATGAAGGTTTAATCAATTCTGAATATGCTTGGAAAGATCAATGACACCATTGTACAAAGATTCTATAGAAAGGAGGCAAAGAGAACCCCAAGGAACCCACACATTTGAAGAAAGGTTTTCTCACAAGAAAGCTGGCTATTTTTCACAAATAGATCCTGAAATGAGGGAGGCCTTCCTAAGAACTGTATACCACTTGAGATGCAGAGATAGTGAACACTGGACAAGAGCTCCCAGTACCTCTGAGTGACAGTGTTGCAAGTGTAAAGGAGGGGATATGAGACAGACGCGTCCCCCTCAGATCCCCTAAAATAATTTCCACAAGAGGAAGTATGAGAGACAACCACTAGCATGCCCCAGGTTCCCACTTAAGCTAGGCAACAAAGAGAATGGGAGCTAGATAGGTTGGAGTGATGCCATATGCTAAATGGGCATGTCTGACTTAAGGGGCACATGGGAGGTCTTTAGAATTGGAGAGACTGCTCTGAAATGTGGGTTCCTGAGGGTAACTTGACCAACGCAAACCCTCTTAAAGCAGCAGGAACCTGAAGGATGGAAAGGGATATTTGATACACTAAATGGATGCAGGAGAAGAGTACAAGTATCCTCAGGTCATCTTCATAAAAGGATGTGAGCAGGCCAAAACATGTTATTTCCATCTGCAGATTCACAACTTTACTCACCTAACCAATAAACTGCAATGTCCAATCTAGTTTCTGTATGATTTCAAGACAAGAGGGCTTTTATAACTAGCTAAAAGGTATCTGCATAACAAGCTATGAGCATTTGTTATATAAAGAATGATGTTGACCGCTACACAAATAAAGACTTTTAGGTCGAGCCTGGGCAGTGCGCATGCGCTGTCTGCAAGCCCTGTAGTAGTCAAAAAAAGACTTTAGTCTGGCCTGCTGCTTGCCATAAGTTCACTCCAGAGTCGTAATTTTCTGCTGCGTCCTAACTCATTTGGCATCCCATATGTCAATTCCGTTTGAAGACAGAGGAGCACCAGCCAAGTACAGTTTCCTTACGCTTTCATTATTGATCAATTGTTTGGCAGAACTAATTTTTTTTAATTGTTGCTTTTAGGCCCGATGCTGTTTGGTATTATTTGCTTTCCAACCATCCACTGGTTTTCGAATGTTCCCTTTGATCTTCCATGCATATATTGGGCTGCTTTCACTTGGTCTCTTTTTTACATTTGATTAGCATTTCAGCTTATCCGGCCACTGGATTTTGTTTTCATGGTTAATGCAGTACCAGCTTCACAATTGCAGTGCTTTATCTAGTTTTATTTAATTTGTCTAGGACGAGCACTTCCCAGCAGTGTTTCTGTTTTGTTTTGACTTTAACACATCCCCGCTCCACAATTGCCTCACTTAATTTTGTTTATTTATTTTAGTGGTAAGAGTGGAGCAGGTTATCCATTTTTAAGATGTATTGGTGTCATGAACCTTCCCAGTAATGTTGACAACATATAAAAAGGCAAACACGTGCATACTAGTATTTTTTATGTTGGCGTGCTTTTCGGAGGTGCAGATAAGCTAACAACATTGGAAAAACTGCTCCATCTGGCTACTTAGCGCACTTCTTTTATTGAGCAGTTTATTATGCTGTGCTTGAGTATGCAGCTTGAAAGACACCAGCAGGATTGGTAAAGAAATGGGACTGGCTAAGTCACCCTGTAAGCTTCGCTTTTGCAAATTGAGGGGCATATGTACAAAGAAGTGGCGGTGTGAGGCGTTAGCCGTCATGGCTTAACGCACCACTCCGCCACATCAGAAATGCAAGGCTGCACCATATTTACAAGAAATGGTGCAGCCTTGCGTTTCCCCCTGCACTGGTGCTACACCTAGCAGTGTAGCGCCAATGCAGACACCCTTGCACCATAGTGCAAGGGTGTCTGCCAGCAGGGGAAGATTGTTTATCGACAGGAAGGTCCCCCTTTCTGCACATAAACAATCTTGAAATGCCGTTTTGTCACTTCTATGTGTGCTGCTGAATACAGCACACATGGCAGTTACAAAGTGTATTTTTTTTAAGTTTGTTTATGTGCAGGAAGGGTCACCTTCCTGAACATAAACAATCCAATGCGTTTTGCTTTTTCCATGTGTACTGCACAAGGCAGCACACATGGAAAAAGCAAAAATGAGGAGAAATATAGCATTTCTCCTCATTTCTCCAAGTTAAGAACAGGTTTTCCCTGGTCTTAATTTTGGCGCTGCCTCCTATTTACGCCACCCCATGTAAATAGAGGGCAGCGTCAAAATCAATGGTTGTTGCAGTGGAACCTCCACCGCAACACCCATTGCCCACCCCTTTCGCACTAAGCATAGCTTAGTTAAGTGGTTTAAAACTTCCTTGTAATTAAGATTAAGTCCTTTCACCACACGAACGTCGGAAAAGTGATGTTCCCAAGGCGATAGGGGCTTGTAGATATGACCCTAAGTGTGTTGTGGTTAGGAAATAAAAGCTACAATGCCCCTTGAACACGCTGTTTATCGGCAGCCGCATCTATCAAGCAGGGGCTTGTCACGTTCATTCTCTGCAAGTATGAAGTGACTTAGGAAACTGTTTTCATGTTGTTAATTCCAAATGTGTATGTATAACACTAGCTGTAGGAAAATGCCTGCAGTATAAATTGCGTAGTTTTTGGTGAGGCTCCACACATATGTATTTTATCTTGGCATCACCATGCGTTAGTGATATTTTTTTAATCTGCTTTTTAGAAACGCTACCAACTGAAGCACTGTGCTCGACATTGCAGTATTTCCTGCTCAGGTTCTGTCATTTCTTTTGCCTGGAATGCAGGATAGCATACAAAGAAAAAGCAAGCCCTTAACAGTATAGTTTTTTCTAATGCTAGTTGACACTGCTGTAATCCTCAGGTGTATTATTTTTTTGATCTTTATGATAAATGTTCAACCTAATCATGGGTTGAAAAAACACGTCTAATACGTGTTCACTTGAGATTGTTTTCTTCTATGTGGCTTTCAAATACATTAAACACGCGTGTATGCCCTTCCTATTCCCTAGTTTCATCATTATTTCCCTTTAAGTTTAACAATGTGCATACGTATACACTGCGCCATGCTTTCCGTGTTAGACAATACTAATATCCAAAATAAAACTTTTTGATCACATTTTACTACAAACTTTATTTTCTAACGTATTCACATCTAATTTCTTCTGAGTTTTGTTCCATTAAGGTTAAAAAGAGTGAGCCATCGCTGCGCCTTAGCAGATGCTACCCCTATTAATAACATATGGCATTAAGGATTCTCAAGTTAGTGGCAAGGCCTTGCTGGTATTTCATGTGTGGGGCTGAATGTGAAGTTGTTTTTCATAACAAGACATTTGTTTGTATGATCGATAGCAGCATCTTCTGCTGTGAACATGGACCACCCATCTTCTGCTGTGCTGACAGCTTACGCATCTCCTTATATATTTGCACCGTAGTTACATATCTGCTGTTGATGTCAGTTTGGGAGGTTCAAGCAATGTAAAGTCTTGAACAGAGTTCTGTTAAAATCCGTCAGAGGGTGTGGTATTTGTGTGGAGGTCTGCTTCTTTATGGATGTTGTTGCAATTCGCTGTTCTACAAGTTGCCAGAATGTACTTATATAAAGTCTAGTCATTAGAGCTTGGTGTACAGAATGCCAGTTGTGTAATACAAAATGTTCTTATCAACAGCATATATTATTTCCATTAATGTAATTTGATTTCCTATTGGAATATTTCTTCCATGCCTGACTGCAGAGCTAGCCAGTCAGCATAATTTCACTCAACACCACACAGTTCCACGCCCCACACAATTTAAATTCAACTCCATAGATTTCCAATACATACCACACCAAACCTTACATTTAATCTACACAACGTAATTACACAACATAATTACACAACACACCACATACCTCCAAACCACACCACAGATTTCCACATCATACCACAAAATTTAACAGCACACCACATAATTCAACTCCACAGCATATCACTCCACAACACCATTCCACATAATTAACTCCATTACACACAATCTCACTCTACAGAATTCCAGTGCAGTTAATAACATTTAATTACTCTCTGCATAATTCCACACCACACCATGCCACATATTTACACTACACAACTTCACACCCCAACACACAATTCCATGCCATACAATTCCAAATTAACCCATCCATACCTCTCACTTCCACCAACCATATCACCTCTCTCACACACACCCACTGCCCCTCTCATTTCTCTCTCACATTCCCACTACCCCCTCTCATCTCGCAATTCCACTGCCCCCTCATCACTCCCTCATACTCACTATTTCCTCTCTACACTGCCTCCTCACACATGCTACCTTCCTATATCTCCTAGTGCTGTGCACTGGTCCATCTCTCTTCTCCACCCCCGGTGCCACTCCCACTCATCCCTCCCTCTCTCGTTCTCTCCCTAACACTTCTCTCTTGCTCTCTCACATACTCTTCCCATCTCTTTCATTTGGTTCACTTCAGGTCTTCAAGCACAGTTTCTTCCCCATACCTTTTCAAGATTTACGACCCTGAAACCCATTTTTTCCTCCTCTTCCTGGGGTGTCTTCTGTGTACACAGGTGCACCCTTTCTCTGAGTCTGAGGCCTGCTCTCACCTTCTTTCACGCTTTCTCACATACTCTTTGTGCTCCTCTGCCTGGAGTTCATTCACAAATTTGTGCACCATCTACCTATCCCTCTCTATCTTCCTTTATAGCTATTCTGTGCAGCTCTAACCCCTATCTTTTCACCCAAGTCACATAATTCCATTACACAAATACACTACACACCACACAATTCCACCCCACATAATTCCCCAACTAACAATTCCAGTTCAACCCACATAATTCAACTCCACCCACATACATCCACTTCACTCCAAACAAAAGCACTAACTCTCACAAATGTGAGATCTAGAGTATTGCAAATGCTTGTTTTTCTTGTCACCTGTGATATCAGTAATATATTCAAACGTGACAGCTTGCTTTGACTGTCCTTATGGTGTACATATCAAATTCAATAAATGCTTTACTGCTTGTTTTGCAGTGCCACAACCACTTCCAATATGGCAGATGTGATTGTAACATTTGTGACTACGTTAAGAGCGCACAGCGTCAACTACAGCACCGCTCTCATCGCTAACAGCACTGCTCACACCGGCTCCGATGAGACCAGTGCTGCCTGGTACATCTTCACTGTTATTGGATTCTTTGGGATTGTGATGTTCAGCCTTATGGTCAGCAACCTCATTGTCAACCGAGGTGCAGAAGAGGCAGACCCTTACTTTCAGTACATTGAAAAGCAGGCAAAGAAGAAAGCGACCATAAGAAAGTTAGGTGCAAGCAAATTCCTCACCTTTGCCAACAAAGGCAAAAAGGAGCACCCCAATGTCAGTAAAGGTGAAGACATGAATGCGACGTGCAGTGAAGGAGTTGAAGAACAGCATGGAGGAGGGAATAATAGACAGCAAGAGGAAGGTCCCAAAGAGCAGCAAGGGGAACGAACCAAAGTACAACAAGAAGTACCCAACGAGGCGAAAGATGAGGAGCCCCCGCAAGGACAAGCTGTAGATCCAGACTCCCTATACGAGGTTGCAGTAAAATCCTGATTTTCTGAGAGTTCTTAACAGTGGTTTAGGGTGGTTCAACAGTAAGGAAGGCACACCTATGTATCATGTATGTTTTTGCATTTATATATCATAATCCTTGCTGAAAAGCAGCGGGGTGTTGTACATGGGTTTGCGTCAAGGGACCAGGTTGTGCACAAAAGACAATAATCTAGAGCATTCAAAAGAAGATGACATTCATTGTCAAAGCCAGAGGACCTCTGGTTCTGAGAACCATGGCACCATCTTTGAACTGTGACTCTACAAAAGCATAGCTTTCTTTCCTAAGATTAAAAATATCTCACAGGTGAATTCACACCATGTAAGAAGGACACACTGGTAGGCTGAAAATTCTCACCATCTGGTCTAAGCGTGTGCAGTGGGCTCCTACTCACTACATGTCTGGAGCCAATCCTCGCTCATTTCCACAGAGAATGCAAATGCAAAATTCCATAATATAACCAAGTGACAAAAATTTAGACGACTGCCCTCCTACAGCAGAAAACCCAAGTAAGGACTTGTCAAATAGTTTGTTGTGTACATGTCTTCGGTTGTTTAGTAAAACATCTGTCACTGGCATTGCTGTGTGTATTATTGTATTGATCCCTAGGTAAAAAGGGTAGAGCAACTATGAGCAGACTGCACTTACATCTCTGCTGTTTGCGCCAACATTTCTGGATTTGAAAGCCTGCACTGGTGCAAGATTCCACTCACATTTGCATGGACATCTGACCCAATCCACATGTGAAAAATGTAACCTTTGCATTGACCAGACAGCGCAAATAACAGTTTAGCACTTGTTGATGAAAATGGCACCTGTGCAAACTAAATGATTTCAAAATGTTGATGCAATATTTTAGGGCAGTGAATGTAATCCGACCCCCTGTTCCCTAGTGCAATTGTGTGCTTCTTTAAACAATGGTCGATAGCACTGCCGTCACAGTAATATTAGGGAAAACAGTCCCCAGACCCAAGATATTGCATCAAATAAAAATAAAACGGAGATTTTCTGCTAGATTTGATTTCAGTTTAGCTGTAACTATCATCTTCTACGTGGAAAAAGAATATTTGTGTGTAGAACGATCAGACATTGATTCAGTGCACATAATGGTATATTATGATATTTTTAGTATTCAAATCGTCAGTTAAACATTCGGAAAATAACAACACAGGTCAAATCAAAATGTTATGATATGGACAGAAGCATGAGCAAAGGAATTACAACAGCTTAGCAAATACAAGAGTGTTATTAGTCAATGACAAGGAACGACCCACCAAAGAGAAGAAAACAAATGCAAATTGAAGTCCATTGTGGTGTCTTCCTAGACCTAATTATTTAATTAACTAATCTTCCCATTTGTGAACTGTATTACACCAGAATATCATATCTTACATATCATCCTACAAAAATATTGTAGCCAGGATATCTACAACTAAAAGATCGCGAATGTAAGTATATCGAGGTAAGTATAGATTTAATATTAATAACTCTTCCTCTATGTAACTTGAAGACATGTGTATCTGTGAGGTATGCAGATGTGGAATTAGGAATACACATGACTGAAGAAGGATAAATATTCCCTTTGGTGATTTGGTCATATATTCTCTTTCAGAAAACTTCATGTATTCACACATTTAAATTTAAAATAAGAAGACAGGACGTATGAACGCCAGTAGTGAAGCGAGTACGGAGTGAATTTAAACTCCTGGGAGACCAAGGGTCGCATTAGTGGAGTGATCTTAATACACCCACGACTGGTGATAGAGCTGATACGGTTATCTCCACACATCTATCCCAAAAAAAAGAATATATGTAATGGAACCCCTACATTAGTTTGATCGTTCATATTGAAAACAGTTTTTTCAAGAGAGACATAGAAAAATTCTGTGTTGAAAAAGGTGGTTACTATTCATACGTACACCGCCAAAACGTGTCGATACACGATCGCTGGCATAATTGATAAGGAAGTTTGTACTAATCATATGCCTGTTGTCTGATTTATTTTATGGATTAGTCCAAGAACTATAAAGAAGTGTATTGTTGTATATGTTTTGGGTCTCTCTTCCTTTTTGTCTCTCCTCCTTGTTTCTAATTTTCACTTATGTTTGATTTACAATGTATTTCATTGGATTGGATAAAATATTGATGCTATCTTTGTATTTGAATCTGTTTGCTCTTCTGATATTTTTACTTTTTTATAATCATGTATTATATAAGGAAAATGTTATAATTATGAAATGGTTTTTATGTGTTGGGAAATGTTTTAATTCATGAATTATTGATTGTATGATACACTTTTTAAGTATTAATCTTGATAAATATATTATATTTTTTCTCACCATTTGAGTATTTGTGGCACTACATGTATAGACTTGTTGGGCTTTGATATGTGTGGAGTATGAATGCTTGAGGTTTTCTAAAAGAGATTATATGACCAAATCACCAAAGGGAATCTTTATCCTTCTTCAATTTTGTTAAGCCCTGTCCCTTTGGTACGTGGGGCCTCTCTCATAATATTGGTTAAGAATACACATTCCTTACTTACCTTTGTATAATTACCTTCACGATATTTTGCTATTTGATATTATGGCTACGATATTTTTGTAGGACGATGTTTTAGTCCACGATATTCTGGCAAGCAACCTTTGTAAATAAAACAGACAAGGATCTCCAGTTTAGCATGCTTCTATACAATTTCAACATTCCTGGCATCAGCAGAAACCCCAATTGTGCCAGCGCAGGCACCCTTGCGTCATTTAGCAAGGGTGCTTGAGCTGCAGGGATGATTGTTTTTGTGCAGGAAGGGATACCTCATTAATGGCATTTTCCTCTTTCTGTGAGTGCTGAAATTGGAAAAAAGGGGAGAAATAAAAGTATTTCTCTTCGATGCGCAATTCCTACACGTCCCCTGGGGAGGCGTAGGATTCTGGTGCATTCCCAGTTTACTAAAATATTATAAATCTGGGAGTGTGTCAAGTTCCATGGATGTTGAATTGGAACACCCACAGTAACACCCAAGGAACATCCCTTTCACGCAGGGTAATGTGTGAAAAGGGCCCATATTTACGTGGCCATGAAAAGTCATGTAGGGTAACTTTATGTGGCCTTGTAAATATGGGGAAGCCCATTGCGCTGCCGGTGCGCCAACAAAATGGACGCACCGGTGGCGCAATGGGCTTGTAAATAAGCCTCTTAGTTGTCCCCTTGTCCGCACTCTAGTTTCACTATGCCATATGACTTAATGCTAAAACCGGCCAATGCCTTTTTATTCCATGTTTCAAAGAACATTGGTGAAAAATCTCAAGTTTTAACATGCCTTAAAATAGCAGACCCTTCCTCTGGACTTGTTTGACTGATCTCTTCCTCCCTCTAAACCTGTACCTTTCCTCTCTTTTGCCATTAACAAAATCGACCTGAGATTACTGCATGGTGGAATACAGCGCTTTAAAACATACAAAATATTAAACTAAAAATATGATTCCCATTAAGTATGTGCACAATTGATAGAGCTATTGGACATTATATTTTGATTTTGCAGTCACGTGCTATCAAAATGTTGTTTTTATATAACCAAAACTGGTTAATTAGTTGGTTTGATGTAACATCACAAGGTAGGTTGCTATGTACCTATAGCATATCACCGCTTTGAAGACTCTTATAGGTAGATAGATTACAATCTGCTTTGTGGTGATGTTCAGGCAATGGAACAAAAATGCTGTCCTATCAAATGATGCCAACAATATAATAACTTTCAAAATGGAAGTAAAACGTATATCTGCTAATTTAAGTACACACTTTTATCGAACAATTAACAGTTAGTTAAAATATGAGGCACACATTTCTATAAATCAGTATTGCATATGGTTTATTATATCCAAAAACACCAAAAAGGATAATAACACAGGGTCAAAATGTATTCAAATCAAAGCTCACTTATCCGTGCTAACACTCAGATATTGACGATCCACGAAAAATAAAAATCCAAAGTGTCACAGTAACCACTCAACAATGCTGTCCTCTAAACAAACAAATTATTACAAATGCATGGGACCCTCTTCAGGACCCGTAGCAAATAATGAGCATCCAAAAGCAATGAACGTATTCATAAATGGATCTTTAGATCCCGGTGTCACCTATATATTACACCGATTTAAGTCGGCAAGGTTTCAAATGCAGTATAATACCCTGAAATCGAAGAAATCTGATAAGAAAAAGCCTCTGTGTCACTGGAACACTAAGAGGGTGTGCGTGCAGTGATCTAGTGACTAGTGATCTAAGGACCTGGTGTAGCATTTTGACACATTCCCAGGTTTACTAGTCATAGTTATGATATGTTATGTTAAATGTTTTGTAAGCGCAACAACTGCCCTAGCAAAGAGGCGTTGAGTAAATCTGGAAACACGCCACAATCTATGGGTGGATGCGTGGGAACACCCAACTCCACCCATGAAATGCCTTCCCAGGGAAGAGTAACACAAGGCAGAGACTTGCGCTGCCTTGCATTACTTCAGATTTACTAAGCCATGCAGAGTCACAAACGGTGGTTTTGTGCGGCTTAGTGAATCTCTTTGAAGCCCTTGCGTTGCCTTGCATCGCCTTGCATGATGCAATGGCAACACCAAGGCTTTTCAGTTCTTGGCCCCACTGCCTGATAGTCCACCATTCAGACAAAGCATTGCAACAGAATGGACCAGGTGAAGGTTTTGTTTTTTCAAAGCATAAAGTTGGCATGAACAGAAATGATTAGCCCAGCATGTGCTGCTTCCCTGGAAGGCAGAGGATGATTCCAAACAAAAAGTTGGATAATGGTTATATGAAGAAATTTATTTTTACATGAGTAGTGGTCTAATTACTAATATCACCTTAATATGAGCCATGTGTTGACCCTTTCAGTTGGTGGCCACAAGCCTGTTCAATGCCGGAAAAGGTGCAAAATGTACAATCTGGCACTGTTTTCTTTTTCAAAATATTCTCTGGTACCATGCAACCACTCCAACTAGAAGCTACCCTAACTCAACTCAGTTTGAGGCAAGTATTTACATTCCATCACTTTTAAGCTTTACCAGCTGCCTCTGGTTTTAATGCTGAAGCTTTTGTTGTATATTTCTGCAACCAGTAGTGGCGAATATGGCCCTGTGGTTCAGAAAGCATTGTTCCATGTGGGTGTGGCTTAGCTGCCCAAGATGGTGGTGGCACAGTGCAGAGCTCCTGAAGGCCCCCTTTCATAACCCGACATGTCATCTGCTATAGCCATCCTTCTGCCGTACCGAAACCACGTCAGGTATGGCTGGGTTTTGTCCGGGCTTGCACTGTCCCTGAGGGAGCCCATGTCATCGTAATCTTAGAAAATCGTGACTGAGGCCTACAGGCTGCAGCATTCTCCGGTGATCTGGGCATGGAGTTGTTGATGTTGCTGCACTGTACAGACTCATAACTACCTGCGATCCTGATGAGTGGGGCTAGAAGTGATTAGAAGACCCTAATGGGCAAGGCGACTACCTGGCTGACACTTGAGCAACTGCAGAGGATAGGTGGTAGAGCACTTTCCACCCCAGTCCAGCCCAGCCATATGCAAATCAGTCTTGACCCTGTCCCTCATGGGAACAGTCCAGCCCGAACTGCCAACCGGCTCTTTTCTGGACTGGAAACAACAATCCTGGAACCGGTTTCGGGGTAACACCCCTCATCAGTCAAGCTAGCTTACATCCGGTGGCAACGTGAGAAAGGGACCCATGTCTGGGTATACCCTGCCAACTTATGGCAAACAAAGCAAACACAAGGAGCTGATGGATGGAGCGCTGAAACTTTTCAGACACTCCCCCAGTCACTATTATATCTGGGTTGAATCCATAATCGTTCTTTAGCTCACTTCGCCACCCCAGTTCAGACCCAGCCATATGCAAATCAGTCCGGTTCCTTCCGGGACCAGTCCAGCCTGTACTGCCGAGCCAGGTCTTCCTTGGACTGGAAACAAGCATGCTGAGACCGGTTTTGGGGTAACACCTCTCATCTGCCAGGCTAGCTTGAATCTAGTAGCATAGTGAGGAAGGGACCCACATCGGGGCATATCCTGCCACCTTCGGGTGAACAAAGAAAACACAGGGAGCTGAAACTTTCCAGGCACTCCCCAATCACTATTAGATCTGAATTTCCAAAAAAAAGGAAAATCCATGCTACTATATCTGGCATGTTTAAGCAGGAGGGGGAGTATGAACGCAACCACCCAATGGCACGTTTGTAAAACGCGAAGCTGGCTAAAGTGTTAGCGCTGTACCTCCTCCCTTTTTCTTTTGTGGAAGGAGTGGGTTTTCGTGGCGCCCATCTGCCCGAAATGGAAGGTTCCCAGCCAGACCTATTTTGCCAGAGTTGCAGTTCCAGTGCTAGATAACGATGTGCTTGAATTGGTTGGACAAGCTTTGCAGCAGAGTGCTATTCAAACCATCCACTTGACGACCAACGTGGACCAGTTGCCAAGCCACTGATTACATGTGCATCACTGAACACTGGAGCTCTTTTGTGGGGGTTAGAGAAATTATCTCTCCAGGTGTTGACACTGCTGACATTTTTAATGGCATTCGTAAGCATGCAACAGTAGCCATGTTCGCCATGAAGAAATCTCAAACTACTGCAAACATCTTGCATAACTTTAACAAGAGGACTCATTACGATGTTGGGAGGACCTGTCCGTAGTCGTGTTGGGGTCGGTTGGTCCACCGAATGTCTCATTGGAAGCTGCCTAAGCATGGGCGGATCTAGCGGATCTCGCGTACGCGAACTTGCGGATTTACGGATTCGCAATCCGCGAAGATCCGCGAACTCTAGCGGATTTGCGGATTTTTCCGTTTTTTGTGTTCGCGCCGATTTTGGGACAAGTTCGCAATTGCGAACTTACTTTTCGGCTCGCAACGGCCGCGACTATGTTGTTTCTACGTCTGGTTTATCATCACAGGTTCACAGCACCCTCTGTTTCACCACTGCCACCCTCTGGGACACCCATGCCACCCTCTGGTACATCCTCACTGGCACCTATTAGGTTTATTTATCACTGTAGATTATGGTGGTTGAAAAAAGCAAGCACACCTGCCCTTCTTCAACTGCCATCAATTAATTTGTGTTTCATTAATGTGTCAGTAATTTTGAAAGTTCCAGTCTGGCTGGCACCTGCTTCCTTCCTTATCTGTAATTTGCTTTTTGTTGCAGTGAAATTTTTTTTTCACAGGACCTTTATGGTGCTATTCTATGAGCCTGCTGTTTGGGTCATAGCAGGGTCATAGAATAGTTGCAAACTCTGGAGGGGCCCATCAGGAAGCACTACCTTGAATGTTACTAATGTTAAGTTTGAACTTTTGCACCTGCTCATTGCTTTCAGTTTAGCTAAAATCGTTTTTTCTGCAATTTCGCGCGTTTTTTGGGGCGCGAATCCGTGCGAGATCGATTTCGGAAGCCGCGAATACGTGCGAATACAAAATTGTTTTTGTTGCGACGTGTATGTTCGCGTGATCTTGCGCGTGTTCGCGAGGCGCTTCTAGCTATACGTTTGCCAAGTTACCCTATCGGTCGTACACGGGCGCGGCCATCTTGTTGGCGTGACGTAATTCCGTTTCCGCCCGCTATGTGTAATCTCGCAAAGTGTGCTGCTCGCTAGTACAATTTCGCGCGTACTCGCAAGGAAAATCTCGCACGAACTTACCCACGCGGTCGTGAACGGGCGCGGCCATCTTGTTTCTCATTCATTGCTATGGTTCTGGGCATGCTTTCTCTATCCTCTCTCAATCTCTGCCATCCTTTGCTTGTTTGAAGTTTTTTTGATCTAATTTTACTTATTATCTATCCCTCTATTTTTCTACCTCTATATTTTTGTGTTTTATGCAGCTTTTAGTTACTTTTAAACTACTTTTTTAAACTCTTTTCTTTTCTTCTTCACTATTCTATTTCTTCTTTATCATTTAAGTTTATTTCTGCCCAGACCATGGTAAAGGGAGCCGGGAAGCACCCTGAGAAGGGGAAGGGTCCCGCACCCCGTGCCCGGCTCCCGTGCGGGCGTTTAAGGGGGGAGCAAGTGGTCCCGAGGGAGATCTTCAGCGCGGAGGAAGTGGCGGCACTGATCTTCCACGTCCAGCGCCGCCTCCCCAAGACGATCCTGGGAGGCGGCAAGATCGCGACCGGCTATGGCATCCGGGAGCGTCGCAAGCGGTGGGAGAAGGTGTGCCAGGCCATGTACAAGATCTCTGGGGTCCGGCGCACATATAACCAGGCCACCCACCGCTGGACCGATGTCATGGACCGGGAGCGGGACTTGCTGGACGCGCTCGGCGTAGAGGTCCCCGGGCTTGGTGAGTAGTAGTAGTAGTACATTTACTACTCTGTTTTATCCTGCTCTGTTATTTGCAAATCTTTGTTCTTTACCAAGAGCAATAATGCTGCCGATTACATTGAGGTAAATTATATTTCAAAATCTTCTATGCATTTCAGGTGCACTGCTCTCCTTCTCAGTAGCCTTGCTTGCTACTATGCTTCTTTGTTTTGTATGTTGTGTTCAGAAGCATTTCATTGGCCTGAGAAATTATGTATGAGTGTACTGTAAAGAAAAGAACTGCGTAATGCTAGACAGTAAGGGTCATATTTTCAATTACCGGCGCATCCCTGCAAAGTAGCAGGGATGCGGCAGTAATTGTGTGCCATGCCACCACCACCCATTGGCCCAAAACGTCACAGAAGCCTTACGCATCTGTGCCGTAAAGGCAGCGCATTGCTGGAGTTGCGTGGCAACGATGGCGCTGCTCCAGCAATGCTCTGGGGTACCCTATCTCCCCAATGCTGCATCAAGCCGTACGTCGGCTTCAAGCGCGCAGGGTTTGAGTCATGCATCATTGTCCTAAAAGTGACTGATTGACATCTTGTAGATTTCCCTCAGCCACTTTTAGGATTCGTTCCTGCGCAGGTACGCCCTCCCTTGCGCCGGAACGCCCCCTGATGGCGCAGGGCTTTACAACGTGATGCATCGCCCATATGCCCATATGTGTTTTTTTTTTTTATATATACGCCGCACCAACACCATGGCGAGTCTTTTGTTCTGCCGCTGCGTCAGAAAAGGCACGCAACAATGGAGGAAAATCAGCCGCAACTTCCGCAAGGGACTTCTAAATCAGCCCCAACAGACTGAAGTCCAGTCCTTCCTTTAGACAGTCACATGGCTATAAGAAGAAATAGTGGCGGTGGTGGCGGGTGGATTGATAGTTTGAGTATTCACTGATCTGCAAGCAGGATGGACTTTGTCTGTCACGTGTTGCGCACTGCTGCCTGCAGTGCCAGGCCTAGGCAAACCTCTTTAGTAGTCTGTTTATTGAGTTACATAGGAACTTTCTAAGTCAACGTTCCGCAAATCAGGCAATACGAATAACGTAGTATACCACATGAGATAGATCCCGTGGAATAGTTGTCTATCTATTTGCTATTTTTCCAAAATATGTTGTTATTGTTCTTTTGAAATGTTTGATTTGGTTGAAAAATCTCATCCATGTTTTCTGGTTTTTCTTTCTTTCATGTTGTACATCAGCTCCCCCCAAGGGCAAGAGGACACAGGAGGAGGGTGCTGAGGATGCAGGCCAGGATCGGGCAGGCGAGGGCTCCTTTGCTGGCCCCAGTAAGTTTACATTTTAATAAACAGTACCTATTTTTTCCTAGCGTTCCTCATTCGATTTTTTCTAAATCGTCTTTGATCTTCTTGTAGACTGGATATAAATTCTTATCCTGCCTCGAATATGACTCCCTGTGGTATTACTAGACTATTCTTACTAGTCTGTCTGTGTAGCTAACTAAGATTGGACATTTGGCAATTCCATTGGACTCCCATTATATTCAGCAATACCTCTATGCACTGTCTCCTTACTGACTAGATAGTGTGGCAGAGTCATTCAGCTCCCGAAGTCACCGATTATAGATCCCCAATGATCTCTAGATTATCGTACGCAGGACAAGAGAGTAGTACGGAGTCACAGCACAGTCAAGAAGTGTCAGAGGCACTCATGCTTGCAAAAATTCCAAAACCTTTAGCTCATCCACTCTAGTCTAGAGGAACAAAAACCACAGAGTCTATTTAAGTTTAAAAGCTTTATTAAAAGTAAACACATTTATTAAAATCTACTTTGTCATAAAACTATTTAACTGTAAACGGAAAAGTGGTTAGTGCTGACGATTAATTGGACACATTTCTTGTGGTCGAGCCGAACTCTCACCTGGTTTGAACTTGATCCTGGTCGTGTTCTTAGGACTCAGGAGTCAAGCTTCTGTCTGTTAGGAGAAAAAGTGGTGTGTGTTAAAAATCAAAAGCAAGCATTCATCAGTTGTGCATAAAAGTGCAGCAAGACAACAGCCTTCCCTGGAAAATGGGACATTTTTACTATGGAGTAGACAGTCACAAATTATTACATTGTATTCTGTTTTTTTAACATTTCTCCTAGACCAAATATTATATAGTAGTGAGTGGTGTATTCTAACATTCTTAAATGTACTTTGTAGGTGTAACATCTGGTGACGGGGCCAGCGCGGAGGTGGCTGTGTTGGACCAGGACTCGGAGGCCTCTGGGGAGGAGGCGGCGGTAGAAGAGCTGGCGGACGTTCCTGTGGGGGATCAAACGGTGGTGGCGGAAACAGGTAAGCTATATATTCCTTACTTATTGAGATTGAAGACTGCATAGTGTGCTTTCTGCACGGGTGTATTACAATTACAAATCAACCAGGTAGTAGCCTCCTCGAAATGTACTTCGACTTAGCTGTGAAGTTTTTGGTGAGAAGAATCCCAATAAGTTCTTAGACGAACGTGATGGATGGGATGAACGAAAAGCGAAAGAAGGGTGTAAGTAAGTGGGACGCGAACTTGTATGATGGCTGGCAAAGAAGAACGATATGTGTTTGCTTGGCCCCCGAGGTGGCTGGGAAGGAAAGAATATGGTATGGTGCATGGCTGGGTCAATGATGAAGCAAGGATGGGTGGAAGGACAGCAGCCTGGGTGGGTGAAACAGAAACTGTATGTGTGCGTATACTTTGACTGAATGGATGCCTGGAGCATGGTATTCTCTGACTCTTAGATAGCACATGTGTATCTAGAGAGAGTAGATGGTCGCCAGGTGAAGTAAGTGTTACCTTGAAGAGCATGTACCACCGCACCCGCACGTCCGTTCCAGTGCAGGGAAGGCAAGGAAAAGAAATTGTAAATGTGTCCAATACTACCATGAATAGTAGCAGTACTTTGTATTGCGTTTGCATTCACAGCATATATCTGGTTATTACGGTGGACACTCTGTACCTCTCTTAATAACTTTAGTTTACTTGTAGTACGTCATTCATGTGTGGGTGTATCACTGTTCACTCAATATTAAGCAAAGCACCTAAAGTCATCTCATCTGTCATTAAATACGTCCCATGTGAAGTGATAGATAATCAAATTAGTTAGCTTCTTCAGTTTCCTTTTCTAGTACTCATTTGCACTGTAGGGTGAAAGGTAAATTAATTAAGCAGTAGCCCTTGTAACAGAGTATTCTCAGTGCCACCCGTAATAGAAAAGTAATAGCTTCACCACCTGCATGTACTGGACCGGTACAGTAACGCAAGTCTGTCTCACTCATCATGGTGTGCAACTTTTTTTCTCGGGTGCAAGTTCACTGTGCTGTGTCCATGTCATTCTGCCGGCTTGCATAAGATAACGTACCCATTTCCCTAAACAAGAGAGAAGAAGAAGAATAAGACTGGTGTACTGTCATAGTCGACTGTAATGGAAGTCCATAGTGGTCGTAGAATTAGTTCATTAAACTACCACTACTGTTAGAGCAAGGATGCAGAAGTGGGAGGTTACATAGATACTGTCCTCAATAGTTATGTACTGTGCTTTCAATTTGCTACTTGTACTCTGTGACCCAACTTTCGGCTCAATCACTTTGTGTTATTAATAAGGAGCATTGGTTACAGACTATGTCTTTCTTTCTTCATATAGTTGCTCCTTCCAAATCAACAACAAGGAGGGAGCAGGCTAGATTGGCCCGCAACGGAGGCTGGAGGCCACAGTCGCCGAATATCGGCGGCTGGTGGCCCTGTAGGAGGAGGAGGACACGCAGTCGAGCGGGGCAACATCCTCGACTGTGACCACTGCATCCTCCTCCGTGACTAAGCCAGCGGGACCGAGCCGGGCTAAGAAAGACGACCGCCACCGCCAAGCAACCGAAATACCAGCTGCCCCCCACAGGAGCTGCAAGGAACGCCAACGCCGCCTACAAGTCCGCATGTCCAACCTGGAGCAGGAGGTCCTGAGGTATAAGAACTTAGTTAAGGGCCTCCGCTCCGAGCTTGCCACCCTCCGCAAGGAGTATGATGCCCATGCCGCATCATGCACCAGCACCAGCACCCTCCAGTAGTGGAGTGTCCCTTGCCCTTTTTTTATAGACTTTTGGGGGGTGGGATTTGGGAGTTGGGATCGTTTTGGGACGTTTCAGAGACAATCGTTGGGGTTAGGGTGGGTGAGGGAGATTATTTTGTTAGGGCTAAATAAATATATTTTTCAACTTTATCTGACCATACCTGTTTTTTACTGCTTTTCAGTCTGGTGGGTGGGGGGCGGGGGTGTAACAGTAACTTTGTTTTCCTGAACAGTCGTAGGACTTTAGTAGTACAACCGTCAATCTCTTGTCTACTCCGAAATAATACTCCATTATACTACCTCCCACCAAACGCTTATCTTACCTGTAATTTGTGTTAGAAATTAGGGCTAGGCCCAGGGCTGGCTCCAGGTGAAATGGGGATTAACGTTGTCAATCCTGGGCGGGTGACATTTCCTCATTGCGGTGGTACTAGTGGTGTGACACAGTGGCAGTTGCATGCCTATGGAAAAAAAGAAAACGAAACCTTGTTTGTCCTCCTTACTGTAGCATTACAACGGTTACGGTACGATCGAGAAAATAGCAGGTGACAGTACACTAGAACAGTGCCATAATGTAGCCTAACAAATGGTAAAGTATTTGCTTGCAAGTATAACTAGTACTTGCGTTGAATTTATTTGATATTGGCTACTACTACTAGAAGATATAGTACTGAAGCTGAGTAAGTCTAGAAGATATCCTCGTATTCCTTCACCAGCCTGTTGCTGCTATGACCTTATCCTCCCCAGCAAGTGTGTGGAATTATTGATGTCATTTTAGTCAGACATCAAGCAAAACAACACAGCCCGGGGGAAGAGGGTTAGGGTTTGTAAAATGGATGGGAATGGGGGTTTCTTTTTGGGTAGGTTTTGTTGAGAGAAGAAAAAAAAAGCAGAGCATGGACAAACAATAATTGAAGATACAGACAATCTTTGGTTACAAACTAAAGGTAAGCACATGCAGTCACACTCATAGAATAAAAGACAACAATGGATACTGTATCTGTATTGCGTATGTTGTTGGAGTTGTCCTGTTGAATTTGGTAAGTAAGTTGCATGCAGCAAACAATTCCTCTTATTGGCGGCACTCCTCCATTCCAGCTGACGCTTCGTCCATCAATGTGGTGACCACTGACAGAAGACACCCTGTCCACTGCCTGCCTGGCGGATGTTGACTGAAACCCGGCCTGTAATTATTGAACGGAAAACAGGAAGTGCTATTACAATACCACTGATAAATAAATAAAAGGTATGTACGCTGTGTGGTTCAAAAAGTGACACTTTGATTTCCCTAATAGACAGTACAATATTTTTGAAATTGCGTGCTCTGTCTGAGTCACCTTTTTAAGGATCAATAAGTATGGCCAAAATATTATAGCGGATCTTTCCCCTCAAGGTAGGTGTACTACTGTGTTTTAGAACAAAATTTGACCTTCCCAGCAATGCTCCCACCAAGACCCTTACTAAAGCCAGTCGCAAAAATGTAGAAGAACCCCAATCATATCTCCAAAAACGATGCCTAGCAGAAAAATGGTTACAAAACGTACTTTGAAAGTAACAGTAGGCCCAAATACAGACCGTGGATTACCACTTGCAAGCAAGCAAAAGTATCCATAGCCAGCATCGCTCCAACAGTGCTCTACAACAACAGAACCGCGTTGCAATAGAACCCCCCGAAACACATGCAATCCTGCTGCTAGGGCTAACCCTAACGAACCCTAACTTACAAAAAGTGCCAAAACTGGTGTTTCCTTATGGATTTTGTCCAACAAACTTCTAGCCGGTATTAGACCTTCCCAGGAATGCCCCAGGCAAGACCCGCCAACCCACCCGCAAAAAAACACCCGACACAACACCCCCAAACAGCGAAAAAGCTAAATCTCATACTTACAATGTCTCTCGGCCTTCGGTCCAAACGCGGCGCTGTGCAGCTAGGTCGTCATCATCATCAATCATCATAACTCCTGTTTTCCACCACGGATTTCCTGAAAAGCAAATGCAATCAAGATTAGACTGTCGCAGCAGTGCTTCGACAGAGGCCCCGGCCGCAACCCACCCACGAACAGCAGGAAGCCCCCCAAAACGCTACATTGAGCAAGATGTCAGAAGAAATAGCAAAAAAAGGCTGTTCCTTATGGATTTTGTCCAAAACACTTCTATCCGGTATTAGACCTTCCCAGGAATGCCCCAGGCAAGACCCGCCAACCCACCCGCAAAAAAACACCCGACAACACCCCCAAACAGCGAAAAAGCTAAATCTCATACTTACAATGTCTCTCGGCCTTCGGGCCAAACGCGGCGCTGTGCAGCTAGGTCATCATCATCATCAATCATCATAACTCCTGTTTTCCACCACGGATTTCCTGAAAAGCAAATGCAATCAAGATTAGACTGTCGCAGCAGTGCTTCGACAAGACAGAGACCCCGGCTGCAACCCACCCACGAACAGCAGGAAGCCCCCCAAAACGCTACATTGAGCAAGATGTCAGAAGAAATAGCAAAAAAAAGGCTGTTCCTTATGGATTTTGTCCAAAACACTTCTATCCGGTATTAGACCTTCCCAGGAATGCCCCAGGCAAGACCCGCAAACCCACCCGCAAAAAAACACCCGACAACACCCCCAAACAGCGAAAAAGCTAAATCTCATACTTACAATGTCTCTCGGCCTTCGGGCCAAACGCGGCGCTGTGCAGCTAGGTCATCATCATCATCAATCATCATAACTCCTGTTTTCCACCACGGATTTCCTGAAAAGCAAATGCAATCAAGATTAGACTGTCGCAGCAGTGCTTCAACAAGACAGAGACCCCGGCTGCAACCCACCCACGAACAGCAGGAAGCCCCCCAAAACGCTACATTGAGCAAGATGTCAGAAGAAATAGCAAAAAAAAGGCTGTTCCTTATGGATTTTGTCCAAAACACTTCTATCCGGTATTAGACCTTCCCAGGAATGCCCCAGGCAAGACCCGCCAACCCACCCGCAAAAAAGCACCCGACAACACCCCCAAACAGCGAAAAAGCAAAATCTCATACTTACAATATCTCTCGGCCTTCGGTCCAAATGCGGCGCTGTTCAGCTAGGTCATCATCATCAATCATCATAACTCCTGTTTTCCACCACGGATTTCCTGAAAAGCAAATGCAATCAAGATTAGAATGTCGCATCAGTGCTTCGACAGACACCAAAAATTACCCACAAACACCCGGAACCCCGCCAAAGAGCACCTCAAAGGCAAGCAAGTCAGCAAAAACGGCAAGAAATTTCCACCTCATATTTGGTCCAAAACACTTTTGTCCATTATTAGAGCTTCACAGCAATGGGCCCAAATCCGTCAACTCACCCGCAAAGAAGTACAACACCCCCACAAGTGCTGAGTCTTTCTTCATTGGGCGTAATCCAGCACTCTGCTTGGAGGGAAATCGCAGTCTGGAGGAGGAGGATAGAGGAGCATGTTCTTCAGAACTTGTGAACCTGAGGAATGTAGACTGCGGCACCTTCAAATCAATAAGCAAACAAGTGAAGACAGTTCTGATGATGGTCTTGTTTTTGGGATTAGGTGATTAAAGTTTGAATTAAATTAACTGTGCAAAACAAAGAAAGAGAGACACAAAGCACACAGGAATAAAAGTGAATAAGGACGAAAAAGAAAGTTCTTGATTGATTGTCTCATTTTCAGGGCTCGGTGTCAGGGAATAAGAACAAGATTTCGTCATCATACTCTGCGAATTCAGGCTGGATGAGGTCAGTGACACCGAACAGAGAACAAATCCCCTCATCTACGTTGCCGTCCTCCTCGTCTTCATGCGGCGTGCTTTCTCGTACTTTGTAATCTGGTGGTATGAGGTGCTGATTCATCTTGATCATTGTCAGCCGCTCCACATTTTTGGGCGAGAGGCGGCTCCGTTTGGGAGTTACAATGCCACCAGCAGCACTGAAAACACGTTCAGAAGACACACTTGCGAGTGGGCAAGACAAATAGTTTATAGCCAGGTTGAAGAGCTGTGGCCACAATTGTTTTTTGCCATGCCAATACTGCAATGGCTCATCATTAAGAAAGACCACTGTTGAGTCATTCAGATAGTCCTGCACCATCGACTCAAGGTCAGCAACGGTTCCTCCACTTTGCTTACTTTTTGCTGTGGCTGTGACATTTTTTCGAGAACCATACCCAAGCAAACTTAGCCAATCCTCTACAACAGCCACTGTTTTTGTTGTGTGTGGTGCAGATGATCCAGTTGCCGGTGTCTTTAACGGCTGAGAGGTCACTTGTGCCCCAGCCACAGGTGCAGAAGTGGATTCTTGTGACTGGGGATGACCTGCTGATGCTGATGCTGATGTACTGGCTTCTCCTTCAATAACCTGCCGTTCTTTTTCAAACCTCTTGGCTGACCAGGCTAACCAATGTTTGTACTTTTGAACATCTGCATCAGCAAAAGGAAAGAATGCTTCGCCTGCCAGCGCCTTTTTGTAGCGTGGATCCAGAATAGTAGCACAAATGTAATGCTGATCTGACTTGATCTTTTGAAGACGTTCATCACCACGTAGGCGCTCTAATAATTTCTCAGACAAAATGAAATGGTCTTTTTTTTTCCATCTTTTTCAAACTCAGAAGACACCGCCATCAGTTGGTGCTCCAGCATGCACAACAATGGGATAGCTTTTCCCAAATTACAGTCCTCCTGGCTGACTGCACGCGTGAAGAACTCAAAAGGACGAAGCATGTCTGTCAGGCTTTTAACTATGTCCCATTGCGCCGCACTCATCCGCAGGTCCTCCTTCTGAGATGTACCCTCTGTGAAGAAATAGTGATCGAGTACCGTATACTGCTCATACAGACGCTCAAGCATGTAGAAGGTTGAGTTCCAACGTGTTGCCACCTCCTGGATGAGTGCTTTCACTGGCATTCCACGTATAAATAGCAGTCTCCGCAGATGCTTCCGGGCCTTAAAAGAATGGCTGAAATGGTTGCACATTTTGCGGCAGGTGGCCATTACCTCGAACGCTGTACTGTCTTTATCACTCAAGAATTTTTGAACTACCAGGTTGATACAGTGCGCCAAACACGGCACTCTAACATGGTCACCCTTCTGCATGGCCTTAACTACATTGGCGCCATTATCCGTGGAAACATAACCAATCTTGAGTTTTAGGGGGGATAGCATTTTCAAGACCTTTTTGTTAAACTCTTCCAAAAGGTTTTCTGCTGTGTGACTTTTCTCCAAGCCAAACATGGCTAGTGTTGCATGCTTCCGAGCAGCTTTGAAAACTTTGTCCGGGTCAACACCTGCGTTTAGCTTTGCTAAAACACCTGAAAAAGAGACCCAGTGTCCAGTGATGCACATGTAATCAGCGCCTGCGCCACTGGTCCACATGTCTGTTGTCAGATGTATTGTGTGAACAGCACTCTTCTGCAAAGCTGCCCCAATCGCCTGCAGCACATCTTCATGTAGTGCTGGAACCGCAACTCTGGCAAAATAGAACCGGCTCGGAACCTTCCATTTAGGGCAGAGCGTTGCCACTAATTCAAGAAAACCTACCGCTTCTACAAAAGAAAAAGGTAGAAGGTCCACAGCTAGCATTTTAGCCAGCTTAGTGTTATACAGACGCGTCAGTGGGTGGTTGCGTTCATATGGCACGTCTGAAGTAAGCATTGTTCTAATGTTGCCCTGGACCAAGCATTTACGGGCTGATAATGACTTCGTTGACCCAATTTTGCTCGCTGGTGAACTTTTGTGCGTTGGTGTCTCACTCGCTCCAACACTCTTAGTGTGCCTCACATTGGGTGTGCTGCTGACAGGGGTACTGGGTGTAAGGGAAGTGTTTGACACGTCTTCTTCCTGCTCGTCATCATCAGATGAAACATCAACGTTTCCTTGAATTTGGCCTTTCTTGATCGCATCTAGGTGCGCAAACCATTTGACAGTGTGCTGTCTCCTAAGATGACCTCTCTGGCCTCCGGTACCATAGTTGGTACCTGGCTTACCACGACTAACTGCTTGCTTACAAATGGTACAAATGGCAAACTTTGGATTTTTTGGACAAACAGTAAAGAAGTCCCAAACTGGGGACTTGAAGTGTCTGTGGGACATGGAGGAGGCGGCGATACTGGTGGTGGTGGTCATGAAGCTAATGCCAGATGAAGTGGAGGATGTGGATTGCCCAACTTTTGTACGTTTTGCACTTTCACCGCCACTAATTAAGGTCGAGGCTGACGGAGGTCTCTTCTTGCCAGAAAGAAATATGGAAGCGGGACGAGTTGGTGTACTACTTAACTCCAATGATTGTGGTGTTTCCACTGCCTCCTCATCGACAACATCATCATCACGCTCAGCAGCTCTTCGGGCTAGGGTCAAAATGTCTGTTTGCTGCATGCCCGCTGGGGCTGCAGTGACCTTTATGATGACTGGGTCGTCGTTGGCAGAGTCTTCATCAGCAGCAGTATCCGCCACTTCTTGTTGAGACTCATCACACTCCATAACTCTGAGACTTTGGACGAGCTTCCTTTTACGCTTAACTACCTTTGTTTGTTCCCAAGTTTGATCCGTATCATCAGAAGGAGGTGTGCTTGAAGAGGATGTAGACACCACCCTTGATCTCTTCCTTGCTAGGGGTGTGGAAGACAATGAAGGATCATCAGGAGGAGTGGCTTCCTCAAATGATACCTAGCCTTGATTGTCGATTTCCTGATGTGCCCCTACTTCGGGAGGAACAACTATTGTGGGCACTTGTTGTGACCCTCCATGCACCTCTGCTTGCGCATCTCCTTGCGCTGCCTCTCCTTCCACATGTACTTGGGCTTGTACTTGCACATGTGATTGTTGTTGCGGCTGTGGTTGTTCAACACTCGTCAGATGAGCTACAACAACCTGTGTTGATTGAGGGACATTGCTGCTGCTTTCTTGCGATGAGCCAACATCACTGGTCGATGGTGATTGAAGAAGTATACTGGCTGCCTCTGCAGCACTCAAGGGCTTGGACTTAAGTTGGCGTGGTGGTGGTGGTGGCACTGAGCCCAATGGAGCGGTGGTGCTGCTGCCAGCTTGGTCCCCAGCAGATCCCGCTGCAGCTGCTGCAGGCATACTTTTTTTTTTACTCCCAAAAAAAGGGGCGGGCGGCACACCAGTGTCCTTGGTAACTTGCTTCTTCTGCTCCTTACTGGCACCTTTCTTGCTAGAGGAGCTACGGGTTACTTTTTTTGGGGCCATCTTCTTCAGAGCAGGTCAGCAGGCAGCAGTTGCACGAGTTGCAGAGGGTTCTGTGTCCAGACGTGACGTCGCGTGACGTTATGCTGCACACACCGCTGCAGGACTTCTTCCTGGCACTGGTGGTTCTATTGAGTCTTCTTGTGCACCTAAAAGCAATGGAAGACAGAGGAACATCAGTTCAGTTATACACCCCAAAAAATCGACAAAACACAGAAAAATGAGCACAATCCCATGCCATCCATGATGTTTACATTGAAGACACCCCACAGAAAGACTAGGGACATGCAAGTATGCAACACTCACTACCCCTGGGCATAAGGGATGAAAAGTAGGCAAAATAAGTGCAGGCCTCAGACACTGCCTCTCCTCAAAATGGCCCCCTTACACCCCAAGCACATGTTGCCTGTACCAGCCAGCACTCAAGATGGCCACCACCACCACCCACATGGCCAGTCCACATCAACAGTACACCCCCAAAAAACAGAAAAACAGCCAGAAATCACCACAATCCAATGCCATCCATGATGTTTACATCAAAGAGAGTGAGACCACACCACAGGCACACTCAGTCCATGCACCACCACCACCCCTGGGCAAGCAAAAGGCCACACCAGCAGCCCCCCAAAAACGACAAAAAACAATAAAATAAGCACAATCCCAGCCCATCCATGGCCTCAATTATGTTTAAATTCAAGAAGACACCCCACAGAAAGACTAGGCCCATGCAACACTCACCACCCCTGGGCAAAGGGCCACACCAGCAGGCCCAAAAAAACGACAAAAAACAATAAAATCTGCACAATCCCAGCCCATCCATGGCCTCAATGGTGTTTAAATTCAAGAAGACACCCCACAGAAAGACTAGGCCCATGCAACACTCACCACCCCTGGGCAAAGGGCCACACCAGCAGGCCCAAAAAAACGACAAAAAACAATAAAATCTGCACAATCCCAGCCCATCCATGGCCTCAATGGTGTTTAAATTCAAGAAGACACCCCTCAGAAACACTAGGCCCATGCAACACTCACTACCCCTGGGCATAAGGGATGAAAAGTAGGCAAAATAAGTGCAGGCCTCAGACACTGCCTCTCCTCAAAATGGCCCCCTTACACCCCAAGCACATGTTGCCTGTACCAGCCAGCACTCAAGATGGCCACCACCACCACCCACATGGCCAGTCCACATCAACAGTACACCCCCAAAAAACAGAAAAACAGCCAGAAATCACCACAATCCAATGCCATCCATGATGTTTACATCAAAGAGAGTGAGACCACACCACAGGCACACTCAGTCCATGCACCACCACCACCCCTGGGCAAGCAAAAGGCCACACCAGCAGCCCCCCAAAAACGACAAAAAACAATAAAATAAGCACAATCCCAACCCATCCATGGCCTCAATTATGTTTAAATTCAAGAAGACACCCCACAGAAAGACTAGGCCCATGCAACACTCACCACCCCTGGGCAAAGGGCCACACCAGCAGGCCCAAAAAAACGACAAAAAACAATAAAATCTGCACAATCCCAGCCCATCCATGGCCTCAATGGTGTTTAAATTCAAGAAGACACCCCTCAGAAACACTAGGCCCATGCAACACTCACTACCCCTGGGCATAAGGGATGAAAAGTAGGCAAAATAAGTGCAGGCCTCAGACACTGCCTCTCCTCAAAATGGCCCCCTTACACCCCAAGCACATGTTACCTGTACCAGCCAGCACTCAAGATGGCCACCACCACCACCCACATGGCCAGTCCACATCAACAGTACACCCCCAAAAAACAGAAAAACAGCCAGAAATCACCACAATCCAATGCCATCCATGATGTTTACATCAAAGAGAGTGAGACCACACCACAGGCACACTCAGTCCATGCACCACCACCACCCCTGGGCAAGCAAAAGGCCACACCAGCAGCCCCCCAAAAACGACAAAAAACAATAAAATAAGCACAATCCCAGCCCATCCATGGCCTCAATTATGTTTAAATTCAAGAAGACACCCCACAGAAAGACTAGGCCCATGCAACACTCACCACCCCTGGGCAAAGGGCCACACCAGCAGGCCCAAAAAAACGACAAAAAACAATAAAATCTGCACAATCCCAGCCCATCCATGGCCTCAATGGTGTTTAAATTCAAGAAGACACCCCACAGAAAGACTAGGCCCATGCAACACTCACCACCCCTGGGCAAAGGGCCACACCAGCAGGCCCAAAAAAACGACAAAAAACAATAAAATCTGCACAATCCCAGCCCATCCATGGCCTCAATGGTGTTTAAATTCAAGAAGACACCCCTCAGAAACACTAGGCCCATGCAACACTCACTACCCCTGGGCATAAGGGATGAAAAGTAGGCAAAATAAGTGCAGGCCTCAGACACTGCCTCTCCTCAAAATGGCCCCCTTACACCCCAAGCACATGTTGCCTGTACCAGCCAGCACTCAAGATGGCCACCACCACCACCCACATGGCCAGTCCACATCAACAGTACACCCCCAAAAAACAGAAAAACAGCCAGAAATCACCACAATCCAATGCCATCCATGATGTTTACATCAAAGAGAGTGAGACCACACCACAGGCACACTCAGTCCATGCACCACCACCACCCCTGGGCAAGCAAAAGGTCACACCAGCAGCCCCCCAAAAACGACAAAAAACAATAAAATAAGCACAATCCCAGCCCATCCATGGCCTCAATTATGTTTAAATTCAAGAAGACACCCCACAGAAAGACTAGGCCCATGCAACACTCACTCACCACCCCTGGGCAAAGGGCCACACCAGCAGGCCCAAAAAAACGACAAAAAACAATAAAATCTGCACAATCCCAGCCCATCCATGGCCTCAATGGTGTTTAAATTCAACAAAACAGTTGTATCATGCACCCATAACCAACCCTGGTCCTACTGGATACTGTGGCTACCCACAATATAATTTATTTAATTTTCTGAAAAAGTTCCAAAATTGTACTTGCAGCAACTGTAATGCCCCAAACAAACTTACTTGTGAAAGTTGATTTCTAATCCAAAAGTGATCCAAAGACAGTCAAAAAGGCCTCAAATCCAAATATCCAGCAGCACCCACAAAAAGTAATCCTTCCAGCTCCAGATCCAAATGAAAGTGACCAGGAGATGGACAAAGCACTGGGAGGAGCCTGCTGGACAGGAACAGGAAGTTGGAGACTGTGGGGCACTTCCTTCCTCCCCCCCCCCCCAAAATGGACTCCTTGCAAAAAAAAAGGCCATGCAAATGTCAACCTGAGGAGTGATTCTGATAAAAATCATAATTTTCTGAAGGTTTATCCTGTTTGCTGGTGATTTTCTTGTGCGAAATTGCAAAATCTCTATTTCGCAAGTGCGAGATTGTTCCTTTCCGCCGCAACTACGTGTTCGCAATTGCGAACTCTCGCGAGGTGTGCTGTGCAAGGTGGCAAGCCGCGAGTACGTATTCGCGGGCGACAAACTCCCGCGGGAACACGCAGCAAGATCTAAAATGGCGCGTCACTCGCAAAGAAAAACAACTCGGCAAACGCTAAAATGACGGAAAGTGAACGCCGTGCACCACGCCGCGCGCCGCAACCAAGCAAAAAATCCGCCGCGAGCGGATTCACGGATTTTCGACAAATTCGCGAGAGTTCGCGGATTGCGAATTTGCCGAAAATCCGAAAAATCCGCGAGCGGAGCGGATTTTACGCCCATGCTTAAAGCTGCCGCTCCGACCTCAGTATTATGATGCATTCCAATACATGGTTTACCATCTGACGCGGTTCTTCCGCCTCCGACTGGAAATTCTGACTGCGCAGGTCTCAGAAAGGTCCAATGGAGCCGATCGGAGCACTGTCTCACCCTTGATCTACCCACCCAATTACAATGCAGACTTCCAACCTACTGTCTGTGGTGGTCTAACCATCCCACCAGAGATGGCGGAAGGGGAGGCTTATATGTCCGAAACTTACCACAGCACAGTTTCACACTTCCTGAGCAGCCATGGAGCTCATCGCGCATGTCATACCGCTTTTATACCTACTCGATGACCTGCAAAATCAGAACCGTCGTAGACGTCACCGCCGGTAAATGACACACCTACTCGTAGGCATCAAAGTGACTACAAAGCTATGGTGCACTAATGTAAAACTGCTCTGTAGCATGGTGAGCATGAGGAAGGATGGAATTTCAGCATCGGGTGACCAGAGTTTTACAAGAAAATACAGGGATAGGCACAATATGAACGTAGGACTAGAAATGCGCAAAGACACATATATATGTATATATATATATATATATATATATATATATTTTTTCACAAACGCCCTAGAGCTTTTCAGGACGCACTCGTGTTCCGCCTGCCATCCGGCCTCACTGGATTATCTCCCCACTGGCTCACAGGTGTGTCATGATGCTTGCCTGACGCGTTTCGGGGTCACTCGCCCCTTAATCATAGGCGGCTCAGAATGTGATTACAGAGACTTCATTTAATTTGTTGTTAACATGCACGATTCCATTGGTTGAGGATTGGCGTTTGAGTTCATGTTGCATGCTGGGAATTGTATTTTTACCAAGCTCTGGGTCACAGACTTTGTTTTGAGCAATTGTTCATTCCTAAGTGGAAACCCGTGATGCCAAGGAGAGTTGCGTTCAATCCGGCTTAACACGCTGTATGGAGCGGCAGAGTTCCGTTCCCCAGCTCCTCCAGTCCGTTCCCCGCTGCGCGGTGACTCGAGAAGGTGCATCCTGACGCGGTAAGGACCCCGCGCTGCATAATTTTTCACAAACGCCCTAGAGCTTTTCAGGACGCACTCGTGTTCCGCCTGCCATCCGGCCTCACTGGATTATCTCCCCACTGGCTCACAGGTGTGTCATGATGCTTGCCTGACGCGTTTCGGGGTCACTCGCCCCTTAATCATAGGCGGCTCAGAATGTGATTACAGAGACTTCATTTAATTTGTTGTTAACATGCACGATTCCATTGGTTGAGGATTGGCGTTTGAGTTCATGTTGCATGCTGGGAATTGTATTTTTACCAAGCTCTGGGTCACAGACTTTGTTTTGAGCAATTGTTCATTCCTAAGTGGAAACCCGTGATGCCAAGGAGAGTTGCGTTCAATCCGGCTTAACACGCTGTATGGAGCGGCAGAGTTCCGTTCCCCAGCTCCTCCAGTCCGTTCCCCGCTGCGCGGTGACTCGAGAAGGTGCATCCTGACGCGGTAAGGACCCCGCGCTGCATAATTTTTCACAAACGCCCTAGAGCTTTTCAGGACGCACTCGTGTTCCGCCTGCCATCCGGCCTCACTGGATTATCTCCCCACTGGCTCACAGGTGTGTCATGATGCTTGCCTGACGCGTTTCGGGGTCACTCGCCCCTTAATCATAGGCGGCTCAGAATGTGATTACAGAGACTTCATTTAATTTGTTGTTAACATGCACGATTCCATTGGTTGAGGATTGGCGTTTGAGTTCATGTTGCATGCTGGGAATTGTATTTTTACCAAGCTCTGGGTCACAGACTTTGTTTTGAGCAATTGTTCATTCCTAAGTGGAAACCCGTGATGCCAAGGAGAGTTGCGTTCAATCCGGCTTAACACGCTGTATGGAGCGGCAGAGTTCCGTTCCCCAGCTCCTCCAGTCCGTTCCCCGCTGCGCGGTGACTCGAGAAGGTGCATCCTGACGCGGTAAGGACCCCGCGCTGCATAATTTTTCACAAACGCCCTAGAGCTTTTCAGGACGCACTCGTGTTCCGCCTGCCATCCGGCCTCACTGGATTATCTCCCCACTGGCTCACAGGTGTGTCATGATGCTTGCCTGACGCGTTTCGGGGTCACTCGCCCCTTAATCATAGGCGGCTCAGAATGTGATTACAGAGACTTCATTTAATTTGTTGTTAACATGCACGATTCCATTGGTTGAGGATTGGCGTTTGAGTTCATGTTGCATGCTGGGAATTGTATTTTTACCAAGCTCTGGGTCACAGACTTTGTTTTGAGCAATTGTTCATTCCTAAGTGGAAACCCGTGATGCCAAGGAGAGTTGCGTTCAATCCGGCTTAACACGCTGTATGGAGCGGCAGAGTTCCGTTCCCCAGCTCCTCCAGTCCGTTCCCCGCTGCGCGGTGACTCGAGAAGGTGCATCCTGACGCGGTAAGGACCCCGCGCTGCATAATTTTTCACAAACGCCCTAGAGCTTTTCAGGACGCACTCGTGTTCCGCCTGCCATCCGGCCTCACTGGATTATCTCCCCACTGGCTCACAGGTGTGTCATGATGCTTGCCTGACGCGTTTCGGGGTCACTCGCCCCTTAATCATAGGCGGCTCAGAATGTGATTACAGAGACTTCATTTAATTTGTTGTTAACATGCACGATTCCATTGGTTGAGGATTGGCGTTTGAGTTCATGTTGCATGCTGGGAATTGTATTTTTACCAAGCTCTGGGTCACAGACTTTGTTTTGAGCAATTGTTCATTCCTAAGTGGAAACCCGTGATGCCAAGGAGAGTTGCGTTCAATCCGGCTTAACACGCTGTATGGAGCGGCAGAGTTCCGTTCCCCAGCTCCTCCAGTCCGTTCCCCGCTGCGCGGTGACTCGAGAAGGTGCATCCTGACGCGGTAAGGACCCCGCGCTGCATAATTTTTCACAAACGCCCTAGAGCTTTTCAGGACGCACTCGTGTTCCGCCTGCCATCCGGCCTCACTGGATTATCTCCCCACTGGCTCACAGGTGTGTCATGATGCTTGCCTGACGCGTTTCGGGGTCACTCGCCCCTTAATCATAGGCGGCTCAGAATGTGATTACAGAGACTTCATTTAATTTGTTGTTAACATGCACGATTCCATTGGTTGAGGATTGGCGTTTGAGTTCATGTTGCATGCTGGGAATTGTATTTTTACCAAGCTCTGGGTCACAGACTTTGTTTTGAGCAATTGTTCATTCCTAAGTGGAAACCCGTGATGCCAAGGAGAGTTGCGTTCAATCCGGCTTAACACGCTGTATGGAGCGGCAGAGTTCCGTTCCCCAGCTCCTCCAGTCCGTTCCCCGCTGCGCGGTGACTCGAGAAGGTGCATCCTGACGCGGTAAGGACCCCGCGCTGCATAATTTTTCACAAACGCCCTAGAGCTTTTCAGGACGCACTCGTGTTCCGCCTGCCATCCGGCCTCACTGGATTATCTCCCCACTGGCTCACAGGTGTGTCATGATGCTTGCCTGACGCGTTTCGGGGTCACTCGCCCCTTAATCATAGGCGGCTCAGAATGTGATTACAGAGACTTCATTTAATTTGTTGTTAACATGCACGATTCCATTGGTTGAGGATTGGCGTTTGAGTTCATGTTGCATGCTGGGAATTGTATTTTTACCAAGCTCTGGGTCACAGACTTTGTTTTGAGCAATTGTTCATTCCTAAGTGGAAACCCGTGATGCCAAGGAGAGTTGCGTTCAATCCGGCTTAACACGCTGTATGGAGCGGCAGAGTTCCGTTCCCCAGCTCCTCCAGTCCGTTCCCCGCTGCGCGGTGACTCGAGAAGGTGCATCCTGACGCGGTAAGGACCCCGCGCTGCATAATTTTTCACAAACGCCCTAGAGCTTTTCAGGACGCACTCGTGTTCCGCCTGCCATCCGGCCTCACTGGATTATCTCCCCACTGGCTCACAGGTGTGTCATGATGCTTGCCTGACGCGTTTCGGGGTCACTCGCCCCTTAATCATAGGCGGCTCAGAATGTGATTACAGAGACTTCATTTAATTTGTTGTTAACATGCACGATTCCATTGGTTGAGGATTGGCGTTTGAGTTCATGTTGCATGCTGGGAATTGTATTTTTACCAAGCTCTGGGTCACAGACTTTGTTTTGAGCAATTGTTCATTCCTAAGTGGAAACCCGTGATGCCAAGGAGAGTTGCGTTCAATCCGGCTTAACACGCTGTATGGAGCGGCAGAGTTCCGTTCCCCAGCTCCTCCAGTCCGTTCCCCGCTGCGCGGTGACTCGAGAAGGTGCATCCTGACGCGGTAAGGACCCCGCGCTGCATAATTTTTCACAAACGCCCTAGAGCTTTTCAGGACGCACTCGTGTTCCGCCTGCCATCCGGCCTCACTGGATTATCTCCCCACTGGCTCACAGGTGTGTCATGATGCTTGCCTGACGCGTTTCGGGGTCACTCGCCCCTTAATCATAGGCGGCTCAGAATGTGATTACAGAGACTTCATTTAATTTGTTGTTAACATGCACGATTCCATTGGTTGAGGATTGGCGTTTGAGTTCATGTTGCATGCTGGGAATTGTATTTTTACCAAGCTCTGGGTCACAGACTTTGTTTTGAGCAATTGTTCATTCCTAAGTGGAAACCCGTGATGCCAAGGAGAGTTGCGTTCAATCCGGCTTAACACGCTGTATGGAGCGGCAGAGTTCCGTTCCCCAGCTCCTCCAGTCCGTTCCCCGCTGCGCGGTGACTCGAGAAGGTGCATCCTGACGCGGTAAGGACCCCGCGCTGCATAATTTTTCACAAACGCCCTAGAGCTTTTCAGGACGCACTCGTGTTCCGCCTGCCATCCGGCCTCACTGGATTATCTCCCCACTGGCTCACAGGTGTGTCATGATGCTTGCCTGACGCGTTTCGGGGTCACTCGCCCCTTAATCATAGGCGGCTCAGAATGTGATTACAGAGACTTCATTTAATTTGTTGTTAACATGCACGATTCCATTGGTTGAGGATTGGCGTTTGAGTTCATGTTGCATGCTGGGAATTGTATTTTTACCAAGCTCTGGGTCACAGACTTTGTTTTGAGCAATTGTTCATTCCTAAGTGGAAACCCGTGATGCCAAGGAGAGTTGCGTTCAATCCGGCTTAACACGCTGTATGGAGCGGCAGAGTTCCGTTCCCCAGCTCCTCCAGTCCGTTCCCCGCTGCGCGGTGACTCGAGAAGGTGCATCCTGACGCGGTAAGGACCCCGCGCTGCATAATTTTTCACAAACGCCCTAGAGCTTTTCAGGACGCACTCGTGTTCCGCCTGCCATCCGGCCTCACTGGATTATCTCCCCACTGGCTCACAGGTGTGTCATGATGCTTGCCTGACGCGTTTCGGGGTCACTCGCCCCTTAATCATAGGCGGCTCAGAATGTGATTACAGAGACTTCATTTAATTTGTTGTTAACATGCACGATTCCATTGGTTGAGGATTGGCGTTTGAGTTCATGTTGCATGCTGGGAATTGTATTTTTACCAAGCTCTGGGTCACAGACTTTGTTTTGAGCAATTGTTCATTCCTAAGTGGAAACCCGTGATGCCAAGGAGAGTTGCGTTCAATCCGGCTTAACACGCTGTATGGAGCGGCAGAGTTCCGTTCCCCAGCTCCTCCAGTCCGTTCCCCGCTGCGCGGTGACTCGAGAAGGTGCATCCTGACGCGGTAAGGACCCCGCGCTGCATAATTTTTCACAAACGCCCTAGAGCTTTTCAGGACGCACTCGTGTTCCGCCTGCCATCCGGCCTCACTGGATTATCTCCCCACTGGCTCACAGGTGTGTCATGATGCTTGCCTGACGCGTTTCGGGGTCACTCGCCCCTTAATCATAGGCGGCTCAGAATGTGATTACAGAGACTTCATTTAATTTGTTGTTAACATGCACGATTCCATTGGTTGAGGATTGGCGTTTGAGTTCATGTTGCATGCTGGGAATTGTATTTTTACCAAGCTCTGGGTCACAGACTTTGTTTTGAGCAATTGTTCATTCCTAAGTGGAAACCCGTGATGCCAAGGAGAGTTGCGTTCAATCCGGCTTAACACGCTGTATGGAGCGGCAGAGTTCCGTTCCCCAGCTCCTCCAGTCCGTTCCCCGCTGCGCGGTGACTCGAGAAGGTGCATCCTGACGCGGTAAGGACCCCGCGCTGCATAATTTTTCACAAACGCCCTAGAGCTTTTCAGGACGCACTCGTGTTCCGCCTGCCATCCGGCCTCACTGGATTATCTCCCCACTGGCTCACAGGTGTGTCATGATGCTTGCCTGACGCGTTTCGGGGTCACTCGCCCCTTAATCATAGGCGGCTCAGAATGTGATTACAGAGACTTCATTTAATTTGTTGTTAACATGCACGATTCCATTGGTTGAGGATTGGCGTTTGAGTTCATGTTGCATGCTGGGAATTGTATTTTTACCAAGCTCTGGGTCACAGACTTTGTTTTGAGCAATTGTTCATTCCTAAGTGGAAACCCGTGATGCCAAGGAGAGTTGCGTTCAATCCGGCTTAACACGCTGTATGGAGCGGCAGAGTTCCGTTCCCCAGCTCCTCCAGTCCGTTCCCCGCTGCGCGGTGACTCGAGAAGGTGCATCCTGACGCGGTAAGGACCCCGCGCTGCATAATTTTTCACAAACGCCCTAGAGCTTTTCAGGACGCACTCGTGTTCCGCCTGCCATCCGGCCTCACTGGATTATCTCCCCACTGGCTCACAGGTGTGTCATGATGCTTGCCTGACGCGTTTCGGGGTCACTCGCCCCTTAATCATAGGCGGCTCAGAATGTGATTACAGAGACTTCATTTAATTTGTTGTTAACATGCACGATTCCATTGGTTGAGGATTGGCGTTTGAGTTCATGTTGCATGCTGGGAATTGTATTTTTACCAAGCTCTGGGTCACAGACTTTGTTTTGAGCAATTGTTCATTCCTAAGTGGAAACCCGTGATGCCAAGGAGAGTTGCGTTCAATCCGGCTTAACACGCTGTATGGAGCGGCAGAGTTCCGTTCCCCAGCTCCTCCAGTCCGTTCCCCGCTGCGCGGTGACTCGAGAAGGTGCATCCTGACGCGGTAAGGACCCCGCGCTGCATAATTTTTCACAAACGCCCTAGAGCTTTTCAGGACGCACTCGTGTTCCGCCTGCCATCCGGCCTCACTGGATTATCTCCCCACTGGCTCACAGGTGTGTCATGATGCTTGCCTGACGCGTTTCGGGGTCACTCGCCCCTTAATCATAGGCGGCTCAGAATGTGATTACAGAGACTTCATTTAATTTGTTGTTAACATGCACGATTCCATTGGTTGAGGATTGGCGTTTGAGTTCATGTTGCATGCTGGGAATTGTATTTTTACCAAGTTCTGGGTCACAGACTTTGTTTTGAGCAATTGTTCATTCCTAAGTGGAAACCCGTGATGCCAAGGAGAGTTGCGTTCAATCCGGCTTAACACGCTGTATGGAGCGGCAGAGTTCCGTTCCCCAGCTCCTCCAGTCCGTTCCCCGCTGCGCGGTGACTCGAGAAGGTGCATCCTGACGCGGTAAGGACCCCGCGCTGCATAATTTTTCACAAACGCCCTAGAGCTTTTCAGGACGCACTCGTGTTCCGCCTGCCATCCGGCCTCACTGGATTATCTCCCCACTGGCTCACAGGTGTGTCATGATGCTTGCCTGACGCGTTTCGGGGTCACTCGCCCCTTAATCATAGGCGGCTCAGAATGTGATTACAGAGACTTCATTTAATTTGTTGTTAACATGCACGATTCCATTGGTTGAGGATTGGCGTTTGAGTTCATGTTGCATGCTGGGAATTGTATTTTTACCAAGCTCTGGGTCACAGACTTTGTTTTGAGCAATTGTTCATTCCTAAGTGGAAACCCGTGATGCCAAGGAGAGTTGCGTTCAATCCGGCTTAACACGCTGTATGGAGCGGCAGAGTTCCGTTCCCCAGCTCCTCCAGTCCGTTCCCCGCTGCGCGGTGACTCGAGAAGGTGCATCCTGACGCGGTAAGGACCCCGCGCTGCATAATTTTTCACAAACGCCCTAGAGCTTTTCAGGACGCACTCGTGTTCCGCCTGCCATCCGGCCTCACTGGATTATCTCCCCACTGGCTCACAGGTGTGTCATGATGCTTGCCTGACGCGTTATATATATATATATGTATGGTGAGCTCACCACTGCTATATGTGCCACATGTCATGGCAACATAACATCAATCCACACACAAAAGTATGTGCCACTGATAGCAATACACCGCCACACAAAATCCTCCCAGAAACCATTAACCTCTTCACCACTGCTGGGAGCAAGACTGAGGGTCCTGCTGAGCTGCTGCTCTGTACCGTGAAGGAGGTAGTTGCAGTGCTGTGTCAGGGTGAAAAGCTATACCTTGAGAAGTACCACATGAGGGGGCTCTAAGGTGCATTGGAGGAGCGAGCACTGACAAATGTATATCAGTCCATGAAAAGGTTTTGTGAATGATAGTGCATAGCATTGGAAGTAGGAAAACCTGCCTCCACAGAAAGCTTCCACCCACACTCCATTGAGTTCAGAAATATGTTGAAAAGACAGAAAGCAGACTTTGCAGCTGCATCACCTAACACTGCCCCAGAACTGATAGCTGAGATGTCTGTAACACTACAAGCACAATCTCCTACTGCCAGCAATGAACCTACTACAAATCCCTATGTATTGAAGTCATATTTGTGTCACCAAAGTGGCCTGATTATAACATCCATTGCCAATAACAAACACTTGAGCATCTTAGATACAATGTACGGGGTACATTCACCTATATACATCTTGTCCTATGCCAGAAGTATTGACATACCATATGTATACCACTAAGTGCAAAGCACATTTATGTGGCTCAAATGGCTGTAAAAGGTGCCCACATAAACATAATACATGTCCCTATGAGTCAACACCCTAATTCCCTGTTATATGAAGCCACTCAGACTCCTGTCGTGACTAACCAGATAAATTAGTCACAATGCAAAGATCACTAGACTGATCCACTCTACCACAACCCAGAAGTCGTGAAGCTTGTGTATGTGCAACTGTTTGCAGGTGACACATCCTACCTGGCTATGTACACACACTCCACATCGCTTGATACACAAACACTCCTTGACAACTGTGGCCCACACCTTACAACAAGTATGACCCTCTGATTGCACATACATCAATAGGAAAATTCAAAATAGACAAACACAGTTTAACTTACTAAGCACTCTGATGGACCCACAGACATCACCCACATTAATTAGGCAAGCAAAGTGAATGGGATTACAGCCATCCAAGTTTTATAACATAAATAGGCCACAGTGCATATATAACTTGCATAAACTGGTTACTAAAAGTAAGGGAAGTACGGGCCCTGACACAGTCTGTTTTGCAACTGCGACCCAGTCACAATGTGGACAGCACAGTTAGAATCAATCTCATCTGGAACTAATGGGTATTGGCACAAAGTGGCAGCCACGTGTGGCAACTGTCTCATTCAAATTTAATAACAATAGCTACAGAAGAAATAGCAATTGGCCCATATCTAGTAAGACATATTTTGCAGTGTACACATTGCTTTGTTTACAGAGTCTACAGTACCTATCAGGTATGAAGAGACAAAGGGCCATATGTAAAATTCCAAATTGCAATCGCAATTGGGCTTAGTGGTATGTATTAAAGAAAAAATGCCTCGCAAAATAAGGAATCACAAAATTTGGGATTCCCTATTTTGCGATTGCATTTAAGGAATCGCAAATTGCTATTCCTTAATTGCAATGTAAGAAGCACAGAAAAAGTACAATTTGGCCTTAAGGAATCGCAAATTACCACTAACTTGAAGTTGGTGGTAATTTGCGATTTCTGTGAAAAATGCACATTTTGGCATTTTTCAAAGTGCCATGTGGCGCACATGCATGCCCTTAAATTTGAATTTGAATTTGAATTTTAATGAATTTCTAAAGCGCACTGTTACCGAGACGGTTTCCTGGCGCTAGACAGCGGAGAACCAGAGGGGTCGGGGACGGAGACTAAACTGCTGGAGAACTGGGAAACAGGAAGGTTTTGAGGTGTTTACGGAATTCTACATATGAAGTAGAAGCTCTGAGGTCAAAAGGGAGGGAGTTCCAGAAGGAGGGGGCTAGGACCGCGAATCTCGCCCCCCCAGACCTCTTCTTCTTGAAGCGTGGAACTGTCAGAAGAGCCTGGTGAGAGGAACGAAGCTCTCTAGCCGGGAGGTAAGGAGATATAATCTCACAAAGAAAGGCAGGGGCAGTCCCAGATCTGGCCTGGTAGGTCATGCAGCCCAGCTTGAAAAGAGCCCTCTCCTTCACCGGTAGCCAATGCAGGGATTGCAACAAAGGGGTGGCATGATGAAATTTGGGGAGTCCATAAATCAGGCGGGCAGCCTGATTTTGTATCTGCTGCAGTCGGTGGATCAAATAGTCTGGGGCGCCG
This sequence comes from Lissotriton helveticus, assembly GCF_964261635.1. NCBI lineage: Eukaryota > Metazoa > Chordata > Amphibia > Caudata > Salamandridae > Lissotriton > Lissotriton helveticus. The sequence continues at coordinate 205,637,589 of NC_136069.1, forward strand.
TTATAGACCACATTCCCATAGTCAAGGCGCGATAGCACCATGGCCATGAGAATGAGCTTCAGGGCTGGGGCAGAAAAAAAACGGGAAACCTTGCGGATAGTGCGGAGGGAGAAGAAACAGGAGGACACCACCGATGAAACCTGTGTGTGAAGCGAAAGCTGGGAGTTGATAAAGATGCCCAGGGTTTTGACCTTGGAAACCGGGGAGGGGGGGGAACCAAGTGAGTCGGGCCAGAAAGACGGGGACCAAGGACTGCAACCACCCCCGGTCAAAACCAACTCAGTTTTGTCGGGATTTAACTTGAGGTGGTTGCAGTTCATCCAATTTTGGATGAAAAGCATCACCCTCTGAAAATTCTGGGCAGAAGAAGGGGAATGGGAGAGGTTAAAGATAAGTTGGAGGTCGTCGGCGTAATTGAACACCGAGACCTCCATCTGCTGTAAAGAAAAAATGAGGGGTGAGATGTATAAATTAAATAACAAGGGGGACAAAGAGGAGCCCTGGGGAACGCCGCATGTTACTCTACGGGGAGGGGCGGCAAAACCTGCCAGGTGGACAGCCTGCTCCCTGTCAGTTAGAAAAGACCGGAGCCAAGCGTGGGCCGTACCCCCAATGCCCGCCGCCTCGACACGGGTCAATAAGATGTCATGGTCTACCGTGTCGAACGCGGCGGACAGATCGAGGAGGACCAGGGCCTGGGGGAGGCAGGTGTCAATGCCCTCCCTCAGTTTGTCCATCACCGACACTACCACCTTCTCGGTTGAGTGCAGCGGACGAAAGCCAGCCTGACAAGGGGAGAGGCGGCCTGTGGACTCCACAAAGGAACTCAGAGTCCGGGTAGGGCATGAATGTGTGCCACATGTGCACACATCCACATGTCAGGGGTGCAACAGGGTGTAATTTTGACACCCTGGAACCCTTGAAATTGCATTCTCAATTTGTGATTCTCTAATTGAGAATCACAACTTGAGAATGTCTTCCCATTCATTCCTATGGGCCTCTAGGCCTCTAGGCCCATAGGAATGAATGGGGAGGTATTCCTTATTTGCGAATGGCAATTTGCAATTTGCAATTTGGGAATATGTAGGGTTTGCAAAATTATTTGCAAATCCTACATACATAGCGTTTTGCGATTCTCAAATAGCGATTCGCAAAAAATCGCAATTTGAGAATCGCAAAATCAGAGTTTGATACATATGGCCCTCAACGCCTCCAAGTGTGTAGACAAAAATATGCACTTTGTACACATCAAATACATATGCAGCATACATGTTATTGAGTTCTGTCCGTTGACACACTTGAACACTGGCCAAAGAAATGCTGCTAAAACCATGAATGTATAGAAATAGAATATCCAATGCCAGGTTTGGCCAAATACCCTCCACCCCTACAAATACATCATGTGAACATTGACACCCAGCCACTGTAGGTACATAATTTCACACAAGATCCCAATAAACCAACACACTCTATTAGCCATATGCTATCATTGTTAAACAAACAGAACTGTAGTCCCACATTACACAGGAATAAGAGTTAACATCAGTAGCAATGGGTGGACCCAGGAAAAAGAAAACAAGTAAGTGCTTTATTCAGCCTCAATATCAGAAATGTAAAACACAAAGCCAAATGGCCAGTCCACAAGTCCATGTTGTGGGCCAGCAAACTGTTACCCATCAACTTAAACTTCAGCCAGAACAATGTTAATTTTCACACTAGTAAAGATTCAATATTTTCTAGTGTTCATGTGACATTAACTATTTTAAAAACCTGTTTTGTACAGACATTGGCACACTTACCCCAAACTCTTAAGTGTACATACACATAGTCCTCACAGCTACACTACAACAAACACTGTGACATTGGAAATACATATCAGTGCATACTTACAGTCATGAAAAGTAGTTGTTGATAAGCTGTTGTCACAAGTTACATCCTTCTTCTTCACCACTGTCTTCATTACCTCGTCCAGGATCCTCAACCAGTGGATCCTGATGGTCTCCATCTTCTTCAATGAGAGGGATGTTTTTCCTTACTGCCAGGTTGTGGAGAATGCAGCAGGTGAGGGTGATCTGCCACACCTTCCCAGGTGAGTATTGAAGGGCTCCTCCAGTTTTGTCTCGACAGCAAAATCTTGCCTACAGGAGGCCAAAACCCCCTCCACTGACTGCCTTGTTTTCCCATGGGCCTCATTGAAGAAGACTTCTCCTGGGGTCACAAGATTCTTCAATGGCGTCAGTAACCATGGCTGGTTGGGGTATCCTGAGTCTCCTATATGGCAGTTTGACTGTTGTTCAAAGTTCAAACAAACATTTACCGAATATACACACAAAACCAATCATAACAAACGTCTTAAAAATTCTTAATTACCAACCAGCCGGGACCTCTCTGGAAGTAGTTGTGTCATCAAATGGGGTATGATGCTGTTCAGTAGTATGTAGGGGTCACAGGCTGAACCTGGAAATTTGGCATAGACATGTGAGATGTACAAATCTGGCAAACAAACCACATGTGCATTGATTGAGTGGAGGTCTTTCCTGTTCCTATACACCCGTTCATTGGCTAGTGGTGGGATTAAAGCAGTATCTGTCCCATCAATAGCTTTAATCACATGTGGGATTTGACCAAAATCCTAACATTCCACTTTAATATTGTCCAATTCTTCACGTTTGCGAAATGCAGATTGCTTGCCTTCAGAAACTGCACTTTTACAGGCCTCTCCATTTCTCTGCTGCTGTTCTCACCCTCTGGGAGCTATGATGACACGCCGTACGGGGAACAGGGCCCCTGCCTTCACACATGATGAGCTGGAAACCCTGGTTGATGTGGTGCCTCCCCTGTACAAGCAGCTGTATGGCACACAAGAGGAGCAAGTGAGTACAATTCAGACAGAAATACTTACCTACATGTCAGGTAACCATACACATAGGGCAGATTGTGGCAATGAGAAACTGAATGGATTCTGTTTCTAATTGTGTGAAAGTGTATTTTGAAATGTTATGGACAAGTTCACTGCTGTCTGTGTGACAGTACTGTTCTGAAAATTGCTTCAACATGTCATGTGCACATCTCATCATAGACCACACACATCGTTTGGTGTTTTAGTTATGCATGTACACATCACTTTTACATAATTTTAATTTTGTTTACTGGTAAATATTACCAAAGTCTCGCTTGTGGAGTCATAGCTCTTCAAACTCTAATGGTTATTTTAAACTGTCAGTTGCATATGTGGATAAGTTGTTGATGTGTACAATCACAACAACAACTCAACACACATGAGGGAAATTTAATGTTACGTCAGCCATATCACTACACCTCACAATTCACAGTGCTCAACAAGGGTCATGTCAGATGTAGTAGGCCACCAGGTGTATAGGTCATTATGTTCAGTCAGGTCATATGATGATTATGTTTAACAGCAGTGCAATAATGCTGAGCTGACACACATGCAGGGTTGTAATCCTTGTATGGATCATTACCCAAGCTGGAGCACAGTTATGTGGTAATGTTACTGTTGTACAGAGTGTTCCGTCAGTTGATTTACATAGCCTCTGTTTTGGCTTCATCACGTCTCATTGGACTATGGTTTGGCAATTATGCTCCTAGTGTGGCAATATGTTCAAATACATGCTGTGAGGCACAGACCCAGTTGTACGCGACATATACACATTTTGTCACCCAGTATGTTTGCTTGAAAATAAAATACTTGACCATACCAGTTGGCAGTCAGAATGCCATGAGTGATGCCAAGATGTATGTGCACATTTGCGATCTCAAACATGTCGCCTGCAGATATTTTGAGACTGCAGTGTAGAGCATGAGCATCACATGCACTGTTGTACTGTGGCAATGGTTGTTGTACAAAGTTATGTTGATGTAGTCCCCTTCACACTGGCACATATGGCATCATTGTTTTCACAGGCTAACACAGTCGCGATTTGTTGTTCTGTTGCGTCAGACACATGTCCATTGTTACACTGAGGGTGATCAACAAGTTACCCACCTATACTACCTTACATTTACTCCCAAAAACATTTACTGAACAAAATGACCAGATTTCAGTGGTATTTTATACAGTGTGATTCTGATAAATTGTGCCAAACTCGTTTGGTGTATTTCCAGGGCCGAAGTGCTACTGTTCCTTTCCAGAGGACACAATGGTGTGCTGGATTAGCTGGTAAAAGATTTCATACCACCTGTGGTGTGGTCCCATCCACAGTGTTGTAAGAGATGTGGTATACTCACTTAGGACAAGGACAAGATACAGGGTGGTGCCAATCAGAACTGAACATTTTTTTATGTTAATATGTTGGATGTTTGACAACATGTACAGTGTGAAAGAATTTGATCTGCTAACTTGTTAAATGCTTACGCTAGCTGTATATGACCTATGTGAAATACTAGCTGTAGATGTACATCTTGCATGTGTACTAAGTGTCTGATACCATGTCATCCTTACAGGTCAACTCCCATCAGAACGTTTTCCTGTGGAGGGCCATCAACCAAAAGGTGCGGTCCCTGGGTGTCACACTTCTGCGCAGTGTCCATTGTCGCAAACAGTGGCAGGACTTGCGAGGCTGGAGAAGATAGCGGAAGTCCAGCTGGGCCCATCACCTCCAGGCCGAAGGGGTGCACGCCAGACCCTGACCCCACTAATGACCCATATACTGGTGGTGGCCTATCTCAAGGTTTCTTAAACACAGTGGTGGTTTCATTTGCGCATGGTGACTTGAACACTAATGTTGGTTTTTAAACATTTTTGCTTCTAGAACTTTTGAAGCTTTTAAAGATTCCATCTATTCCTTTGACACACCCTTTTGTTTAGCACACACCTAATTTAAATTGTAGTCTCAGTGGACTGAATATACGTAATTCAGATGTGCTTCAAATGTATTCCAGGGGTTTATGAATTCATGGCTTCCTGACAAAGGTTCACAGCCGGAATGCGCGTAGGACACAAACTTTCAGCCATGTGAATGTCATTTTGCTCTCTAACTTTTTTTATTAACAAAAAATATTATGTCCTGATCCCAATCTATTATTTGATTTGGTAAATCCAAATACCACACTCCCTTTGGTTGATTTAAACAACACATTAAAAACTGTGGCAGAAAAATAATCTACTATTGAGAAATTTGTATTAATTATTGTAATATTGTACATAAAAGGACTGACAAAGACAAAAGTATATAAACCACCGATGTACCTAATAGTATAAACCTATAGTCTCCATTGTCATTCTGAGGAGCTATGAAAATGCTACAATCGGCATGAATGTGGGAGTATAAGTGAAGAGTATATTGAAAACGAATCAAATTAGGGATGTGGATTCAAAACCAAACTGTGTTGTCAGTTTTACAATGCATAAATATGTAATTTTTGAGAATTCATTTATAGCAATTCTGTATCAATAAATGTTTTTGAAGATAAAATATTCACCTGATTGGATCTATATCTGTTTAGGAATTTTTTAAGGTCCACTAGTTTAATAAGTTCCTAAGTGCTCTTTGTGTACAATTTGTATATTTTCCCTAACTTAAGAACATATCTGCTGCTCAGGGTTACCCCTTTTTCTTACAAGTATTTCTTTGGATGTCCCTTCCAATGTCGGGTGGGGGAATCCACAGCTGCAGGCTCTGGGGTTACTGAGGATTCTCTGCCTGGCTCACCGTCCCTTCCCTCCCAGTGGCTTGAGCAGAGGTTTAGGGGACAGATGTAGTTGTCACACAGGTAGGGGTAGTTGTGTGGGCCAAGGCCTGGCAGAAGGTGGTACTGATGTCCCTCAGCACCCTTATGACCTCATCCATTTGTTCATTGTGTCTTTCTAGTCTGTGGTCTAGGGACGTCTACAGTTGTTTGATGTCCCAGAGTTCTTGGAATACCAGACTCATTGCTCCCTGGTACCCCTCAAAGGCATACATCACTCGGGAAAGGTTGGTTTGGACATCCGTGGCCCAGCTGTTGGACGACGTGGGACCACATGTCCCCTCCCACCACCCTTACCCCCATGGGCTGGCACAGTTTGTGCCTGCACTGTCGAACCAGCTCCTCCACCCTCATTGAGTGAGTTTTGGATCCTCAACTCTGAGGTAGACTGTGGTGCACTGGTGATGATGTGGCCCATGCTTGATTGTGTGTCTGTTGGGGTAGGGGTCAGCTGTGAGTTGGAACCTGAGGTGGGAGGCGTTGCAGTGGACCCTGTTGAACATACTGGTGCTGTCACCTCAGCCAAATCTGATGAACCATGTTCCTCCTCCACATCCAAGTATTCAGGAGAGTCATCATCATTGGGAAGCTCATTCAGGGTTGGACTCTGAGGCAGACTGGTTTTCTCATTCCTCCTTGAATTTTTGCCAGATCGCCCTGTTGGTACACATATCACAAAGTCAATTATGTGACTAGACATTGTACCTCAAAGGGTACAAATAGAGTATATGCTTGGAACAAAAAACAGATTTAGATGGAGGAATTGGCACCTATTATGTGTTAGCATTAAATTGATGTAAACAATGCAACTTTTTCACAATGGGTATTATGGTCTTTCTCCACCTCTGTGCTGATATGGTCAGTGTCACAATTTGGATTATGACATGGCTACTGACAATAAATTGAACCTGACATTCTGTAGATGACACTTGAGGATTAGTGAGTTCAAAATCAAATATTTTGGCAGGACATTCTTACAAATCAATTGGTAATGTTTAGTTGTTGTTATAACTGTGTGATGTACATTGTCTATGTTTCACCAGGCACAGTGAAGTGACAGCCTTAGCTCAAAACATTTGTGGTATTTTATGTACAACCTTGTCATGGTGTCAGTAATGTGCTCATTATTTTCTACTCAAAAGTCTGGGGTAAAGCAGCCTAAGTTGGCAAACAAGTAAGAGCATAGCATGGTGTATATACAACTCAGTGAATTTGACTTTCCACTCCATAGTAAGATGTGATAAAAAATGGTTGCTGAGGTACATCACACGTGTCTGCTTTTTTAGCTTGGGTTAAAGGCCTGATGGTGGTTGTGGTTATTTCAGACACTCCTCCCTCCCACCCCACCCCCACTTGACCAATAGCTCCCTGCCAGTGTGGGTAAGTTGAGTAGAGAGATTTCTGACAAAGGTGCATGTAGTTTGTAGTTAGGAGTACAAGGCCTGATGGTAGTTATGCTCATTTCAGACACTCCTCCACCCCACTTGACCAAGGCTCCCTGCCAGTGAGAGGATCTTCAGTTGAAACATGGCTGACACAGGCGAGTGTGGTTTGGAGTACAAAGCCTGATGGTATTTGTGGTCAGTGTAAAGAGCCCTCTTTCCCCCCACCCAGCCCACCTGAACCAATAGCTCCCTGCCAGTGAGGGGACGTTGAGCGGAGATATGGCTGACACAGGTGCTTGTAGTTTGGAGTACAAAGCATGATGGTATTTTGGTCAGTTCAAAGAGTACTCCTCCCTCCCACCCAGCCCACCTGGACCAACTGCTCCCTGTCAGTGAGGGGAAGGTGAGTAGGTAGATGGCTGACACAGGTGCCTGTAGTTTGGAGTTAGGAGTTGAAGGCCTGATGGTAGTTGTGCTCATTTCAGACACTCCTCCACCCCACTTGACCAATGGCTCCCTTCCAGTGAGAGGATCTTCAGTTGAAACATGTCTGACGCAGGTGAGTGTGGTTTGGAGTACAAAGCCTGACGATAGTTGTGGTCAGTGCAAAGAGTACTCCTCCCTCCCACCCAGCTCACCTGGACCAATAGCTCCCTGCCAGTGAAGGGAAGTTGAGTAAGGAGATGGCTGCCACAGGTGCTGTAGTTTGGAGTTAGGAGTAGAAGGCCTTATAGTAGTTGTTATCAGTGCAAAGAGTCCTCCTTCCTCCCACAAAGTCTACCTGGACAAATAACTCTCTGCCAGTAAGGGGAAGTTGAGTAGAGAGATAGCTGACATAGGTAGCTGTTGTTCTTAGGTGGAGTCTGAGTGGCTGATGATAGGTGTAGTCCTTTCCTTTTGGGAGATCTGATTACTTGATGAACTGGTTAGCATTACATACCTGGTAACTACTTACTCTAGTTATGGGTCATGTTTTGGGATGTTGTCAGATGTTGCTGCCATAATGACTTAATGGGTATACACTTACAGCCTACATGTAGAAATTTGAAAATGTCATTGATTTGGTTATTTTTAATCTTATGTGCAGGTATATAGGTTGTCATCATTAGTTACATCATCTCCAATACTTTGGCTACTGCTTTCTTGAAAACAGTCAGATTTACAAGACTTTGACCAAAACAGTAATGTGTGCTAAGGTGTAATGGATAACTTGCGGCAAATGTTTAGGTATGACTTCTTAGACTCCATTCATACAGGTATTCCAAACAAGCTCTCCCGTGGCAGGATGCCATGTACCATCCCCTCCCAGTCAGTAAGGTGTACTGGTGGCATGGGAGGGCCACCACCAGTTTGTTGTGAAGCCAGGTGGTTTCAGCTGGCAAAGGCCTTGACCCTCTTCTTGACATCATGCCACCTCTTTCTAATATCCCCTTTGTGCAGAGGGTGGTGGCTACTGTGTTCACCTTGTTGACTATCCTTTCCCACATCAGGTTTCTCTGGGTGATGGAAGTTTGTTGGACTTGGGGCTCGAATAACCGTGGCTCAACTCATCCACAAGCACTGACAACTCCTCATCAGAAAAACGTGGCTGGGTCTTTTGGACATTCTGCATGAAATAGTAAGTGTGAGTGTGAAATTAAAGGGGTGTACAAAAAGTGGAAAACAAATATGATATGTGCAGTGAATGGTGCTATAACAGTGCGTGATTGTGTGAAGGGGTGGCTGCTGTGTGACAGGAGAAAGCAATACTGTCAGACCGACTCTGCAGAAGTGTGTTAGCAAAGGATCATGGTCTGATATGGTTTTTTTATAGGTGGATTGGTAGGTGTGTCTACTCTTTCAATTGGCATCAGCTGTAAAGTTTTGTGAACTCATTATGGTTGGTGTTTCCACGTGGCCTACAAGCCACCATGAATCTGACAAAGTGTTGAATGCATCATAATCTGCTTGGTGGTACAACATAAGCATTTACAAAATCTGAATCCCTATAGAACAGTCTTTCTGACTGAAGCGGTCTTGTTGGAGTAATTTCCAACCAATGCGGTGATGGCGCAAGGATTCGCACATGAAGCAACTTGCTTGTATTCATGAACCTCGAATAAAGTTAAAAGCACTAATCAACATGTTTGTTTTACTAAAATCGCATCTTACATAAACATTGGGTGTCCGAGAGAAGCTTGCGTATGTGTTTTACTAACCGTAATACGCTTGCATCTAAGATGGCTGCTGCTACGCGAGGGTTTCTACTGCGCATGTGTCTGTCATACTCACGTGACATGACGTATTCTTTGCTTTGGAGGGAATCTGTCGCTTCTGCGCACTAGTAATAATATGGCTGCTCTATGTCTTCCTATGCAAGAAGCTTGCACTGCTGCTTTTGCTAAGCTGTTCTTTCTGCTTAATCCTAATGCTATAGTTAAATATAAAATAATGGGTATAGAGTAGAGATACATGGTATACAGTGTATTCATTTATTCTGTGTTCTAAAACTGTTTCTTTTCCATTTCATGTTACACACGGAAAACTGGCCTAATTTATAACGCTGTACTCCATCTTTGTTGAAACTGCGACTGCGCGAAAGTCTCAAGGCTCTGGAACAGTGACCTTTGGATTGCAGCCAAGGAGCTGACTGACTAGAAGATGCTCCTGAGAACATGAACTATTGAACTCAAATGTTTACAATGTTATAACAATGTATTCGCCAATAGAACATCCATTGTGGGGTGGAATAAAGATGTCATGTGAAAATAAATTGATGGGCGGGAACATAAAATTAATATTCAACACTAAGGTATCAAAATTTGGTGTGTTGTGATGACCTCTCCTCATTCTTTGTCCAATCAAAATTGGGGATCCTTACACTTGCAACATTGGGGGGTGGTACACTGACCTGGAAAATAGTATAACTAGGGTAATCTTAGTTAGTTAATTTGTCCGCCTTGTCCGAATAGCTGACCTGTCACTGACCCAAAGCACTCAATAGGTGATCGAGAGCAGAAGTGCTGCGAAGCACTCTGTCAGAAGATTCGCTGACCCAATCGGGGTCCGGGAAGCTGAGGTGCTGGCGAAGCATTTGTCGGTGAAATCGATAACCCAATCGGGGTTCTGACTATTAGCTGCAGAGAGGGAGTAGCGCAGGAGTTGCAACTGAACTGCGGGTGCTGGTCTTAACCTTTGGTGGTCCTGTCCTGATCCAATTTGGCTTTACCTGTCCTGATTCTGATCCGCACCTGCTAGCCTACTGGCGACTGCAACTTTCGGGGTTCTGCCTTCACACCATTCCTAGGTACATATACATTTATGTGGGTTCATCATTGATTTGCTTCCTTCTCTTCCCCTCCCTAAATGTTACATATTTGATAATTGCGCTTGCATATTATGTTCCTTCTCTTTACCCTTCCTATTGATAAAGGTTGACATGTTCCTTTTTTCCCTTCCCTTTGTTAAATGCCTAAATGTTTTGATCGTATTTTATGTTCCTTTTCTTACCCTCCCTATTGCTAAATGATCGAAATCAGTTTAATACATCTTTTGCATAGTTATATTTTGATTCTGATCTTCATTATTGAGAGTCTATTTGTGTTTAATCTTTGGATCGTGACAATTTAAGAAATGTAGATAAAAAGTTTAAAACTTTCCCGAGTCTGTGGTTATTATATGAGTGCAAATGTATTTTTCCTATTATGCTAACACCCTGATCCAATAGGTTTACAGGTACCAGTGACAAGGATTGGTAAGTCAATGGTAAAGGACTAGGGCCCAGATGTAGGTAAAAAATATTTACAGATTCTTAATTACCGAATTTTACCGATTCGGTAATTAAGAATCGGTAAATATGAAGGGTGGACATGTAGGTCCATCCAGTGGAGAAGTGTGGCTCACTGGTTAGAGGAGGCAGACCTGGAAGCAGAGGTCAGCCCGGGACCAGGGTTCAATTCCCGGCTCGGCAGGGTCTTGAGTCCTAAAATGTCCATGGACTCGACAATTCTCGCTCCGGTGCCTACTCGATTCACAGGTTCACACTCTGCGACTCTGGGCAATAGCTTGCTTAATCTCCACAACGGCCCCTCGCGGCGGGATGCCTGGCTTTCACCTTGCGGATACCCTGCCGGGGTTATCTCACAGGGGAATACCAGGACGGGTTCCCTAAGCAAGCGCTTAGAAACCGCTCGGTGATTTGCGCTATATAAATTCCTGTACATTTACATTTACATCCAGATGTGTATTTTACCGAATCGGTAAAAATCGGTATTTACCGAATCGGTAAATACCGACCGGTAATGCTCCATTCATTCCTATGGGCTTTGAAGCCCATAGGAATGAATGGGGCATTACCGGTCGGTATTTACCGAATCGGTAAATACCGATTTTGACAAGGGTGCAGGCGGTGTCACTTTGACACCCTCTAGCACCCCCAAAAAAGGGTCGGGGGCCATAGGGCAGGCATACCTGCCCTAAGGGCAGGTCTGCCTGCCATATGGCACAGGTGTGCATGCACACATGTGCATGCACACCTGAATCGGTATTTCACCATCAAATTGAATTTGATGGTAAAATACCGATTTCTTAGGCCTTGTGGGACTCATAAGAGTCCCACCTACATATCAATTTTACCGAATCTGTAAAAATACCGGTCGGTAAATTTACCGACCGGTATATTTACAGATTCGGTAAAATTACCGATCGGTAAATTTACCGAACTGTAAATTTACCGATTCTGCCCCCTACATCTCAAAATCGTTTTACCGGTCGGTAACGGCCGAATTCGGCCGTTACCGACCGGTAAAACCCTACCTACATCTGGCCCCTAGTAGGTAAAAATAACTGGTAGTAGAGTGAAGGTTACCTGAATAAATTATGTGTTATTGATTATGGGCAAAGGTGAGTATGGTAAATTCATAGTCGGGTGACCTGCACGCTCTATCAGTATATTCTTTTGGTAGAAGAGGTACGGTTAGGGTTTAGTTAAAGATAGGTAGTTAGTTAGTTGGTTAATTATTGATCGATCAAATGTGATATTATTTTAAATATTATTGACATTTTATTGATTCTGTTGATGCTGTATTGATTTTATGTATTAACCAAAATTGTTCATACCTGTTATATGTTTTGTCTGGAATCCCCGAGGGCAGAATAGCGGGTGGTAAATGGAAGCCACACTGCAGTGAGGTCACTTACCTTGAGGAAGTTAGTGCATGGTTAGGTAAAACTGTAAGCACTATTTAGGGTTTTCTGTATGAATGTGTGAATGAATGATAGCAAACAGTTCGCTAGCAAAACATTTAGTGTGATATCACCTAGAAAGGGTCACACGGAAGTAGTAGCTTGATTGATAGCAAAAGGGTTCACTGGTGAAACTTTGACCTTAGTATATATCCCGGAGTGGATAAGTCCGAAGGAGTAGCAAGTTTTCTAATGCTTGCGTGAAGGGTAGGCGGAAGGGATCTACTCGTAGTATATAAAGAGTAAGCGAAAGGGATTTACTCGCAGTGAAATATATCTTTCCTTTTTTAGTCACTTAGGTACAGTGGCGAATGTTTTTACGTTGTTAATTAATAAAATTTGCACTTTAAAATAAAATAAATTAGGTTTCGAATTACCTTGCAAAGGAGGGAGTCAGTCGCGGAGCTGCGCTGACGTCACTCAGAGCCGTGCTGGTATTGGTTGAGACAGCGGGCATGTAGCTGAGATAGTAATTGTAAAGGAGGGGTGAGCACAGGATCGTGGGAACTAGTCTCACGAGAAAAGCCGCGCAATCATTGGTTAATGATATTTTGATATTTTGATATTTTGAAACCACATTTTTTGATTTTTGAAACAAGAGACGCGCTGGTATTGGAAGCATTTTTTGTAAAGAAATTGAGTGTTATCGCACAGGTTTAAATTTCCAAACTTTGGGGCTCATTAGGATGGCGGACGGAAGGACGAGGGCCGTCCTGGAGTAGGTGGAAAAAGCCTTTTTCTGTCCGCCTGCCGCGGACAGTCCGACCGCCATATTGGGATGGGAAACACTGTTGAAACTCCGTACGCGGCGGAAGAGAACGCACCGCCGCGGAATCACACCCGACCCCGCGGCGGACGTAACCAATCCAGAGACACCGCCGTACGAATGACGTCTTCGACCGTGTCCCAAATCACGATGGCGGAAAACACACATAAAACCGCAGCGGAAAAAAAACCTGCCTGAACACGGTGGATTCCCCACGGCCAACAAACCACACATTGCGAAGATACCCACCACAAGCAGCTCGCCCACATGGACCCAGCGCTACACGCTTTTCCGATACTCTTCGCGATCCTCCACCAGCAAGTCATTGACCATCATTGACGACGACGCAGGTACGCTACACACCATTTACTGCCGGAAGGGGAGTACCTGGCAGGGCTGTGACGTTGGGAGGGGGAGTGTCATGTCACAGGAAATACATTGACTAACGCACCAAAATATACACAATTGAAGTACACAACCAGGAATGACAGCGACAAACCACAAAACATGATTTATTAGCTTTATTCAACATAATAGTTGCATAATATCAGATTATCCAAGAGCATGGGCACTGGGTACAACAGATCATGTACATCAGAGGCAGCACGTGAGATGGCAGAATGCAGTATCACAACAGCAACAGGGCATTGTGGACAACAGAGCAGGTACATCATTGGCAGCACGTGAGAGGGCAGAATGCAGTATCAGAACAGCAACAGGGCATTGTGGACAACAGAGCAGGTACATCATTGGCAGCACGTGAGAGGGCAGAATGCAGTATCAGAACAGCAACAGGGCATTGTGGACAACAGAGCAGGTACATCAGAGGCAGCACGTGAGAGGGCAGAATGCAGTATCACATCAGCAACAGGGCATTGTGGACAACAGAGCAGGCACATCAGAGGCAGCACGTGAGAGGGCAGAATGCAGTAACAGAACAGCAACAGGGCATTGTGGACAACAGAGCAGGTACATCATTGGCAGCACGTGAGAGGGCAGAATGCAGTATCAGAACAGCAACAGGGCATTGTGGACAACAGAGCAGGTACATCATTGGCAGCACGTGAGAGGGCAGAATGCAGTATCACAACAGCAACAGGGCATTGTGGACAACAGAGCAGGTACATCAGAGGCAGCACGTGAGAGGGGCTAAGTGCATCAACAGTCCATTGCACTGAACATGTCCATCTGTGGGAGCACGTGAGAGGGGCTAAGTGCATCAACAGTCCATTGCACTGAACAGGTCCATCAGAGGCAGCACGTGAGAGGGGCTAAGTGCATCAACAGTCCATTGCACTGAACATGTCCATCAGAGGCAGCATGTGAGAGGGGCTAAGTGCATCAACAGTCCATTGCACTGAACAGGTCCATCAGAGACAGCACGTGAGAGGGGCTAAGTGCATCAACAGTCCATTGCACTGAACATGTCCATCAGAGGCAGCACGTGAGAGGGGCTAAGTGCATCAACAGTCCATTGCACTGAACAGGTCCATCAGAGCCAGCACATGAGAGGGCAGAATGCAGTATCACAACAGCAACAGGGCATTGTGGACAACAGAGCAGGTACATCATTGGCAGCACGTGAGAGGGCAGAATGCAGTATCACAACAGCAACAGGGCATTGTGGACAACTGAGCAGGTACATCAGAGGCAGCACGTGAGAGGGCAGAATGTAGTATCACAACAGCAACAGGGCATTGTGCCCAACTGAGCAGGTACATCATTGGCAGCACGTGAGAGGGCAGAATGCAGTATCAGAACAGCAACAGGGCATTGTGGACAACAGAGCAGGTACATCATTGGCAGCACGTGAGAGGGCAGAATGCAGTATCACAAAAGCAACAGGGCATTGTGGACAACAGAGCAGGTACATCAGAGGCAGCACGTGAGAGGGGCTAAGTGCATCAACAGTCCATTGCACTGAACATGTCCATCAGAGGCAGCACGTGAGAGGGGCTAAGTGCATCAACAGTCCATTGCACTGAACAGGTCCATCAGAGGCAGCACGTGAGAGGGGCTAAGTGCATCAACAGTCCATTGCACTGAACATGTCCATCAGAGGCAGCACGTGAGAGGGGCTAAGTGCATCAACAGTCCATTGCACTGAACAGGTCCATCAGAGGCAGCACGTGAGAGGGGCTAAGTGCATCAACAGTCCATTGCACTGAACAGGTCCATCAGAGGCAGCACGTGAGAGGGGCTAAGTGCATCAACAGTCCATTGCACTGAACATGTCCATCAGAGGCAGCACGTGAGAGGGGCTAAGTGCATCAACAGTCCATTGCACTGAACAGGTCCATCAGAGGCAGCACGTGAGAGGGGCTAAGTGCATCAACAGTCCATTGCACTGAACAGGTCCATCAGAGGCAGCACGTGAGAGGGGCTAAGTGCATCAACAGTCCAGTGCACTGAACATGTCCATCAGAGGCAGCACGTGAGAGGGGCTAAGTGCATCAACAGTCCATTGCACTGAACAGGTCCATCAGAGGCAGCACGTGAGAGGGGCTAAGTGCATCAACAGTCCATTGCACTGAATATGTCCATCAGAGACAGCACGTGAGAGGGGCTAAGTGCATCAACAGTCCATTCCACTGAAAAGGTCCATCAGAGCCAGCACATGAGAGGGCAGAATGCAGTATCAGAACAGCAACAGGGCATTGTGGTCAACAGAGCAGGTACATCATTGGCAGCACGTGAGAGGGCAGAATGCAGTATCACAACAGCAACAGGGCATTGTGGACAACAGAGCAGGTACATCAGAGGCTACCCAAGTACGTGTTTCAAGCGACCCGTCACAAGGAGATTAATAAAACCTACGTGGTTACATTCGTCAATCTACACACAAACTTAAATGACATGTGACTGATGGCAACTAGACCTCACACCACAGAATCTGGTGAACTGCTTGAACAACTCGCCTCGGACACACCGCCAGCACCAGCAACAGGAGTGTGAGACACAGCCACCGATCTACTGACTGACACATGAGCCCTAGACCCAGACACACCACCAGCACCAGAAACAGGAGTGTGAGACACAGCCACAGCTGTGGTGACTGACACATGTGCCATAGACCCAGACACACCGCCAGCACCAGAAACAGGAGTGTGAGACACAGCCACCGATGTACTGACTGACACATGGGCCCTAGACCCAGACACACCGCCAGCACCAGCAACAGGAGTGTGAGACACAGCCACCGATCTACTGACTGACACATGAGCCCTAGACCCAGACACACCGTCAGCACCAGCAACAGGAGTGTGAGACACAGCTACCGATCTACTGACTGACACATGAGCCCTAGACCCAGACACACCGCCAGCACCAGAAACAGGAGTGTGAGACACAGCCACCGATCTACTGACTGACACATGAGCCCTAGACCCAGACACACCGCCAGCACCAGAAACAGGAGTGTGAGACACAGCCACAGCTGTGGTGACTGACACATGTGCCATAGACCCAGACACACTGCCCGGACATGTCCCTGTACACTGACCAACAAATACCATGCCTGCACCTGACACATGTGAGTGAACAGCAGCTGAGCCAATAGGACCACTGAAATGGTGAGCCACAGGGCTGTATGGGCCAGGAGGCAGGGTGGCTCTGGGAGCTGGGGACAGCTGTACTGGAGCGACATTGGGGTGGTCAGGTCTCAGTGGTGTGTGTCTCCGTTTCTTGAAACGTAGGGGCACCCCGGACATGCCTGGACTGGTAAGTGGAGTGGCATCACCAGACATCAAAGGTGTATCATGTGCTTGTGGTGGTCTGCTCTCTGGGGACGTGCTGGACCCTGCCTGACGTTTGCTGTGGCCTGCCTTCTGCCCTCTGCATCATGTGTAATGGGGGATGCAACAACAGTGTACTCCATCCTCTGCTTTAGCGGGGCGTGGATGGGAGTAGAGGTATGGGGGGGACTCCACCGCTGATACATGTGTTGTACGTTCCTTAAACATCATCCTCAGTGCAGCCAGGGGTGAAATATGCCTGTCCTTGATGGTGCTCGTGTCCATGGGAGAACCCTTGGCCATGGGATGTGCCTTCGACGTCGGAGGTGTCCTATCCCTGGAATGGGCCTGATCCCTTTCTGGTGCCCTGTCCCTGGGTGCAGACATGTCCATTGTAGTGTCCCTCTCCTTTGAAGCTACCTTGCTCTTGGGAGGTGCCCTTACCTTGGTACTGTCCTTGTCCTTGGGAGTGTCCCTGCTCTTGAGAGGTGCCCTTTCCTTGGTACTGTCCTTGTCCTTGGGAGTGTCCCTGCTCTTGGGAGGTGCCCTTTCCTTGGTACTGTCCTTGTCCTTGGGAGTGTCCCTGCTCTTGGGAGGTGCCCTTTCCTTGGTACTGTCCTTGTCCTTGGGAGTGTCCCTGCTCTTGGGAGGTGCCCTTTAATTGGTACTGTCCTTGTCCTTGGGACTGTCCCTGCTCTTGGGAGATGCCCTTTCCTTGGTACTGTCCTTGTCCTTGGGAGTGTCCCTGCTCTTGGGAGGTGCCCTTTCCTTGGTACTGTCCTTGTCCTTGGGAGTGTCCCTGCTCTAGGGAGGTGGCCTTGGTTTGGGAGTCACTTTGGTGGGGGATGGCTGTGTAGCATGTGAATCCATTTCCATACACACCCCTACATGATCCTGTCTGTCAACTCCAGTGTTGGACACGTCGTCTTCGGATAAAGAGATCACAGGCTTAGGGGATGGTGTCTGTGCCCTCCGTGCCCTGCCTTGCTGCCTGTGGATGCTCCTAGTGTAATAACCAGAATAAGAGGCCTGGTCTGAAGACTCACTCTCCCCTGTAACATCAAGTGGTGTGGATGGTTGTACAGAAGTAGCACCCTGTCTATGCGACTGTACAATGGCTGAGGACACAGTGTTTGCCAATGACTGAACTGTTCTGTGGAGACCAGCAACATCGCCATGCATCCCCTCCATGAATGCCACCATCTGCCCCAACTTCCTATCGTGGTCTTCGAATGCATTGATCATGTTGGTCTGCCCTACACACAGCTGTTGCAGCAGATCAACAGCCTCTTCACAAAGTGCGCTTTGTGTCACTGGGGCGGGGGAGGCGGTTCCTGCACCTAAGGCAACTCTGCTCCCCCTCCTCTGGCGAGCACAAGCAGTACATGTTGCAGTGGGTAACAGTGTGGGCCCTGTGTGCTGTGTCCCGACTGAAGGTGTCGATTGCCCACTCCCTGTCTGTGCCAACAGTGCGGACTCACCAACACTTTCTGAGGATGAGGGCGATGGTGTTTCCACATGCGAGTCCACAGGGACGGTCCTGTCCCCCTCTCCGGGGCTGCCCTCTTCAGTGTCAGTCTGCGTGTGTGTGACCTCTGATTCGGAATCCTTGCCACCACTCATCTCCGTCGTCTGTGGGTCAGTGCCCTCTGCCAAAGCTGAAATAGAGAGAAACGCGGTGTGAGTAAGTGCCACACTCACGTACTGATGGACAACAGATCTAGGATTCCATTACATACATTGTACATGTTGCACACATCCTGCACACGTCCCACCCCTACTATCTGCACACATGTCATGCCATGGGACCACAGACGTCAACGGCATGTCCTGGAACCCTCAACTACCAAGCAAGTGGGCTGTCCACCTGGCGGACATGGATGCCAACGCCTACTCCGCTAATGGCACCAGCATGGTATTTCAGATAAACATACGCACTACGGAAGCCACTACTGTGTCTGAGCAGCAATACATGCATTGCAGGCCCACGTAACATACACATACAATCTGCTCACCGCTAGTTTGCTGTGCTTCCCCACTCAGCTGGGCGGACAGGTCAGGATGCGTCACAGCAATGATACGGTGCATAAGAGGGGTCATGGTGCGGCGGGCCAGACGTGTAGATCTTGAAATCATCCCCAGTGTCATCTCCGCCACATTCTTGCTAAGCCTGGAGATGTCGTCCCAGCGCTTGTGGCAGTGTGTGTGTCGTCTATTGAACCCCTCCACTGCCCGTACATCACGTGCAATCGTCCTCCACACGGCCTTGCGAAGGTGCAGCTTTTCCTGCCATGATGGGAGGGTAATTAAGTGGACAGTATGACATGCACAAACATCGTAGTAACACGTTTCAACATGCAGCCATGCTCAGCACTACACATGTAAAGGTCCCACAGCACACCGCCAGGCCTGCAGAAGACAGGAGCCACAGAACACCTCATGACCAACAACATGTACACCACTGTACTTACCACCTGTCCGGGCGCACGGTAGAGCCGTTGGTAGTGGCTGAGCACACCGTCCACAAGGACATCCAGCTCCGCTGCGGTGAAGGGACGCGACCGGTCTCTCGCACTCCCTGCATGGCAAGGTCCTAGACTGTGGCACAACAGCAGCAGCCGTTGGTCAGCTCAGCAGCAGCAGGTCGAGGTGATGGTCACAGGCAGCAGCCGTTGGTCAGCTCAGCAGCAGCAGGTCGAGGTGATGGTCAGAGGCAGCAGCCGTTGGTCAGCTCAGCAGCAGCAGGTCGAGGTGATGGTCACAGGCAGCAGCCGTTGGTCAGCTCAGCAGCAGCAGGTCGAGGTGATGGTCACAGGCAGCACTGGATCAAAGCAGTGAATGTGTGCTTATGAAAGTCACACATATATAGGGCCCAGAGCCCATGTCAGTGGCACACGTGGCCAGCTATTGGTTCCCCCTGGATGCCTCATTCGAAAAGGCCCAATGACAGGCCCTGGTGTGGCGGTGCACTGTTTCCGCCATTGTCGATGGCGCATATGCGCCCCGCGTTACCCCTTCCCATTGGCTGCCTGTGCACGTGCCGTCACGGACACACATCGGCAACCGCACATGCGCACTTCTGCGACGGTTGCTTCTTTTGCAACAATGTTCAATCAGTGGCGCCACCATGGCGGTGCACGCCTTCCGCGGGGGAGGTGCAGGCCAACACATACTTGTAATTATGGAAATCGAAATGGCAGGTCATGACCCCCCTTACAGTCACATTGCATCATCCACCGTAGACCGACCGTCCCTGCCCGGTGCACACCCGCCGTGCCAGGCATGTCACCCACCGCCGGGCCAGGCCGGTGCATACCCGCCGTGCCAGGCATGTCACCCACTGCCGGGCCAGGGTGGTCAACACCCGGCGGGCCAGGCATGTCACCCACCGCCGGGCCAGACCGGTGCACAACCGCCAGGCCAGGCATGTCACCCACCGCCGGGCCAGGCCGCTCACCCACCGCCGGGCCAGGCCGGTGCACACCCGCCGGGCCATGCATGTCACCCACCGCCGGGCCAGGACGGTCAACACCCGGAGGTGGGTGACCGGCCTGGCCCGGCGGTGGGTGAGCGGCCTGGCCCGGCGTTGGGTGACATGCCTGGCCCGGCGGGTGTGCACCGGCCTGGCCCGGCGGTGGGTGACATGCCTGGCCCGGCGGTTGTGCACCGGGCCTGCCACAGCCGGTGTACGGTGGATGATGCAATGTGACTGTAAGGGGGGTCATGAACTGCCATGTCCATTGACATCATCAGAAGGATGTGTTGGCCTGCACCTCCCCCGCGGAATGCGTGCACCACCATGGTGGTGCCAGTGAGTTAAAAAACATTGTTGCAAGAGAAGCATCCGTCCCGGAAGCTTGCACATGCGGTTGCCGATGTGTGACCGTGACGGTCCGTGCACATGCAGCCAATGGGAAGAGGGAACGCGGGCCGCGTATGCCCATTTGAAAATCGCGGAAGCAGTGCACCGCCATGGCGGCGCCAATGATGTCATTAATTGGACCGCTGCACCGTGCTGTATAGTCCGCTATTGCGTTATGAGGGTTGTGACTGTGCTGGCGAAAGTGCATATGTCATGCACTATATCATGTGTGTTCATACTATGCCCATTGATGTGCACACAATGTGCTACACATGTGCATGTCGACGTGTTGACGTCTTGTATTTCCCTACACACGTTTCAAAATCTTCACATCTACACAGTACATCAGGCCTGTCTCGCCCATTCAGAATCTGTTGACAGTGTGTAGTTAATGTGTGCTAATAACAATGGTGTGGGTACACATGCATTCTGTGTATGCGTATGTGTGTTGCCTGTTGTTTGACCATGCATGTAATGAGCGGATGCTCACCATTGTCAGTGTTGTCATTGGTGCATGATTACAAGTGTGTGTAGCATTATCGTTTTGTGTTTGCACGTGCATGTGTGTCTGTGATGAGGCTTGTACACATTTGGGTCCCTACACATGTCTTGTTGGCAGTAATGTTGACATGAGACTAAGTTGCATTGTACATGTTGACAC
This sequence comes from Lissotriton helveticus, assembly GCF_964261635.1. Classification (NCBI taxonomy): domain Eukaryota; kingdom Metazoa; phylum Chordata; class Amphibia; order Caudata; family Salamandridae; genus Lissotriton; species Lissotriton helveticus. The sequence continues at coordinate 205,658,929 of NC_136069.1, forward strand.
ACTTCATGTTGCTAGTGGCTGCACATTGTTCATAGGGCACTCCGTATTGTCGTAACTTTCTGAGATGTCACACATATGACTATTGTCCACAACATTTATCTTCTTGCTAGTGTTGGCTTACATGTGATGGAGTTGCACAGCCATGCGTTGTTTGTAAGTTGACTTATATTACATCTACTCCCACACAGGAGGGCTCCAAATGTCCATCGCCAATACACTGTGCTGGAGGATATGGTTGACGAGGAGGTGATCAGGAAATTCCGGCTAGATCGACGTAGATTGATGGAGCTTGTAGACCAATTGTCTCCTCATCTGCAGCCACGAAGGACGTATCCTGGTTCCATTACACCCACAGCTAAGGTGATGGCGGCACTACACTTTTTTGCTACTGGCACCTTTCAGTACACAGTTGGACATGCCGGGGGGATGGCACAGTCCATGTTCAGCATGGTACTTCGGGATGTTCTAAAAGCCATGATGCTGTACAAGGATGACTACATCCATTTCCCACGGCCGGCAGAGTTGGCAGCAGTCAAAGCAGACTTCTATGCACTGGGCCAGATACCACACGTAGTGGGTTCCATTGATGGCACACATATCGCTCTCATTCCACCACGGGCACGTGAGCCGGTATATAGGAATCGCAAGCACTATCATTCGCTCAACGTGCAGGTGGTGTGCCTGGCCGACAACATCATCTCCCATGTGTGTGCAAGATTTCCAGGCTCCGCACATGACTCCCACATCATGCGGAGCAGCATTGTCCCCCAACTGATGGCAAATCTGCGTCCAGGACACGCGTGGCTTGTTGGTGAGTATGCTGTGGGGACATTTGTGATTTCTGTGTGGCATGGGGTACCCACCAATTCTGGTTGTGATATTTGTGTCTGTCATCCCCCTACATAGGCGACTCGGCGTACCCAAACCGGCCCTGGCTCCTGAGTCCCATACGTAATCCTACTACAGCGGGTGAAATGCGCTACAATGATGCCCATGGAAGGACACTTAGAGTGGTGGAACGTACTTTTGGACTGCTAAAGTCCAGGTTTCGGTGCCTGAATAAGACCGGAGGGGCCCTGCCTTACTCACCAGGCAAAGTTTGCAGGATCGTGATTGCCAGCTGCATGCTCCACAACCTGGCAGTGCGCAATAACATTGAACTGATCTTGGACCCTGAAGACCAACAAGTTCCTCGGCCTCCCATCCCACCCAAGTCGACTGATGAGGATAGTGGTGAGGAGGAAGGTGTGGACCAGAGGCGTCAGCTCATTGATCGCTATTTCCCTTGAATGTGAGTGACTACCGCCTGTGCGGGTTGACAATGCGTTATGTATGTTTGCTGGTGGTGTGTGGATGTGGTGTTCATCAGCTGCCTTTTCTGGTATGTTATGTTTGCATGTATGTGTGTTTATTTCTCTGGACATGCAAGTTTCCATGATGTGTGTCCTCTCATCCACTGAATTTGTGATGGGTGTGGTTTGTGGAATTTTGCACTGCTGTGTGTTGTGATGGGTGTGATTCACTTTCCTGACGTGTGTTTGCTGTCTCTGATTTTCCCTAGGTCACTCCCACAGCGGCAGGATTCTGTACGACATGGTTCCCTGCACCTGGTCAGGTCTGTTTCTGAGACAATCATGTGAATAAACATGGAGGCAACACATCATTGAGTGTGTAAGTGAAATTTATTTACAGGTTGTGCATTGGTGCTGGTGGATATATGCAAGTAAGTTTTTGGTGGGGGAGTGTGAGTTGAAGGTCATGGTAGATGAAATGTCCGTGCTGACACCACATTGGGTGATGTCGGGCTAGTCCAGCAGACCTGTGGCAATACTTGGCGTAGTGGGACAGGATAGTTTGCGGGTGGATGGCAGCCTCCAGGCAGTGTTACAGTCATTGTCGGCCCCTCTTTGAGCTTGTAGATGGAGCATCCCCACTGCTCTCACCTCCATCCAGCCTCGGACGGCCCCTCCGTCTTGGAGCCGGTACGGAGTCAGCTTGTGGGGCAGGTTGCTCAGGGGCCACATCCGTGTCCAGGGGCACAGGTGGCAGTGGCGTTGCTGACCGTGGCGACTGGACACTTGGTTGAGGGGGGGGGTGTTGCGGTCTAACCATTCCCTCCACAGTGATTTGTGCTGGCCCAGGAGGTCCACTATTTGGCCAAGGCGGCTGTCAATGCACAGCAACACATTGGTGTTATCAACCGAGTCCTGGTGGGCACGATCAGCATGTCCCTGCCCACGCTCATAGGAAGCCTAAACTCTGCCTAGGGCTTCCAGTGTCTCAGCGCCAGGATGGGGTGGGTGTCCTTGCCCAGCTCGCCGGTGTGAGGTACTCCTGCTTGGGGGATGTTGCCTCGGCTCTCTCTTTTCCCGTCCACTCTCCCTTCTTGGCTGGGTTGTTGATGGCCCTGCGTCTTGCGGTGGGTCAGGCAGGGTGGCACAGGCAGGAGTGGTGGTAATGGTGGTGGTGGAGGTGCTGGTGGTGGGTCTACAGCTCACTGTGGCAGGTGTTGCAGGAGTGACACAGGCCACGGTTGTTGAGGCAGGGATTTCCAGTGAGCCAGATGGCCCTGGCAGTGTGCATTGGCCCACTCCCTCCTCCGCACCGGAGCTGGCTGTGGCATCGTCCCAAGAGAGTCCTGGATGTGAGTGAGGAGAGTGTTGCGGCGGGTTGCTGGTTTCACCAGTCAAATTGCGATCACCTGAGGGACAAGATTTTGATGATCAATACTTTGGACATGACATGTTTTGTTTGCCATGCATTACTTTTCAGTGTCCTCTCTCACACACCCCAAACACCACCACCACCCTCCCTGTGGACATGGGGGCCTGTTGGGAGTTGTAGTTGTGACCTCTCTCACACGCCCCACCCTACACCACCCTCCCTGTGGACATGGGGGCCTGTTGGAAGTTGTAGTTGTGACCTCTCTCACACGCCCCACCCTCCACCACCCTCCCTGTGGACATGGGGGCCTGTGGGGAGTTGTAGTTGTGACCTCTCTCACACGCCCCACACACCACCACCCTCCCTGTGGACATGGGGGCCTGTTGGGAGTTGTAGTTGTGACCTCTCTCACACGCCCCACCCTCCACCATCCTCCCTGTGAACATGGGGGCCTGTTGGGCATTGTAGTTGTGACCTCTCTCACACACCCCACACACCACCACCCTCCCTGTGGACATGGGGGCCTGTTGGGAGTTGTAGGTGTGACCTCTCTCACACACCCCACCCTCCCTGGGGACATGGGGGCCTGTTGGGAGTTGTAGTACTATCCTCTCTCACACGCCCCACCCTCCACCACCCTCCCTGTGGACATGGGGGCCTGTTGGGAGTTGTAGTTGTGACCTCTCTCACACACCCCACACACCACCACCCTCCCTGTGGACATGGGGGCCTGTTGGGAGTTGTAGTTGTGACCTCTCTCACATGCCCCACCCTCCACCACCCTCCCTGTGGACAGGGGGGCCTGTTGGGAATTGTAGTTGTGACCTCTCTCACACGCCCAACCCTCCACCACCCTCCCTGTGGACATGGGGGCCTGTTGGGAGTTGTAGTTGTGACCTCTCTCACACACCCCACACACCACCACCATCCCTGTGGACATGGGGGCCTGTTGGGAGTTGTAGTTGTGACCTCTCTCACATGCCCCACCCTCCACCACCCTCCCTGTGGACATGGGGGCCTGTTGGGAGTTGTAGTTGTGACCTCTCTCACACACCCCACCATCCACCACCCTCCCTGTGGACATGGGGGCCTGTTGGGAGTTGTAGTACTATCCTCTCTCACACGCCCCACCCTCCACCACCCTCCCTGTGGACATGGGGGCCTGTTGGGAGTTGTAGTTGTGACCTCTCTCACACACCCCACACACCACCACCCTCCCTGTGCACATGGGGGCCTGTTGGGAGCCGTTTACATTTTGGTGAGCATGTAGCCCACATGCATGGGTTAGAGCCTGGGAGCTTTTTCTTCTCAGTTGTGTGAGGCAGGCCATGTCTATGTGCTCGTGGTGCTTGGTTTGTACTTACCAGCCTCTTCTCCTTCCTCAATTCCTTCCAGGATCTCTGGTTGCAGTATGCCCAGCACCTTTTCCTCCCAATCAGTATAGGGTATGGGCTCCGGGGGGGGTGCCGCCGCCAGTGTGATGTGCTCGCAGATGGTTTTTAGCACGGATGCCTTTGACCCTGGTTTTTAGGTCATGCCACCGCCTTTGGATCTCATGCTTTGTCCTTGGCACGGTCCCTGACGCATTCACCCGAGTTACTATCCTGTCCCACATGTGATTTTTGTGGGCCACGGTGGTCTGCTGGACTAGTGTCCCGAATAAGTGGGGTTCAACACGGATGATTTCATCCACCATGACCTTCAACTCTGTCTCCGTGAATTTCGGGTTTTTCTTGGGTGCCATGGTGTGTGGTGCTCAAGGTGTGGGTTGATTGGTTTGGGAGGTGCAGGTGTGTGGTGTGTAGGAATGGTGTGGTGGGTGTTTGTGTGGTGGGTGTGTTTGGGTGGTGGTTGTATGTGTGCAATTTGTGTCTGCTGTCCGTCGTCTCGGGCCTCTTGCTAGCAGCTATGCTGTGATGCAAAGGATTGTGGTAGTGGGTGGGAGTAATTTTATAGTCGTGGTTGTGTCCCAATGGTTGTTGGCAGTCAGGTGCTAGGTGGGTGTGTTGACTAGTGTGGATTAGTAGGTGCTTGGGGGGATGTCATTGTGGCTTGTGATTGGTGTGGGTGTTTCAGGTGGGTGGTAGTCCTGTTTCGTGTGTTTTCTATTAACTTCCGTCAGACATTTTGCCATTGGTTTGACGGTAGGGATGTTGTTCGTGTTGGCCTTCCGCTGGTATGCACAGTTTCTCATTGCATTGTTTCCGCTGCGGCCGTGGATGGAGGTGCGTACCGGGGAACAGGCGGCGTTATCCTAATCGCGCCCACGGAGCCTCCGCTGGTATTAAGGTGGTTGTGGCTGTTCCGGCGGTCATGTTCGTCCGTGGCGGTGGGTGTTTCTTAGGTTCCGTCCGCTTGCAGCGGTCTCCGGTGTACTCCGTTCACCGCGGACGGAGTTTGATGTGGTCCATCCGCTGCGGTCGGACTTTAGTCCCATTTTCATCCTAATTGCTACGGAGGTTTCTCTGCGGTGCGGTCCGGAGTATCTTGGCCGCTTCCTTGGCGGACGGAACCAGTTTCCGTCCGCAATCCTAATCGGCCCCAAATGTGGTATTTAAATCCAGGAATTACAGAAACCCGTCCTGATAAAATATACTTAGGGTTTGCTAGAGAACAGATGATAAGGGGCAGACCTTACATAATGTATGGAGGTGAAAGAAAGATGTCATTTGTAGAGAGAGTTAAGAATTTCTTTAAAAAGGATAAACCAATTAAAACTAGAGAAGGAGTTATTATTCCACCACCAAATAAGCCCGCATCATTCATGATGTTTGACAAGGGCTACCACACTTGTGTATGGTTAGAGAATTGGGTAGAATACACTAAAGATGACGGAGTTTTGGCATTTCCCCAATATGGCACTTTTAATGGCAGAGTTTTGTTTAATTTAAGGACGCGAATAAATGACTTAAATTCCAGACCTAGACTAACGCAGTATGAGGCACTAGAAGAATGGGAGATTGAGGCTTTTGAGCGAGACAGACCCAGAAGTGACAAAGGGTTGAGTAAGTTCTACCCTAAATTTCCACGAGAAACTAGAGATAAACAAATGAAACAATGGAGACAGAACATGATAGTGGAAGGACTATATCCTGTATTAACTTTAGAAGAGCCCACTGGAAGTAAAAGGACTGAGAAAACAAAACATTTAATGACTAGTGGTGAGTCAGATGATGATTATATGGAGGATTTGTTAATGAAAAACCCACCACCTTATAATGAGGAACCAAGCACTGTAAGGTTTAGTTCATAAGAATTCACCACTCGCCGGCGGTTTTTCAGTGCTGCTTAAGAGAACCAGCGAGTTGGAAGGAGCGAGCCGGAGCCGGAGCTGGCGTTTAGAGGGGGTCCCGTCATCCTATCTTTTCACTACCCTCGATAGAGCGCCCAGAAAAAGCGGCCGAAGAGGGGCTTGACTGCGGCGGGTCCTGCAGTGGCAGGAGACCTGAGACGCAGGAAAGGGTGACTCACCAGGCACATGCTCAGCACAGGCTCAGCAGCGGTCCAGCAAGCATAAGAACCAGGAGCGGCGCTGTGATGTGGTGAGGGCGAGAGGGCGAGGCACAGGCAAAGGCAAAACAACGGTCCGGTAAGCTTTGGGAGCAGGGGCACCAGGAGTCACCGTGCCGCACCGTGTGCTGCCGAGTTGAGCTATCGCTGAGCCACCACTGACTACCACTGACTGGGGTTGACAGTTGGCGGACTGTATTGGTCTCTCCTGGGCGTCTCAGAGCAGTTGGAGTAGTTGGAGTTGGAGTGCACTGAGGGCGGACGCTGTATTCCAACTCGAAGTTGGCACTCCCGGGCTAACGCCGACCATGCCGACCACCACGCCGACCACCTTACCGCCGTCCGCCGTTCCACTATAAACCTCCGGCAGCTGCAAGGGTCTACTAGCAGCATAGCAGTATCTTTTGGACGGCAGTTCACGGCGAGAGAATCTAGCATCCCGAAAAAAAAAACACTGGTTGGCCGCGGGAAAGCGGCGAGAACAGCCAGATTGCGGCGAGTCACTCTGCAGCGGCGGGCGATGTGGGAGCATTTTGGGGTCCCAGCTGTGGTAACAGCACAAGGGGGGTATCAGGGAGGACTCACCGGAACTTACCGGAGCCTTGGGGGCTTGGGAAACCAGCGAGTAACAGCTGGAGCAGGAGCAGAGTGCGTTGTGCCGTGAGGCTCTGGTGTCCAGACGGGGATCGGCGTGTTGAATTGCCGAATCGCCCAGGCACCAGGGGGGGGGGCGCGTATGCTCTGGTTGTGGCTCCCATTGCCTGACTGACTGACTGTTGAAATAGCTCTTGCGGCATAGTAGGGTCATAGAAGTGGTGCGTCTGTAGGTCTAAGTATTAGGAAGTCTCATCTGCTTCACACCCCCTGGGATTGGTTGTGGTGGCGAGTTTGTTAAGTCCTGCAAAACCCCACGCAAGCTCACGACCTTAAATGGGAGGAGGAGGAGGTGTTGAGCGGAGTGGGTCTAGTGTGTTCCATGATGAGGTCGGGCCGCTAGCGTGTGGCTCCACAAAACTCTAAACAAATCCAGTCGACTGAGGTGAAAACAGAAGAGATATCAGAGACTACAGAAGCCCCAACCGGACCGTGCTGGGATGGGGGAAACGGACAACAGGAGGGTGACGTACTAATTAATAGAAGAAGTGCCTGCTCGGAGGAGAATCTGTTTATCCCAGTCAAGGAAAGGGCTTTAACCGCTTCTCTTAGTAAAGGCTGTGTTCATATGAAGTCTCCATGTGTGGCGCAGTCGTCTATAAAGAGCTATTTCTTTAAGTACCATCAATTGCAGTTGGATAAAGATACTCTCAAAGAAAATCATAAAAGAAAGTCCTCTGAGAGGGAAGAACCCAGTGGGGGGTTTAGTGAGTGCACATTGTCCTCTCCTCTGCCCTCCCAATTATGTAAAAAAGAGAAAAAAAGTTGCCCTGTTACTGATCTGACCGAAACTAAGTTGCCTGAAAAATTGAATGTTATATCGGTTATGCAGGACAAGAAGATTACAGTCGAAGATGTTGTAACGTATAAAGTGTTGGCACCTGCACCCTCATCCCATTCTTTAATTGTAGCAGGGCAGTTGCAAGCCCAGGCGCAAATTCACGTCTGTGTCTCTGCAGCGCAGATGGAGATTCGGCCTGCTGATTATCCTCAAATTGCCAGTCAAGAGTTGGTTTGTAAGGGGTTGGAGCAAGGGTGTGATTTGTCTCCGTGTAGGGCTCTGAACGAAAATAAATATGTTAGTGTGTATGATAGTGTGTATGTACAAGGAGCTGAAGTTGGAGCGGAGGTTGGAATTCCAGCTCTCAAAGATGGATCCGGCGAATCAATTCTAGTTACATAGGCCTTACCGTCCATCCCAAATAGTTGTTCAATTAAAGATGGTAATGACAGCTTGTTTAATCTGGATCAATCAAGTATAGTAATGGAGAATAGCCTTAGTAGACTTATTATCAATAAATCATTGTTCAATCAAGATGTTGGTAGCAGTGAGAAGACTTTAAGTACAAACAATCAATGTAGCTCAGACCTAAAGGGCGGTCCAAACCAGAGAATATACTGTCAGTGTCCAAAGTAGAGGTGAACTCACAGACACCGCAAAAAAAGAGAGAGGTTAGCACCGAGCAGGGTTTATGGGATTGACTATTACATACCATGGGCTCAATTACTAATGCGCTAAATTTCCACTCAGACAAATTGGATGTTCAGGTGGATATATTAAACACATTAGCATCCCATGTGGCAGGTATTGACACAAAACTCTTGCATCTAACTAATCTTATTAGGAAGGTGCAAGCAGATAAGGATACCTCATATATAAGCGGTACCTGTGCACAGTTGATCGATAAGATCTCGGATCTGCCTTCAATAGTAAGTTCCATGGTGCAAGAAGTTAAATCGTTGTCAGGTAGAAAAGGGCAAGGTAGTGATGAAATGACTGAACCATCTAATAGTTTAGGTAGACCGACTGATGACGATAAATCGCAATCTGTAAACGATGCTAGCAACACACAAGTTCACACCGAAGTCCCTCATTTAGATTCATTAGAAGATAGCTTGGCAATAGAAGGGGGGAGTTGTGATGTTTCTGGTGTAACCAATGACCTAAGTATTGTGAAAAAGTCATGTACGAACCAAAGCAAAGAATCAAGGGTTTCACGAAAACCGACAAAATTGTCAAAAAGGGCTAGAAAATGGTTAAGGAAAACTCCCAATAAAAAAGCATATGAACTACAATCTTTTAGTAAGAATGTGAGTGTAGATCCTAATTCCTTGATAGTAAAGGACTTTGAAATAAAATCATATTTTCCGATTTTTGGCCCTAATAAGAAATCAGGACTTAATGGAAATGTAAACCAATTATCAAAGTGTTGTATAAAAAAACTAGGGGAGGTGGAGGTCAAATCCAGTTTTGTCCCCATAGGGGAAGCTCCAATAATAATAAAGGAAAAAGTATCAGATCAAATTATAAGTGTAAGGGCGGAGGTCCATAGTTTGCAATCTGGGCAAACTGAGAAACTAGTTGACCCTAATAGTCATTTGACCAGCCCGAGTAATGATCAAGGGTCTGAATTAAGGCGGAACCTAAGTGATGAAGTAGTGGTTGACCAAGCTGCTCAAAAGAACATTGTAAATCAGATACTAGTAAATCTCACTGATCAGCAAGGTGATAATAGAACCATACAGGGGGCCCATTTTGGGACACAAGATCTATTAATTAAGGAAGGTAAGGAAGGGAATTTGTTGATGGAAAGGGCTCTCGTGCAAGTTATGGAAACTACATGCCCTCCCGTTATTATGGAGAAAGATAATATTGTGCATTTAAACTTGTCACCTGAGATGAGGAAAGTAGCCTTCAGCCCCCAATATATATCTAGAGGTCTACATGATATCTTAAACCGTGGTAACATCTTGAAATTACTACATGCTATTATAGATCTTAAAGATGTGGTAACTACGGATCTGGATGTAGTGGAATTTAAGAAAGAAGGTGAATACCCTGATAAGGAATTAACAATTACAACTTGGTCAAATAGGGAAATTGTTGACCAAATAATGGTGAATGGTAGCATATTTGAGAAATGGGGCATCAAAGTCTGGCGAGTACAAGCATTTTGTTATCCGATGGTGCTGATTCCAAATGAGACACCTGAAATAATGTTACAAAAAAGGGATGATACTAAAATAGGTACGGCTAGTCAAAAACGAGATGATAGAAAAACAACCAGAATAGAACAGGTTAGAGTTTTAAAAAATGCGTCAGGCGCATCTAAGGAATTAAACCTTGCAAACGGCATCAAGATAAGGAGTAGTCAGTCTGGCCTGCGAACCTGTGAAGCATTGAAGAAAGTCCCTGAGTTACAAGACGATTGGAGTTGGCTCCCAGGAATATTAACGAAGCAAAATCTTGAAAAGAAGGATTGATGCCGTACAAATCCTTTGACTCTTTGTTCATGGAATACCAATGGCTTAAAACCGCTCATTGAAGACCAATATGTAACAGACTTTCTGAAAGCGTTTAGTATAATAATGTTGCAGGAAACTTGGTCGAAGTCTAATGAACCCTTCATTGGTAATATTGAATACTGTAATAACGCAACACATGAAGCCAACACAGGGCGCCCATGTGGTGGTCTTTCTATATATATTTCTATAAATCTCAAAGCATCTCACTTTGAAATTGACCTCCATGTAAAATGGCTCCAGTGTGTTAAACTAATAGCTAGCCATTCGATTATTCTATTAAATGTGTATTTAAGTTGTAAAAAGAAAGTCAGATCCTCTCAAATTATCCAACTATGGGGAATGGTAAAAACCTTATTTTATGAGCATTTGGATTCAGTATTCATTATTTCAGGTGATTTTAATATGCACTTTGTACCTTTTAAAAGGAAGACACCTGATTATAAAACGGTTAGCTCAATGGACAGAATGTGAGTTCAAAAAATATAACCTAAAGATTATGCATGACCGGGATAATATCCCTACATTTAATAAAGCAGACAGTTCCTCTATAATAGACTATACTATACTGTCTGAGAAAATATATAATTTAGTAAAAAAATTACGAGATTGTCCCAAGGATTGAAAGTGATCACAATCCACAAGTGGTTTTCTTTGATATAGATCCAGAGTATTTGCCACAAACTAGGACTCTGATAAAAGCTCCAACAGCCTTTAACCTTAAGAGGTTAATATGGAACGGAAAAACTGAGGATAAAATCTTGTGTGCTCTTGCCTGTTTAATTGAGGATATGCATTCTGCCTATGATGAAGGGCAGTCAATGGTTGAGCTCTGGTCACATCTTTGTGACAAATTGTTAGCTAAATTTGCTAGAGATGAGTCGTGTAATGGTATAACACTAAATCCTAGGAGACCAGGATGGTATTCTTCCCACCTATTATATCAAAAAAGAAAACTTAATAAAGAAATAAGATTACTGCATAGGAACAAAAACAGGCTATCTCTTCTTACTATATCATGTAAAATCAGAGAGTTAAAACAGAGATACAAGAAGGAAATATGGATAATCAAACAAGCTTATTATGAATCAACATGGGTAAAAGTCCATCATGCATGTAAATCCAAAGATCTTCGATTATTCTGGAGCATCATTAACAACATCGAGAATGGTAATAATAGAGGCAATAGTGCTAATGTCGACGAAGTGAGTTGGGTAAGCTTCTTTAATGAAAAAATAGATACCAAAAATTTAGATAATGATAAATGTATTCATAATATTTTAGTTGATATTCATAAAGTAAAAGATAGAGGGAGTGGGGTTGGTATTGCTCATCCTGAATGTAGAGTGAACATGGAACCCTGGTTGCTCGATAAAGTAAAAAAAGCGATAAAAAGGATTAGATCCAACGGAGCACCAGGTCCAAATGGCATCCCGAATGCATTATTTAAAACCGAATTAAGTAATTGGCCGGAGTTATTAATGCTTTTGTTTAATGAAATTCTTAAATCAGGTCTTCTTCCATTATCCTGGCACGGGAGTATCATACTACCGATTTATAAAGGTGGCCCGCAGGATAATCCGGCTAATTACCGTTTAATTACGCTCACTGATGTGGAGGCAAAATATTTGCTAGTTGCTTGTAGGATGAGCTAGAGACCTGGGCCTCAAATGAGGAGCTGATCCCCAAATTTCAAACTGGGTTTAGAAGGGGAGAATCAACACAAACGAACTTGATTTTATTAACGTTATTAGGTGAGAGAACCAAAACTTGGAGGCAAAGATTATATGTTTGCTTTATTGATTTAAAAGCCGCTTTTGATTCTGTGCCAAGAAATATTCTATGTGGGAAGTTACGGAATTGGGGTATTCCGGAATCGCTACTAAAAATGATAATACTATTATACTCCAACACCTGGGTGCAGATCAAAATAGGCGATGGAAAACATATGACCCAACGTTTGGCTACTAATGTGGGACTGAAACAAGGCTGTGTGTTGGCTCCTTGACTTTTTAATCTTTTTATGGCCGATCTGCCAGCTCATTTTAAAAGTATTAATTCGCTTTCGCCTTTTATTCATGGTCAAGAAATCAAATATATGCAATATGCAGATTACACCATTTTAATGAGCCAAACAGAAATAGGGTTAAAAAGTTTAATTGACTCTTTTAATGGTTATGTCACACAAAATGGACTAACGATAAATATAAAAAAGACAAAAATAATGACTATGGGAAAAGGGAAACCTAGGATTAAAGAGTGGAATATCAATGGCATGGTAATTGAAAATGTGAAGTTATACAAATACCTTGGGATCACGTTTGACGACGGACTGCTTTTTAGACAACATTTTAGTAATCTTGAAGCCAGGGGTTACTCACTTGCATTTGCTTTTAGAAAATTAAGAGACAAATTATTATGCCCTAATTATACCATCTGATAAAGGTAATGAGAGCTAAGTTAATGCCATCTTTGACCTATTGCTCAATTATCTTTAAGGGCAAAGACGCGAAAGTGCTCGACGATATAGAAATTAGAACATATAAAACTGTTTTTAAAATCCCCAAATATATTAGTCGTGCAAATATAAGACTGGAATTTGGTTTGAAAAACCAATTTTTGGCGCGTCAATCCACATTTTTGAAGTCTCTTTTAACATTAGTCCGGTCGGAGGAAGGATCATTGGCAAAGCTGTGTTGGCATAAAATTTCCGAAGGGGAATATTCAAAGAATTGGCAGCTGTATCTTAATGAATGCATAAGTAACTTTGATTCCTCTAATTTGGCAGATGAGATGAGGAGTAGAATCGTTTTTAAAAAAGAAATGAATCAAATGGCCGCATTACTAACGACTATAGCGGACAAGGAGGAATTAAGGAAAATAAACCATTTCTGGACAATTGCTAATTCTTTCGGTTGGCTGAATCCCCAATATTATTTGTCTTATCATTTAAAACCTAGGCTTAAGAATAAATTTATGTATTTAAGGTTGGGAAGATATCCGACAAAGGATGGTATATCAAAATGGGAGACTCAATGGCCATCGAGCATTTGCAGGCTTTGTATGCAAAGGGAGGAAACATTAACACACATAGTAACCGTATGCCCAGCTTTGGCAGAGGCTCGAAAGTCCATCCTAAAACCAATCTTTAATGAACTAGGAATTAGAACATGTAGGCAAGCAATTATTACCTGTTTGAGTGGGGCCAATATAAAAGTTATTTATCCGTTTGTTAAGTTTGTCATTATTGCTGAGAAGAAACTCAAAGATGTAGAATGAATAAACAATCATTTTAAGAATTGTTTGAAGCAAAATGTATGCAAGTTGAAGGTCTATTAGTATAATTTGATATAGTCATGCACATTGCACTTTATTATAGCTTGCAAATGGAAAACACCAAGAATTTTTTAATTTTTTATTTTGAGTGGTCTATTGGTATAACTGGATATAGTTATGCACAGTGGACTTTATTATATCTTGCAAATGGAACACAGCAATATATAATATTTTACTTGTATTTCCTATTGCTAACACATGTCACTTTGGTTAAATGCTGCTATAATAGTGATTGCTGCTAGTATATTGTATTTTTGTATATACTTGTATTTTAATTGTGGTGTAACGTTTTAATATTATCATGTAACGGTCTGGATTAATGTATTATTGGTGGATCATTTTAAGATGATAATAACTTTGTGCATAGCATGTGTCTGTTTTTGTCGGTTGCTATTATTTTTTCTTGTTTGTAATGATTTTAACTAATCAACAAATAAATACTTACTCAACTCAACTCAACTCAAGCACTGTAAATCCAAATGCGCCGTTTCTGAAACCACCTTTTATTCCGCAAGTGGTACATGAGACTTCCATAGAAAAGGTATTACAAGATAGTAAACGAGAAGCATTAAATAAACAGAGAAGTGAGTTGATTCAGAAGATTTCCCAATTAAATACAAGTCCCGAAGCCTTGACGATACCGGTAACTATTGGTTCAGTTGTTCCCTTGTACGGAGATAAACAAGCTAGTCCTAAAACTCTTGTTATGACTACACCTGTAGTTCAGCCAATAAAAGAACCATTAATAGTTGATGATCAGGCGAGTGAATGTGAATCAGTGATTTCCCTAATGGACTTACCAATAAGGGAACTAGTGAGTGACTCGGTTAGGAAAACTACTCCTTTAAATTTGAGATAAGTACAAATGGAGACATCCTCAGGTACGAGAAGTGCCACAGTAGTAACCCCAGAAGAAATAGAGAGATGGACACGAGAAATAGAGAAACCAAAATCACAGCCAAAGCCATTGGATATATATATGGCTGGAAATGTGGGATTGGAAAGGTTAAATACATTTAGTGAAAATGAATTATTATTTATATGTAAAAGCATTACTAGAAATACGAATGTGTTTCATGAAAAATTAATGGACACAGCAGCTAGCATGGGAATTGACATTGGCAAGTCTAAAGTATTACAAAAACCATATCAAGTTGAATTTTCTGACAAAGATCTAGAAAATATGAATGTATCAGGTAAAAAGGTGCAAATCAGGGAACTGATGACATTATTGCAAAAATGGGTGAATTAGAAAAATGGAAAACTAGATGGGCAAAGAAAAAGGAAGAGGTTCGATCACGACAAATTGCTTCAGAATATGTATTAAAAGAAGCAGAAAAAGTGGAAAAATTATGTCCTATGAGAGAGGTACCAGGTGGAGGTTATGTGCATGTCCCATGGTCCCGACAGGATATTTTATCATTTACAAATGATTTCCCAAAACTTCCTGAGAAACCTGTAGAATGGTACAGACAAGTCGAGAGATTTGTGAAGGTTTCAAAATGTCTTTTCAAAGATTTAGATGGATTATTTGACATTGTTGTACCTGTAGATTTGTGGACAGAATGTAAAATTGCTGTTGACTGGCCTAGTGATGAGTACCCTAGAGACCCAAAGACAGGGGCTCCTTCCGAAGATGTTATGAAGAAGTACAACCAGGTAATACTCTACCTCAAAGGGAAGGTGCCCGCAAAAGAAACAGATTGGACTAGAATAGATAGAACCACTCAGAATAAAGATGAATCTGTGCATGCATATTATGAACGTTTATTGCAAGTGTTCAAACAATACAGTGGATTGGATAACATAGATATGAAGGATATGACGCATTTCATTTATCGATTTGTGTCAGGATTAAGACCAGAAATTTCACAATGGATTAAAGATCATAAAATTTGTTGGCAAGCAAAACCTATTGATGTAATCCTTAAATGTGCTAAATATTGCAAAGATGAGCTCGACAATAAAAGAAAAGAGTTAAAAGAAAAGGTAATGTGGGCACAAGTAAAACTAGCAGAGCAACAAGAACTCCAGTTAAACCAACTAAGTAGTAACCAGAATCAGGGTGATGGAAATGGAGGAAAGCCAAGGGGAAAATTCATTAGAGAGGAAGCAAAAAGGAAGTTCCCTTGTCATGGGTGTGGCAAGTTGGGGCACTGGAAGAACGAGTGTAAGGCTGTCCAAAATGGTAATGTGCAAAATAATGATTTGAATCCACAGACTGCAGAATGAGATGCCACGGAAGACACAGAAGCAGGTAATACAAAACCAGTTACCCCCTGCACCTATGCCAAATTACAGGAGCAAAGCACAACAGAGTGTAGATACCACAAACTGGGAAGGAAGTGAAAGGAAAGATACAGCAACCTCACAATTTCTTTTGAGTGATACACTTTTCAGTGAAGATCCTTACTGACGGTGCCTGAAAGGGGAGGACGAGGAGTGCGTGCTTGGCGCCTCCTTGCCGGTGGACCAGTCAGAGCCATACATTGAAGGAAAGGTTGAAGGAAATGATGTCACCTTTCTATTGGATACTGGTGCTACCCGTTCTACTGTGAGAACAGCAGATGTTCCAAACCTACCCCTCTCGGGAGAAGCGATCCAAGTAGTGGGCGTTTCTAATCAGCTAATTAGTACCCCAGTTACAGAACCCATGGAGAATAAAATTGGGAATTTTAAAGAAATGCATAGATTTGTTGTTTGTGATTCCAGTCCTGTAAACTTACTAGGACAAGATTTGTTGTGTAAAATGAACTGCACTAACTTTTGCACTCCAAATGGCGTCGAAATTCAGACCCCAGATGAAGACGGAATTTATAAGTTAATGTTAGCAAGACCTGACTCAGAAATAAAAGACTGACAATACAAAGTCAAAGTCAAAGTTTATTATGTTTTGGCTCTCGATGAGGGCCACATAAAAATAAACACACAAATATACAACATTAATTACAGATAAATCACAACAAGATAAGAAGGAAACACTACTTGTCTACCGGTAAAGCGATCATCAAACCTCTCCCTATACATCATTAATAAATATCTAAAAACCCTTTAAAAAAAATTAAAATTCTGAAACAAAACATTTCATTTGGAGGGCAGTAAAGTGCATGGAAAAACATTTTTACATTTAAGATTCCTAGTTGTAGACAAATTGGTTTTATCCATTTATGGCGCAGTGGGCGCAATGCGGGACAAATAAACAAGACATGGTTACGATCCTGTACAGCATTATTACAAAGATTACATTTTGGCGATACCCCATACCATTTCGCTAAAAGGAGATTTAGTGGAAGCAAATCATGTCTTAAAAGGTACCATAACCTACGGACTCTATGAGGAATATTCCAAATAAGGTATTGTTGGGCCAGCTTTGGTATATATGTTTTTACCAGTGATTCCCTTTCTTTTTGCCTTGGTTGGGCAAGTATATCCAATTTATAACAGAGTTCCCAAGATGCACATTTTAAATTAAACTTTAGCTCAGCCGGTGAGAGTAGGAATAAGGTGCATTCATCCAATTCTAACAGAGATACTGCTTTTCTAAAGTTTTTTACTAATAAAGAAAACTCGTTAAAGTTGCCCAAGAGTTCCCTTTTAATGGCTTCTCGTAAGGAACCCGGTTTACCTCTGGCCAGACAGGCTACCCATCTTACGAGGGCTACCAACCCCTGTACCCAACAGCTTCGGAGTCCGAATTCCAGCCTGCATGAAGATGCAGAGCATGCTGTATTAAGGGAAGAAATTTTTCTTAGTACCTTTCCTTCCATTTTTTGCAGAAATCCCCATTGTTTCAACTCCACTAATTCAATTCCGTACAGTAGAGTTGCAGGTATCTTTGCCCTAAATACATCCAAAAAGAGTGAGAAATGTCTCTTCCCTGTCGCATTGTATAGGGAACATAACCCCATGCCATGGGCCAATGCTTTTCGTGAGTTATGTTCAATGTGGGGATTCTCACTAAGGTTTGCTGAGATTATTTTGCCTAAAAAGGTGTAGGTTTTAACCACCTCTAGTTTTTGTCCACCTATAGCCCAGCTATAGCTTCCAGACCTACATTTTTTCTTTCCAAAAATGCACATGATTTTACTTTTCGAAATATTAATTTTCATGTAATGTGCTTCAGCAAATTGATTCAATGCATGTAGACGATTAGACAAACCCTTCGGGGTTAAATCTAAAACAAGTATGTCATCCGCATACATTAGAACCGATATGGATGACCCTCCAATTGTCGGGGCTAATCCCTCACAATCTGCAATGGAGGATGGTAGGTCTGCCGTATATAGTGAAAACAATATAGGGGCCAGTATACATCCTTGTTTTAGCCCATTCTGAGAAGGGATAGATTGAGAAAGGCCCCTTTCTCCGCCTTGTAGCACCTTACACCACGTGTTCGAGTGAAGAGACTTTACTAATTCGAGTAAATACACTGGCATACCCAGTACAGCCAGCTTTCTCCACAGCGTTGGACGGTCCACCTTGTCAAACGCTGTGGAGAAATCGATAAATGCTGCATATATGCCACCACCTCGAACACGTACATATTTGTCCACAATCACCTGCAATAATGTCAAGTTATCTAAAGTTCCATGCTCTTTGCGAAATCCCGTTTGTTCCATAGGTAAAATACCATTTGTTTCTGCCCATTCAGTTATTAACATTAAAAGACATTTGGCGAAAATTTTTCCTATAGAATCCAATAGAGCTATTAGACGATAATTCATAGGCTTTTCCCGTGCACCCTTTTTAAATATGGGGATTAATATACTTCCCCTCCAAGAGTCGGGGACTGATCTAGATATAAAGCATGCTTGAAACACTGGGAGAAGAATCCTACTCCAGGAAGTGACGTCTTGCTTAATTATTGACATAGGCAATTCGTCCGGACCCATTGCTCCGGAAGAGCGCATACTCTTTATCACGGTAGCTATGGATTTCTCGGTAGGGAGTTCTATTTTATGCTCACTATTTGAGGCTGGATCCCATTTATCCCCCACTGTACCGTTAGGTGCATATAAGCTAGATACGAATAATATCCAGACATCTTCCGCAATAGAGATTGGGGTGGGGGTTGTTATTGCTCCACATCCCTTCCCTATTATGGACCAAAAATCTCTAGATTTGTTAAAGGCCGAAGCCTCTCTTAACCTAATCCAGAGAGAATCTTCTTTTTCTCTTTTTAACTTAAATCTCAAGCTAACTTTTGCTCGTTTTCCCTAGATCTATTAAGGTACTGTTGCCTCACCAATTTGTTTATCTCCTTGTTTAAACTAAATAGTTTACTAGGAGAAAAGTGTAACTTTTTAGAATTTCCAGTTTTCTTAGCTATCTTGGTAAGTTTCTTTATAAAATTTTCGAGGTGTAAAAATTCCATACCCTGCCATTCATCTAATTCTAATAACGTTTTGGCAAGGATATTTTGTACATCCTTCATAGAGAGAGTTTCCCAGAAGCATCTTCCAGATTTACAATTAATAGACACTCCTCTATTCACTAGGGACCAAGAATTAGTTTCTGGAGGATTTATTGAGACAGTTATATTGATCATTTTATGGTCGCTCAAAGAAGAGTGAGTGATCACCATATCTCGAATGAGAGTGAACGTATCATAGTCCGTGATTGCATAGTCCAAGATAGATTCACCCCTAAATGACCCATGTGTAAAGTTAGCGGGAGTGTCAGAAGGCATCCTACCGTTTACAATAAGCCCCTCTAAGTGGCTAAGTTCCTCAAGCAATATCTTTCCTCTTTTATTAGTTTTTATTTTCGTTGGAAAGAGTGCCTGAGGTATATTATATGCTTCTTCCTTAGGTTTGTTTCTAAACATGTCTATACTTAAGTTAGACACTTTGCTATTTAAATCACCCACAAGTAAAATAAAGGGGGGGTGGTCTAGCTCTAGTAATTGTTTAATATAAGAAAACATTCGCTTTAGGACAGAATTAAAAATATCTTCAGGTGGGATATATGCATTTAAAATTATAAATGAAGACCGTCTACCCACTGTCGCTAGATTATTAATAGTTATTGATTGGAAAAGGTTACTAGTGTCCGTATAATGGGAGAATTGCCATTGAAAAGAATTAGATAACAAACAGGCAATTCCACCTTTTGCATGGCCTTTTTTAGTGGGTGTAGCGGGGGCCTCCAGGACAAAATAATCTTTCCCTCCATATAGGAGATTTTTACACCATGTTTCCTGAATACATAGCACATCTGCGTTCAAAGAAAGTAAAAAATCAAGTTTCTCTGGGCAATTATGCAGGCCTGCAGCATTCCAAGAGACAATTTTTAAATGACTGTTAAAGATGTTGGAATAGTCGTGAGTTGTTCGATGTATTATTTATTAAAACTCCTGGTAACCAATTCCACATCTGATTGTCTTCTGTTAGAGGAGTATCAATGTTATCAGGGGGAGGGAGTACCTGAGAGACCATTCGTTTACCTCTAGAGACCCAGATTTTTGAATCTTTATTACAAATAGATGGGTCTTCCTGCCTAGAACCCAACTTTGTATTTCTTTCTCTAGAGAAAATACACTGTCCATTATTAAAAATTGGTAACACATCAATCCCTCTACGTTGAAATACTTCCGCTTGTTGGAATACGAGATTAGCAATTATTTTAGAGTAAAATTTTACCCTTACTCGTTGCCCATTTTCAGATCTTATTGGTGAAACCAAATCAATATCATTTGACAAAATGAGTTTTAAACTTTCAATTTCTTTAAAGCAATTAAGCAACCAAGATCTGTTCAATTTTAGATCTGAATCGAATAAGGGAAGAAAATCCAATGTCAAAGTATCCGCACATATAGTAGGTGCTTTCAAAGGCAGAATAAATGAACTCTTAACCACTTCAGGTTGGGGCCGGAAAGTAGATGCAGATGGATTAAGTACCCTTGTTACTATAGGCATGTTTCTTATATCCTCCACAACTGATACTTGGGGTTCTAGTACATTTACCACAGAGCATGGAGCTACCCCATTCATAGTACCTTCAGCGGAGGTACCTTCCAATACATTGTTAGTAATACAGCCCACTACCTCTTTAGCGGGAGTCTCCAATAGTGAACTATCTGCAGTGTCTATAACATCAGGTACTTCAGTTATTATATGTTTTTGGAAAATAATTTGCCTCTGTCTTTTCTTTTTGTATTTACGAAGCAACTTCCTATTTTTCCCTTTGCTTTTTACTTTTACTGTTTTATTAATCGTCAAAGTTCCTTCAGGTTCTTTTTTTTCCTGAATAAAGATGGGAAAAAGTTCATTTCCGGCCGTTTGATTAACCTCTTCCAAACTTTCTTCCTTCAGGGTAGGTTCTAATTCTTTCCTCTGTTTTAAGGAAGATGGGGTAGGGGTCTTGGAGAGCTCATGGATATCAGCCTTTATAGTCATCCCCAACGGTGCACTTTTTTCCAATGAATCAGTGTTTTGTGCGACTTTTTGAACAACAGATTCAGTAGGGGGAATAGTCACAATCTCTGCGTTTTTAGCCAGCAATGCCTTCAATATCTCGGTAACTGAGGTCAAAATGCAATCGGAGCTCACTGCAAATCTACCAAGTAAAAGTAGTATCGAAGACAATAGTTGTTCAAGTGCTATCAGAAACTCAGAGATCGGTTTTTCATTTTTTGGGTAGTCGGATGCAGTAAAAGAGCAGATCCCCGATAGATTAAGTTGTGGAGATTTCAAGTCACTCTGCATTGAGGGGATGTCATTAGATTTGATGGAGGGAGTGCTACTATATAGCAGTAATCCTGATGGCGTTGCTCCATTAGGAGTTTTACTGTGCTCAGGCTGTGTCAAAATTCTCTTGTCCATATAGCGACCACAGAGTTCGAGATCGATACTGGACGAAATAGATACTTCTCCTATATTTTCCTCCACATTTTCTATTCGCTTAAAAGTATTGTGCTGAAGTACTTTCGAATTTGTTAACATGGGATCAAAATCGACTCCTTTTGATGTACATGCTGGGAGGATTGCATTGTTAGACTGAGACAGAGAAGGCTTATTTGTTTCCGTCGTCAGATCAAGATTAAGATCACTCACCACATTAGACTGCAGTTGCGACTGTGTTATTATCTCAACATCAGTTGTTATTGGAACTTCAATGGGTTTATTCACGGTTTTTCCCCAGATTTGCAGCAACTGCGTCTGACCTTTCAGTTGTACGCTATTTTCATATTTGTTTCTCAGGGGGTTAGATCTTGTTTTTACACATGACCTCCCCCCTAGGACTCTCCCAGAACGTAATTTCTTTGCAGTCATAGTCTCTGAAGAAAATCTAGCCCTACAGCAGGCTTATAAAACCAGAATATAAGAAGCAAACAGTCAATAAAATATGGATCCACAGGGAGAGAAGGTAAACGCTGATACAAGCGACAAGCTTATTTCCTCGCAGAATACTAATCTGCGTATTGTATACGAACTCGCAAATAAGAATAAACCAAAAACGAAAGGACAAAATGAAAATACTGGGCCCAGCCCGGCCTACCTCGGCCACTGAGGGCCACAGAGGGCCCGCCCTTTGCCCGGGCTTGGCCCGGCGTCGCCCGCGCGCGTCCCGCGATGCCCGGTCTTCCAGCGCAATTGAAGGCAGGTGAGGGGGGCGTGGCGGGGAGTTGTTCCTGTCCCAGATGGCTTGTGGGCGATGATGTTTCACTCACTCTCCAGCCGCCTACAACCCCACACACACGAGTGTTTCCCGCGAAGCGGGAAACGCGAGCAGTTGCTCACCAGCGCTGCCAAATAGCGCTTTCAGGGTGACGGCGCTAGTAGTAGATTCAGGAGCGTTTCACCAGCAAAACAATGTTCACAACTGCAACCAACACGGCAGCTACAAGAGATTGTTCTCCGCTCCACAGCGGACTTCCAGCGCAATTGAAGGCAGGTGAGGGGGGCGTGGCGGGGAGTTGTTCCTGTCCCAGATGGCTTGTAGGCGATGATGTTTCACTCACTCTCCAGCCGCCTACAACCTCACACACACGAGTGTTTCCCGCGAAGCGGGAAACGCGAGCAGTTGCTCACCAGCGCTGCCAAATAGCGCTTTCAGGGTGACGGCGCTAGTAGTAGATTCAGGAGCGTTTCACCAGCAAAACAATGTTCACAACTGCAACCAACACGGCAGCTACAAGAGATTGTTCTGACAATACAAGACTTACCTGAAGAACTCCAAGAAACAGTGAAACCAGAGGTATGGGATTTTACTGGAAAAGATGTAGGATTAATGGCAAATGTTGACCCGATAAAAATAGCCATAAAAGAAGATGCAGTCTACCCAAACACCAGTACACAATGAGTGCAGAAGTAAAAGCAGGAGTTGCTATCGAGATAAAAAGATTACTAGAAGCAGGCATTTTGCAAGAAGTGTTGAGCAGTCCTTGTAACTCACCGATAATTGGCATTAAGAAACCTAGTGGTAAGTACAGGGTAGTACAGGACCTGCGCAAGGTAAATAAAATTGTGGTTCCTTGCTGTCCTGTCGTGCCAAACCCTGCAGTGATTCTATACCAAATTCCGTGGAATGCTGGATGGTTTACCATCATTGACTTATGGTATGCATTCTTTTCAATATCATTACATCCAGACAGCAAATTTCTTTTCTCTTTTGAATTCGACAGCCATGTCTATGTCTGGAATCGTGTTCCTCAAGGGTACACAGAAAGCCCTTTGATTTTTAATCAGATCCTTAAAAAGTGCCTTGAAACCCTAGTATTGCCCGGAAAATCAGTCCTGGTGCAATATATAGACGACCTCTTGGTGGCGTCTAAGAGCAGATAAGACTGTGTGACTGACACCATTGCCTTACTGAACCATTTAGGTGAAGGCGGGCATAAAGTATCACCAGACAAACTGCAATTCTGTACCTCATCCGTAAAATATCTGGGGCACCAGATAGAGAGAGGTATCAGGAAAGTTACCACAGAAAGAATTAGAATAATTCGAAACATAGAATTGCCAAACACCCAGAAAGATATCAGAATGTTTCTAGGAGTAGTAGGATACTGTAGGCAGTGGATTGTGGGATTTGCAGTCCTAGCAAGACCATTGATAAAAATGACAAAGAAAGGAGCAAAAGATCTTGTGGAATGGGATGACGAAAGCATGACTGCTGTTGTAAAATTGAGGGAATGTCTGTGTACTGCTCCTGCATTAGGAATGCCTGACTATTAAAAAAATGTTGCACTTTTCTGTGACACAAGAGACAATTGTGCACTTTCAGTCCTGACCCAAATTCATGGTTTGACCCGACGTCCACTGGCATATTTTTCTTCCACTTTGGACCCATTAGCAGGTAGATTACCTGGATGTTTGAAAGCTGTAGCTGCATGTCTTGAACAGAGTGAATCCATTGTGATGGGACTTCCAGTTACTGTGTATGTTCCACTTTCTGTTATAATTCTACTGACAAGAACTAAAACTCAGTATCTCACACCTAGTCGGCTGACTAAGTATGAGAGAATCCTTGTAGGTGCAGGGAACGTGACCATTGCTAGATGTAATATTCTGAATCCAGCTATCTTACTGCCAAATTCATTCGCAGCAGAAGTGAGGGAGGAAACTGAACATGACTGCATTGATTTGACCGAGTTTAGTACAAAACCACGCCCAGACATAAAAGAAGACCCTTTAATTAATGGAGATTATGAGCTGTTTGTAGACGGCTCATGCATGAGACATGAGGAAGGAGGCCTAAGCGCTGCCTACTCAGTGTGTACATTGGGAGGTCCAGTGGAAGCATCCTATTTACATAGAGTCAAGTCTGCACAAGTAGCTGAATTGGTTGCATTGACAAAAGCTTGCAAATTTGGGAGGAACTCAAAGATACCCATATATACTGATAGCCAATATGGTTATGGGGATGTGCATGACTTTGGCCAGTTATGGATGCAAAGGGAGTTCCTGACTTCTCTAGGCACCCCTATCAGAAATGGAAATTACGTGCAGGATTTACTGGAAGCAATCCAGTTACCAAAAGAATTGGCTGTGGTCAAGTGTGCTGCTCACAAATCTGGCGATGACAAAATGACAGCAGGTAATCGATATGCTGACCAATTAGCCCAACATTGTGCAAGATACCGAATAGCAATCAATATAAAGGTTGGGGGAAACGGAAACAGCTGCCAACTTTTGATGCTAGAGGGAGTGAATACATGAGAGGAAGTGAGAGACTTACAGGACACAGCAGAGCCACAGGAAAAACAAATGTGGAGAAACGTTGGTTGCCAGAGGAGGGTGGAAGATGGTGTCATTGTTTATGCGGATGGTATGCCTGTTGGTGGTATCACTTGATTGGCGCACGCGGCGAAGGGTCGAGCCGTGAGTGAACGAGGCGGTGTCTCAGAAGCAGCGTCGGAGCCGAGCACAGAAAGCCGCAGGGTCGCTCTATGATGAGGAGGAAGTCTCATTCCAGACACTCTTGGATCTTCTTCTGACCTATGTCCTGGCATCTCATTCACAGCTTCATTACCCAGGACTGCCAGCTACACATGTGACCTCTTGAGCATGCCCTGCAGAGGGGAAGGTTATTTGACCACTAATCAACATCTCTGGGATATTTCCACAAAGCACAGTGAGGATTCAGACGCTCCAGAAAATTATAGAACAGCACGAGCTGCCTACCGTGGTGCTGCTGGAGGCGGAGCCCCTGCGGGTGTACCGCGCCGGTCTCCCTCCGCCGCTGTCCCTGTTTCTGGAGCAGCCGCCGAGAGGGGGGGACCGAGAGGGTAACAACTACCCTTCCCAGCTGCCCTGTCACCAGGAAGGAAGGCGGGGCCATAGAGCGCGACTACCGGCGCTTAAATTTGCACAGCCCCATCGGTGGAGCGGGGATATTTCCACAAAGCATAGTGAGGATTCAGACGCTCCAGAAAATTATAGAACAGCACGAGCTGCCTACCGTGGTGCTGCTGGAGGCGGAGCCCCTGCGGGTGTACCGCGCCGGTCTCCCTCCGCCGCTGTCCCTGTTTCTGGAGCAGCCGCCGAGAGGGGGGGACCGAGAGGGTAACAACTACCCTTCCCAGCTGCCCTGTCACCAGGAAGGAAGGCGGGGCCATAGAGCGCGACTACCGGCGCTTAAATTTGCACAGCCCCATCGGTGGAGCGGGGATATTTCCACAAAGCACAGTGAGGATTCAGACGCTCCAGAAAATTATAGAACAGCACGAGCTGCCTACCGTGGTGCTGCTGGAGGCGGAGCCCCTGCGGGTGTACCGCGCCGGTCTCCCTCCGCCGCTGTCCCGGTTTCTGGAGCAGCCGCCGAGAGGGGGGGACCGAGAGGGTAACAACTACCCTTCCCAGCTGCCCTGTCACCAGGAAGGAAGGCGGGGCCATAGAGCGCGACTACCGGCGCTTAAATTTGCACAGCCCCATCGGTGGAGCGGGGATATTTCCACAAAGCACAGTGAGGATTCAGACGCTCCAGAAAATTATAGAACAGCACGAGCTGCCTACCGTGGTGCTGCTGGAGGCGGAGCCCCTGCGGGTGTACCGCGCCGGTCTCCCTCCGCCGCTGTCCCTGTTTCTGGAGCAGCCGCCGAGAGGGGGGGACCGAGAGGGTAACAACTACCCTTCCCAGCTGCCCTGTCACCAGGAAGGAAGGCGGGGCCATAGAGCGCGACTACCGGCGCTTAAATTTGCACAGCCCCACCCGGGTCGTGGGAGCGCGCGGGAGCGCCGGGCTAAGCCCGGGCAAAGGGCGGGCCCTCTGAGGCCCTCCGAGGCACGGAAAGGCGAGGAGAGGCTATCACCCGGAAACATTCGTGTGGAATAAAGGTACTGTTATCGGCCTGTTACTTGGCACGTATTATATAACTAAAGATACTTATTATTTATCATTTCATAGCCCTCCCAAAATCTATAGTATCTCTTGCAACGATCAGCTATTGACCTGGCTTCTTGCTAACACTAGTGTTGATCGTGTGTTCATTCTGAGTAAGAGTCTAAGGAATGGGGAAAAAACTGGTACCACCCCCTATTGAACCTGTGAACACTCTTGATTCATACCTGGTCCAAGTGGTGAGTAGTATTAACAGCAAACGAAGGCAATCCTTGGGCCTAAGCCAATAACCTGTGTTGCCTGCAGAAAGCCCACCCACAAGTACTGCAAGTACAGCTATGTCCGATTCCCTGACAGGAAGCATACAGCATAACTTAACTGATTCTGACTCGAATCCTTTACCCAACCACTTGGAGGCCACCATCGTCCCTGATTCTGCCATGAACAGTGAAGATAGAGAAGATCTTATTGATCTATCAGACAATGCCATCTCTGAATCAAGTATTCAGATAGAAGCCACGGAAGAGGATCTCCAGCCCCAGCCTCCATCTATTCGTGCTGTTAGAGCATGTAGGAAACAAACAGCTAAACGAGGGGGGAAACAATTGGGAAGGAAGAAGCCTGCCACACCTCCTTCCAGGCGTCTGGGCAAATATTTAGATTGCGAGGTCGATCATGAGTCCAAGCGCATTATCGATGATGACCTCTTCAACAGGTTTCAAGACATGATAGATATCAAAATTAAGACCATCATTAAACCTCTGATCGGGAAAGTGGACAAATTAACTGCCGAAGTCAGAAAGTTGGGGGGGGTTCATAGTACCTTGACTAAGGAGCTAGAGAATTTATCTTCCCTCGTCGCGGACCTAATATCCACGGATGAGGAGGCCCCTGCTACTGAAAATAACTTACAGCCCGCTCTACAAGGGTTGTTACCCCTACCCCCATCATCAATATTAACTGTTCCGGATCAGAATGGCGTAACTGGGGACCCTCATACCATCTCCACTGCTGCAACAGTGGTAAGTTATCAAGAGGCCAGCCCAGTCCAATTTATTGCGGAGGCCTCACCGGTAGTCTTGGTGCTGGCTAATGTTCCACCTTTGCTAAAAGACAAAACAGAGTCAGATCAGGGTCTCAAAGATAAAGCCATACATTGGCTCTCAAACAACATGCATATGGCGCAAGAAGGGCTTGATAAATTGGCAGGAAACATAGTTTCGACCAGGAGGGTACCCTGGATTGGCAGCAAGCCGAAAAAGTTTCAAGGCGACTGTGTTATCCTAAATTTCACAAACGCCGAGGTCCTTCCTGAAATCTTGAGCAACGTCTTCCCACCTCAGCGGCGCAACGGTTCCATAGTCCCTTTAACTCTTGGTTTTTTCTATAATGAGCCTCAACCCGCTACCATACATAAAATCAACAGGCAGAACAAGTATAGTAACAACTGTAGCTGGAGAGGGGCCAGGGGCCTGCGATATGTAAATGACCGGTTCCCGCCTGTAGTACAGCGAGAGTCAGGAAGACCTATTTACCCGCACGAGGAAAATATTCGGCCGGTTCACCAGTATGGGTTGGGAACCAACGGGTGGGGGCTTGGCGCACTGGGGTACGATCACAGTGCACGGGGTATCATGCCAACACGGTGGCAGAGAATGGACCCTTCTTTGATTCATCCAATTACCCCACATCCTCTGTGGAATTTAGCCCATAACGGTCAGGCTCAGTTAGCTACCCCATCTGCTTGGGGCTTTACTACAGGTAATAGGTTTGGCCCCTTATCTGACCTTAACACGTGCGATTGACTCGAACCAGGTATTGACCAAAATAATGTGGATTCGACTAGTCAAAACTCTCGTAGCGATGGTTTAAGCATTGATGATTTCCTTAGTTTTTCTACGCCTAATGTAGCCACTAAGCCCCAACCATCTACCACTCTAGGTCAGCAAGCAACCTCATCTGGGGGTGAGTCTGGCCGTAACCAGGGTCTGGGCGGAGTGGGCACACAGCTTTGCCGTCAAGTAAAAATCACCGAGGCTTCACCATCGCAGGCAGCAGTGGTTGGAGAATCAGAGAGTGGTAGCAAGTTAATGACTAGTAGGGAGTCATGTAAGATCATAAGCTGGAACGTGGCAGGTTTGAACACCAAACGTAAGGACCCGGTATGGTGGAGCTTTATCTCAAAGCACCACATTATTGCCCTACAAGAAACTTGGGACACATCTAGTAATATCTGGTGGGATGGATACACTAGCTTTATAAGCCCAGCTGTCCCAAGCAGAACAGGCAGGGCTAGAGGTGGGTTGGCCCTTTTTTTCGCCTTGGACCTAAAAGGAAGTTACAGGCAGATTAGGTCCGAATCTGACAATATACTGATTGTTGAAAGGGTCATCAATAAGACCCGTAGGACCTTATACATTAACTTCTATAACTCTGGGAACAGCGCATATGAAGGGCGTAATATTGCCAGTTTAGATAGTATTTTAAATTCAGTCCTACAGAATATCTCTTTTGCATCTGAGTTAATTTTATTAGGTGATTTTAATATACACTTATGCAATTTAGCATGTAAGGGAAGTGAAGTCAGCGAAGATGATGATGACGCCCCAGTAGCACCTCATTTCGAACATTCAGTAGAGGGTCAGGAGCTTGAGGACTTACTTGCAAACTTCAACCTCTATGAACCTAATTTCGGTCTGAGAACGCCAACTTTCACCGGCAGTCATCATGGGTCTGTGATAGATTATATTTTTGTTTCTCTTGGCATCCTAAATTTGACTGCTGCATATACCACGATAGTAACTCACTTCAGCGATCATAATCCAGTACTACTAGAAGTGATGTGGGGCAGTCAGATGGGCGCATCACCATCGATTATAAAATCAGCCCATTCCTTGAGGACTACAGATCAAGACAGAAGAGTTAAATGGGCGAATGTGATCCCGGAAAATTTCTATAAAAAATGCTTCCCTAAGATTAAATCTCAGGTTGAGCTTTGTCAGAACCCTGACACTCAAGGGAGCCTCATGGTATCAGTCTATGAGGAAATATGTGTCCAGGTTTCTAACGAACTTTTAGCTAAACCCTTTCAGGGAGCGCAGGGTCACAAGCGATGGTTTGATTCTGCTTGTTCAAAGGCCCACAGAGATTTGTTGGTGGCACTAAAAATTGTCCCGAGAGTAAAAGAGAAAATTGCGAGGCTTAGGAAAATTTATAAGGCTGCAGTAAAGAACCGCAAAGACTCCATTAAACGTGAAACATGGGATAACCTCCTCTCGGCGGCGGTGCTGAAGGATAGCAGGAGATTCTGGGAACTTATTAAGCAGCCCCTTTTTTCGGAGGACAGTAATTTACCAATGGATTGTGTGATTACTGAGGATAAATGGTTGTCTTTTTTCAAAAATGTATATGGGGGTGACTTAGTTGATGAGCATATTGACAGGCGCTTATTGCCCAACGGGCCTGTACATCCAATTGTTTTTAGCCCCCAAGAAGTAGAAAAGGCACTCGCGGAAACCACTAAACACAAGGCACCTGGCCCCGACGGAGTTCCGGCCGACTTTTTCATGTTTTCACCTAAAATGTGGTCGAGGGTGTTGTCCAACGTGTTTAATGCTGTTAACGATAACTCAGCTCCTGCATCATGGGCTACATCTACCATCGTCCCCATTTACAAAAATAAAGGGCAGCGGGACGACCCAGCATTCTACAGGCCTATATCCCTTTTGGACTCTACCGTAAAGATTTTGGGGAGAGTCCTCTTATCAAGACTGAGGGAGAATGTTGAGGGGTGCGGTGGTTTGTGTGAACTACAATATGGTTTCAGAGAGAGTAAAGGTACAATAGAGCAATGCATTAACTTGTATCTACTCATCTCTAAGTACACGCTGGCTAAGGAGGGTTCAGTGTATCTGGCATTCATGGACCTCTCCTCGGCCTTCGATCTCGTTAACAGGTCCAAACTATGGTCGATCCTCCTGGATTTAGGTATTGATGAAGCCCTGGTTATGTTTATGGCCACACTGCATCAGGAGCTCTTTGCAGCCGTTCGAGTTTCCAACAACGGCAGGCGTACCCCTTTATTTAAATCCTTGAAAGGGGTACGGCAAGGTTGCATCTTGGCACCCACGCTTTTCATCCTCTATATTAACGGCCTGGGGGCTTACCTGCGAGGCCTGAGCACGGATGTCCCACGTGTAGGAGATGCCCATATCCCGGCACTCCTGTACGCGGATGACGCCGTGCTGATCGCCCGCACGGGTAATGGGCTACAGGTCCTTCTTAACTCTTTTGGCTCTTTTATGGAAAATCTGGACCTTAAGGTCAATGCGTCCAAATCGCACACAATGGTCATGGGCAGAGAGCGTACGAAGAGAAGACACAAATCTTTCTTCTGTAGTGGGATCCCTGTTTCGGAAGTAACCACATTCCCTTACTTGGGAGTTTTGTTCGACCAAAAAGGCACCTGGGGTCCACAGATAAGCGCAAAAAGGCTGGCAGTCACTAGATCTGCTTCTGCACTCTTGGGTTTTGCTGGCAAGCTGGGTGCCAGGCCCATGGAAGCGTTGCTGAAGATCTATAAGAGTAAACCCGTTGCCATTGCCTCATATGGATCTCCTCTGTGGGGGTATGTTAATCTTGACCCCATTCAGAGGGCAGAAAATAGATTCATAAGATCTCTCCTTTCTGTGCCCCAGTCAACCCCAACTTATTCTATCCATAAGGAGGTTGGCCTACCATATTTGTCGGACTCATTGAGTGTAGCACCACTGATCATGTGGTTGAAAATGTGGTTAAACGTCGATCTTCCACTGAACCATAAAATTTTGAGGGATGTCCAATCAATGGATAACTATAGTAAAATCCCATGGTTGGCTTATTTAAGTAAATCATTCAAAGATTTGGGTCGCCCAGATTTGTTTCTCTGTCCAGTGAATATTAGGGCCCAAGATATAGCCTTTATAAAAAAGGCATTTAAAGAAGGGAAGGAAGCCTGCCGTGAGGTATCTGAGCTGCAGAAACCAGCAGTTAGGGCTCACTACCTATTGGTTAGCACTCCTAATTTGGCACCTTACCTCCGCTTTGTAACAATCCCTTACCATAGGTTTTTATTAACCAAACTTAGGTTTAATCTTATTCATTTCCACCTAGGCTCTTTTAAGGGATGGCAGAAGCCAGAACTAGCCGCCCCTTGCAGTTGCGACAATTTCTCCGTGCAGGATACAATGCACTTTGTCATGTTTTGTAGTCTATATCACGAGCAGAGGAAAAAATATTTGCTCCCTTTATTTAAAGAAGCAGGGTTCACACAGGTGCGCCCGGCACTGCTCTATTTACAGCTCATGACAAACCCATGCACAACGTTTAGTTTAGCAAACTTTTTAGTCGCAGCTTCTAGGGCGAAAGCTGTTGGACAATCTCCGGTCTAAAAGATTTCCTATCTTAACGAGATTATGTGTATTGTTTTAAATATAAATGTATCCTTTTTTTTTTTTTTTTAAACTGTGTAAATAGTATTTATAATGTATACTGGGTATGATGTTTTTTTAGATGTTAGGAAACCTAATTATGTTTCTTATGTCATGTTTTAATTGTATTTGCTTCTTTGTATGACTTTGAATAAGTCGAATAAAGATATTCTGACTGACTGACTGTGTTGCCAGACTGTCTGCTTGCTCCTATGGCTAGGTTGATACATGGAGACACACATTTAGGCAGAGACGCGATGATTCGCATGTTTCGCCAGAACTGGTTCAATTCGATATTCAGAAACGTAGCAGAGGCACTCTGCCAGAGGTGTCTGGTTTGTCAGCAATTTAACCCTGGAAAGAAAACTGTGATATTACCAGGAACAATTGGAAAGGCAGAGGGCCCCTTTATTCGACTACAACTAGATTTTATTCAGTTACCCCCTTGTCGAGGAATTAAGTACCTACTTGTCATAGTCTGCCTGTTTTCAAAGTGGGTAGAAGCTTACCCCACACGTAGAAATGACAGCATTACAGTAGCTAAATTATTACTTAGGGAACTTATACCTCGTTACGGTTTCCCAGTCACGATTGAATCTGACAGAGGAAGTCATTTCCAAAATGAAATAATAAAACAAATTTGTGAAGCATTCAAAATCACGCAAAAACTGCACTGTGCATATCGCCCAGAGGCTTCTGGAGTGGTAGAACAACTGAATGGCACAATTAAAGCAAGATTGGGAAAGATGTGTGAATACACTCAATTGGAATGGCCAGATGCTTTGCCACTTGTGTTGATGGGACTCAGAAGTATTCCAGACCGGAACACTGGCTTGAGCCCCTATGAGATACTAATGGGAAGAGCAATGCGGCAAGCATGGGTGCCAGGATACAAACTAATAAGCATATCTGATGATTTGGTACTAGAATACTGTAAAGAACCGGCTGACCAAGTGTGTTCTATCTCTCACCAGGTTGGGGGATACGCTGTTGCCAGGCCAACGACTCCAGCACAAGACCTGAATCCAGGTGACTGGGTTGTAATAAAGAAACATACTCGGAAAAGTTGCCTTGCACCAAGGTGGGGAAAGCCACGACAGGTGATCCTAGTAACCACCACAGCTGTGAAGTGTGCAGGAGTACCTCGCTGGATCCATGCCAGCCATACGAAGAGAGTGATTGAACCTGAAGAAACTGAGGCTGAAGGTTGTGCAGCTGAGGGGTCCCAAGATATCGGTCCTGAAGTAGCTGAAGGAGAACAACCGAGCTCCAGTCAAGATGATTGGATCCCAATAGTCGACCTGACTATAGATCCTGTGAGAACCAGAAGACAAATCTATTTAGATAGACAGTGGGATAGTGAGGATGAGAAAGGTATAGAAGAAGGTACTCAGATCATCGAAATCCAAGTCAAATCTGATTCTGAGGAGGACCAGATAGGGAAAGAACAGGTAATTGGCACTCCACCAAGAACACCTGAGCCAGAAGAGGGACATATAGAAATTAGGGTGGAAGTTCAAGCGGAAGAAAATCAAGAGTTCGAAGAGCTTGAACAGGACCAGATAGATCTAGACAATTGGGTTCAGGAAGAAGAAAACGATACAGACCAAAGCCAAAATCAGCATATACCTGAACAAGGCCAGTTTAGGAACCAGGCAGAAGAGACTGATGAAAGACCTGGACCTAGTCAGTTAGGGAGAAATACTGAAGATGAACTTGAAAAAATTGTGCCACAACTGAATGAAAATAAATGAGTGTTTGAAGAAAGCCAAGAGACAGTGCCAGTTAAAAGACTCAGAAAAGGTGACTCAGTACCCAGATTTGTGAAAAGACTGAGATTGCGACTAAAAACAATAAACAAAGAGTCTGAACAGGTAAATGAGGTCTCAAGTCAAACTGACCCAGCGGTGACAAAGCCAAAGAGAAGAAGTGCCCGTATAAAGAAACTGAATAACAAGTATCCAAGCCCCGAGTGGACTTACTTTTTACTGGAAGAATTTGAACATTTGGAAATAAGTGACGAAAGTGAGGAAGAATTGATTGCTGACCAAGCTGAAGAAGAAGCGAAACCAACCTGAAAAGTTGCTCGAGTAAGCAAATTGTACAGAGTTACAAAGAGGGGTTGAAGCTTCTTTTAAGCCAGAATATCTGATTCTTCTGTGAATGGGAGACCGAGACAAAGTTGTTTAAAAACATGCTGCCAAGTATGTTTATGTAGTGTAGCGATAGTACTGATACTTTGGATAGGACTAACAATAGCCATTCCTTCTATGATGAGTAAAGACCCGAACCTGTACCCAAATAATCACTTACCTGAAGATACTGTAGAATCACACACTAGAAATACACCACAAAGAGTAGATGCACCAGAGAAACCACTTAGCCTTAAGCAAACAAAACTAGATTTAGAAGCACCAGATGAGGAAGGATTACATTACAACAAGATCAAGAACAAAAATCATTTAAATGTTTTCGCAAACCTGTTAGTACATTATGTAGAAGCTATGGAAATAGACAACTGTTATGTCTGTATGAAGCTGCCTACTTCGGTTGCTGAAGGTGAGACGTATCACCACTTGCGCTTAACCTATGGAATTTCCTGTAGTATACTAACTAGTTTATTCTATAGAAGAGGACCCTTACAGTATTATTACTCAAACTCTGATGTGACATTTTCTGAACTTCCTATGCTAAGAAACCTAAACCCTGTACATACAACTAGAGATGTAGCAAAGTACATGAGTGATTATTTTCTAACTGTAGGAAAAATAGATATAGATGACGCACACAAAAATAACTTGACCTGTTCATTGCATGAAAAAGAGAAAATGTTCCTAAACATGGTAGAGAAAAGAAGAGAAAGTTTCCAAAAGAATGCAAAAGACAAAAATCAGAAAACCCCTAAATGGGCTGAAAGTATAGATAGCACCTCAAATTGTGGGGCTAATGCTGCCATGTTGCTGGATTTCGAAAAGAAGGGGAAACTTTGTCTTCACAGAGAAAGAACCAGTTATTATAACAACATATTCATTGGTTCCAGTGAATGCGAACAAAATTACAAGGTATTTGGGGGTTGGGGTTTCAAAGATGGGTCAGAGCCTGAGTTTACTGGAATCTATATTATATGTGGGAACAAGGCTTATTTCAAATTGCCCGACCATTGGTATGGAAGCTGTTATTTTGGTATTGTCTTCCCAAAGATATACCATGTGGGGAAAATCACTGAAGCACTGAAAGAACTAATGGATTAGTACGTAGTAAAAGAGAAACTGTTAGTGAAATAATAGGGGATATATTTAGTGTATTGATACCTGCAGTGGGAGTGACTCTGAACACACAAAGAATTTGCAAATTGTCAACAGTAGTAGATGGGTTATCAACTGACACTGCTGGAGGTATCCTGATGGTCAATACCGAAATGGTTGCGATCAGATCAATGGTTTTACAAAACAGACTTGCTCTTGATACGTTATTGGCAAAAGAGGGCCGAGTCTGCAGAATGTTGAAAGCGCAACATTGTTGCACTTACATACCTGACAAAAGTGTGGAAATTAAAGGGTATGTGAGGAACATTACTAATTTGGAAAAAGAGCTTAAACCACTTGAGGTTGACAGTGCCTGGAAGAGACTTACTGATGGTCTCTCTGCTGTAGGTCATTGTTTTTCTAACCTAGGTAAAAGTCTTTTGAGTAAAGTACTGCTGCCAATTGCGGGAATAGGGTTAGTAGTGTTTATAACAGTAATTTGCTGCAAATGTCGAAAACACCAAAAGAAATACACTGTGAACAAGAGAGGTGTGAAACGAAATGTTGATGAGCTTGAATTAGAAGAATTAAATAATCAGATTTATAAAAGGGTGAAAAATTCTCACCTTAATAAAGAGACTGAGAAAAAGCTGAACAGAATGTTTGAAGAGATTGAACTGGGTAAAATGTGAAATGTTGGCATCTGGTTCCATTAATTTGTGATGATATAGAATATCATCAAAGAGGGGATTGATGGAGCAAGGATTCGCACGTATAGCGCCTTGCTTGTACTCATGAACCTCAAATAACCTTAATAGTATTAATCAACCTGTGTGTTTTACTAATCTGTCTTTATTCTGACATTTGGGGTGTCCCAGAGAAGCTTGCCTATGTGTTTACTAATCCTAATACGCTTGCTATTAAGATGGCTGCTGCTACGCGGGAATTTCTTCTGCGCATGCGCCGGTCATAACCCTGTGATGTGACGAACTCGCAGTTCTGGTGGGAAACCTTTTGCACTTGCACAGTAGCATTAAAATGGCTGCTTTGTGTTCTCACATGCCTGAAGCTTGCAGCGATGCTTTGGCTATGCTGTTTATTTTGCATTAATACTAATGCTATTATTATTATAAAATAATGGGAGTAATGTAGGGATTCCTGGTATACAGTGAATTCATTTATTCTGTGTTCTAAAGCTGTTTCTATTTACTTTTCATGTATCGTAAATCCGTGGGCATGAGGGACGGGAATACTCCATGTTGAAAATCCCTTCTGCGCATGACAGCCTTCCGCAAGGGGATGAGCTCGGTGTTCTTGAAACAAAGCCAGATGGAAGCACTAGCCAAGATGGGCCTGGGAACCATTCGTCTGACCCCACTAAGAAGATGATAAAAACTACAATGTATAAAATGATAGACTGTCCATTGTTTCACACATTTAAATCGTCATGAGAACCTGAATTTTGGAAGGCGTGCCCAGAAAATGTAAATTATGGGCTAGAAAAAGGCAAATCTTAGGTGGTGTGATGACCTGTCCTCTCTTTTGTCCAATCGAAATTGGGGATCCTTACACTTGCAACATTTTGGGGGTGGTACACTGACCCGAAAACAGTATAACTAGCCTAGGTTTAGCTAGAGCATTTGTCCGAGTTGTTTGAATAGCTGACCTGTCACTGACCCTACGCACTCAATAGCTGATTGAAACAGAGGTGCTGCGGAGCACTCTGTCCGACAGACTCACAGACCCAATCAGGGTTTTGAGAACCTTAAGTGCTGGCGAAGCACTTTGCTGGGGAAATCGAGAACCCAATTGGGGTTTTGACTGATAGCTGCAGAGAAGGCGTAGCGCAGGTGTTGCTACTGAACTGTGGGTGCTGGTCTTACCTTGGTGGTCCTGTCCTGATCCTCATCTGGTTTTCCTGTCCTGGGTTTCCATTCTGCACCTGCTGGCCTACTGGCGATTGCTTTCCTTGGGGTTCCTACTGTCCTTAACTGACCCGTGGCCAGGGTTGGTCTCCACACTGTTCTAGGTAAATATAAATCTGTGCGGGAAATACACTTACGTCCTTTCTTGCTTCTGAAACTGCTAAAATTCTTATTTGCACATTTGTTCCTTTTCTTGCCCTCCCTGTGCTGACCAATAATAAAGTTATACTTTAGCTGTTTTTACTAGCACGTTCCATTTTTCCCTTACCTTTAGGTTGGATACTAAAAGTACTGTTTCTGAATAAATAGATGTTCCTTTTCTTTACCCTCCTTTTAGCTGAATTAAAGTGGTTGCTCTGAATTATAGTGTGTTCCATTTTTCCCTACCCATTTAGTTACATGGTTATTTCCAAACCCCTTCAGTATTAAATAAAATTCTTTTGCCTTACCCATCTTCTGGGGATTCTCAAACTGTGATATTCTAGCATGTTCCTTATCTTTCCCGTCCTTTAGTCACATCATACTAAGTCTGATTTCTGGAAATACTTGCTAGCATATTCCTGTTTCTACCTTCCTTTTAGAGTTTAAATGGTTGGCATAATCTATTTTCTGTATGGTATTGGTTACACTATTTTCATGATCTTGGTTATTGATAGTTTGCTCACTGTGAATTTCATGCTTTCTACTTTGGATGAAGACTAGATAAAGGTTTTCAAAACTTCCTGAGTCTGTGGTTATCATAAGGAGTGCAAATATTATAAATGTTATTGTATTTTGATGACTGCTTATCTTTTACAGCTAGCTCCCTAATCTATTGTGATCATAGGTGCCTGTGACAAGGATTGGTAAGTCAGGTACATTGGAAATTTATAGGAATGAACAAGGGGTACTGATAGTAACGTGTAGGTTACCCGATTAATAAATATGGTGAATTGAATTTATGGGCCCAAGTGTGCATATGGTAAAAATTATAGTCGGGTGACCTGCGCGCTCTATCATTACCTATTACCATTTACCTCTAACATATGGTATTTCATGTAGTGTTTTAGCTAGTTTATTTTATAAAAAAGGGCCTTTACAGTATTACTATTCTAATTCAGATGTGATATTTTCTGAACTTCCTATACGTAGTAACCTGAATCCTGTACATACTACTAGTGATGTAACACGTTACATGGGTGAATATTTTCTAACAATAGGTACAATAGATATAGCTGAAGCACACAAGAATAATTTAACATGTTTATTGCAAGAAAAAGAGAAAATATTTTTGAATATGGTTGAGAAAAGGAGAGAGAATTTCCAAAGTAAAGCAAAGGATAAGAATCATAAAATTCCTAAATGGGCTGAAAATATAGGGAACACCTCAAATGGCAAGACCAATGCTGCTATGTTGCTGGATTTCGAAAAGAAGGGGAAACTCTGTCGCCACAGAGAAAGAACTAGTTATTATAACAATATATTCATTGGTTCCAGTGAATGTGAACACAATTATAAGATAATTGGGGGTTGGAGTTTCAAAGATGGAACTGAACCTGTGTTTCCTGGAATGTATTATATATGTGGAAACAAGGCTTATTACAAATTGCCAGATCACTGGTATGGAAGTTGTTATTTCGGATTAGTTCACCCTAAGATATATCACGTGGAGAAAATCACTGGAAACAATGAAGAAACTAATGGATTAGTACGTAGTAAAAGAGCTAGTTTTGGAGAAATAGTAGGTGATATGTGGGCACAGCGAGTCAAGTCCGGTTCTCCCGCGGACCCGCTTAGACCTGCCCTCTTTAGAGATCCTTCTTTTCAGGGGCGCACGGTAGTGTGTTCGCTGATTAACCTTTCTTTGACCTCAGGTTCTGTTCCTGTCAAGTGGAAGCAGGCGGTGGTTTCTCCGATCCTGAAAAAAACATCTTTGGATCCTTTAAAACCGGAAAACTACCGCCCTATTTCATTGCTCCCCTGGCCGGCCAAAGTCATGGAGGCGCACGTCAACCTGGCCCTCTCTGAGCATATGACCCGGGCCAATGTCCTCGACCCCACGCAGAATGGGTTCCGTGCCGGTCACAGCACGGAGACTGCCCTTCTGGCAATGGTAGAACATCTGCGGATTGTGTTGGATGCAGGTCAAACGGCAGCGCTTATTTTATTAGACCTTAGCGCTGCCTTTGACACGGTGTCCCATCGCATCCTCCTGCACCGCCTGGAGGACATTGGCATCTGTGGCTCTGCTCTGCAGTGGTTCCGCTCCTTCCTCAGCGATCGCTCCTTCTGCGTTGCCACCCCTCCTTTTCAGTCCAAATACCATCAGCTGGACCTGGGGGTCCCTCAGGGCTCCTCGCTGAGTCCCACGCTTTTCAACCTGTACGTGCGGCCGCTGGCTGATGTCGCCAGGAAGTGGGGCCTAACCATGGTCTCTTACGCCGACGACACGGAGCTAGCGGTTACGATCAGCGGGGATGCCGAGCAGGATGCCCCCAGGTTCCGAAATGGGCTGAGAGAGGTGGCCAGCTGGATGAATAACAACTGTCTCCAGCTGAACGCGAAGAAAACTGAGGTGATGATCGTTGGGAGGGGAGAAGACCGCTGGGGGGACAGCTGGTGGCCTCTTGAGTTAGGGCCGGCCCCTACACCAGTGATGGAACTCAGAAACCTGGGAGTGTGGTTAGATCACACCCTCTGCTTTACGACCCACACTAAGAGAGTGGCGGCATGCTGCTTTGGTGTCCTGCGTGGGCTAAGGCCGGTGCTCAAATTTTTTGATGCTCCGACAAGACAGTTGGTCATTCAAGCGACGATTATCTCCCGGCTGGACTATGCCAGCTCACTCCTGCTGGGAGCAAACCAATCGGAGATCGTTCGCTTACAACGGGTACAGAACGCGGCTGCGAGAGCAGTGGTGGGTCTGCCAAGGTTTTGTCCCACTTCTAATACTTTGCGGTCCCTACACTGGCTACCGATCAAAAGCCGAATTCACTTCAAGGGCCTTAGCCTTGCTTTCAAAATTTTAAAAGGGTTGGCACCTGAGATTCTTAATAATCTCGTATCGGCCTATGTCCCGACTCGCTCTCTTAGATCTCTCGGGCAATCCCTTGTGGTTGTCCCGCGCTTCAGGCTCAGCCGGATGGGCGGTCGTTCTTTTCGTGTGAGAGCTGCGACCCTCTGGAATGCTCTCCCTTTAGAAATTCGCCTGTTAGAGGACTTATTAGTATTTCGTTCGTAGGGCCCTGAAAACTCATCTGTTTTAATTTTCCTCATATTCATTTTTCTGTTCCTTTTTGCGTTGTGTTATGTTCACCATTCCCTGCGCCAGGACGCTCCTTAGCTGGAGCATCTGTGCGCAAAATAAAAGATATTAACATTAACATATATTTAGTGCATTGATACCTACAGTGGGAGTGGCTCTGAATACACACAGAATTTTCAAATTGTCAACAGTAGTGGATCGGTTATCAACTGACACTGCTGGAGGTTTCTTGATGGTCAATACCGAATTGGTTGCGATCAGATCAATGGTTTTACAAAATCGACTTGCTCTTGATACATTATTGGCAAAAGAGGGCGGAGTCTGTATAATGTTGAAAGCACAACAGTGTTGTACTTACATACCTGACAAAAGTGTTCAAATTAAGAAGTATGTGAGAAACATTATTAATTTGGAAAAAGAGCTTAAACCACTGGAGGTTGATAGTGCATGGAAGAGGCTTACAGATGGTTTCTCCTCCATGGGTAGTTGGCTTTCTAACGTAGGAAAAGGTTTTGTAGGTAGAATACTGATGCCAATGGTGTAAATAGGCTTACTAGTTTTAGGAATGATAATCTGTTGCAAATGTCAGAAGCATAAAAAGAAATACTCCGTAAATAGGCGAGGAGTAAAGAGAAATATTGATGAACTTGAATTAGAAGAAATGAATGGGAAAGTATACAAGAAAATTAAAAAATTTCACAATAATAATGAAAAGAAGCAAAATAGAAAGTTTGAAGAGATTGAGTTGGGTGAATTGTGAAAAGTTGGCATCTGTTTCATTAATTGGTGATGATATAAAATATCATCAAAGAGGGGATTGATGGAGCAAGGATTCGCACATGAAGCGACTTGCTTGTATTCATGAACCTCGAATAAAGTTAAAAGCACTAATCAACATGTTTGTTTTACTAAAATCGCATCTTACATAAACATTGGGTGTCCGAGAGAAGATTGCTTATGTGTTTTACTAACTGTAATACGCTTGCATCTAAGATGGCTGCTGCTACGCGAGGGTTTCTACTGCGCATGCGTCTGTCATACTCACATGACATGACGTATTCGTTGCTTTGGAGGAATCTGTCGCTTCTGCGCACTAGTAATAATATGGCTGCTCTATGTCTTCACATGCAAGAAGCTTGCACTGCTGCTTTTGCTAAGCTGTTCGTTCTGCTTAATCCTAAAGCTATAGTTAAATATAAAATAATGGGTATAGAGTAGAGATACATGGTATACAGTGTATTCATTTATTCTGTGTTCTAAAACGGTTTCTTTTCCATTTCATGTTACACACGGAAAACTGGACTAATTTGTAACGCTATACTCTATCTTTGCTGAAGCTACGATTGCGCGAAAGTCTCAAGTTTCTGGAACAGTGACCTTTGGATTGCAGCCAAGGAGCTGACTGACTAGAAGATGCTCCTGAGAACATGAACTATTGAACTCAAATTTTTACAATGTTATAACAATGTATTCGCCAATAGAACATCCATTGTGGGGTGGAATAAAGATGTCATGTGAAAATAAATTGATGGGCGGGAACATAAAATTAATATTCAACACTGAGGTATCAAAATTTGGTGTGTTGTGATGACCTCTCCTCATTCTTTGTCAAATCAAAATTGGGGATCCTTACACTTGCAACATTGGGGGGTGGTACACTGACCTGGAAAATAGTATAACTAGGGTAAGCTTAGTTAGTTAATTTGTCCGACTTGTCCGAATAGCTGACCTATCACTGACCCAACGCACTCAATAGTTGATCGAGAGCAGAAGTACTGTGAAGCACTCTGTCAGAAGATTCGCCGACCCAATCGGGGTCCGGGAAGATGAGGTGCTGGCGAAGCACTTTGACGGTGAAGACGATAACCCAATCGGGGTTCTGACTATTAGCTGCAGAGAGGGAGTAGCGCAGGCGTTGCAACTGAACTGCGAGTGCTGGTCTTAACCTTTGGTGGTCCTGTCCTGATCCAATTTGGCTTTACCTGTCCTGATTCTGATCCGCACCTGCTAGCCTACTGGCGACTGCAACTTTCGGGGTTCTATCCTTTGAACTGACCTGTGGCCAGGGTTAGTTCTTCACACCATTCCTAGGTAAATATAAATTTATGTGGGTTCGTCATTGATTTGCTTCCTTCTCTTTCCCTCCCTAAATGTTACATATTTGATAATTACGCTTGCATATTATGTTCCTCTTTACCCTTCCTATTGATAAAGTTTGACATGTTCCTTTTTTCCCTTCCCTTTGTTAAATGCCTAAATATTTTGATCGTATTTTGTTCCTTTTCTTACCCTCCCTATTGCTAAATGATCGAAATCAGTTTAATACATCTTTTGCATAGTTATATTTTGATTCTGATCTTCATTATTGAGAGTCTATTCGTGTTCAATCTTTGGATCATGACCATTTAAGAAATTTAGATAAAAAGTTTTAAACTTTCCCGAGTCTGTGGTTATTATATGAGTGCAAATGTATTTTTCCTATTATGCTAACACCCTGATCCAATAGGTTTACAGGTACCAGTGACAAGGATTGGTAAGTCAATGGTATAGGACCTGGTAGGTAAAAATAACTGGTAGTAGAGCGAAGGTTACCTGAATAAAATATGTGTTATTTATTATGGGCCCAGGTGAGTATGGTAAATCCATAGTCGGGTGACCTGCGCGCTCTATCAGCGGTCCTGTCGGTGTTGCCTCCGATTTCCGCTACTGGAGAATAGGCTTGTGCATATCATTAATACAGCAGTCAGAGACTCCTTGGATTAGTCATTTGTAATCTCATTGCAGCCACATTGGTAGGACGGCCATTCCACCCGACATTGTAATCAGACCAAAGGTCTTTAAATGGCTGCGATCAAGAGGGCTTAACATTGGATTAGTTACCACTGACAATGGCAGTAATATAGTTAAGGCCATGGCAGATGTTGGCTATTTCAGGGTCCTGTGTTTAGTGCACTGACTCAATATCATTGTACAGGACCTTCTCAAAAAAGAAGACCGAGTCAGCAACTTAGTGTTCACCTGCAGAAGAATCTGCACTCATTTCAGCCACTCTTTTAAAGCCCGGAAGCAGTTGAGGATTGAGCTGGATAATAGAATGCCAGTTAAAGAACTCATACAGAATGTGGAAACTCGACTTATTACATGTTGCAACATCTGCTTGAGCAGTACAGAGTAATCAAAG
Organism: Lissotriton helveticus; assembly: GCF_964261635.1. Lineage (NCBI taxonomy): Eukaryota > Metazoa > Chordata > Amphibia > Caudata > Salamandridae > Lissotriton > Lissotriton helveticus. Next base: position 205,702,242 of record NC_136069.1, read on the forward strand.
AATATGTTGTGCAAAGAGGGGATGCAACTCTGAAAGGCATGATCATTGAGATGGACCAATGGGGCCAAGTCAAATGCCTGACAGAGATGCTGCTTCCTCTTCGGGTTTTCACACTGGAAGTCAGCAAGGAGGACAATACCATGGGCCAAGCTATCCCGTTGTTGCATATGCTACAGGAACAGCTAAAGGAGGTGTCTGAAATGTATGCAGGTGTGGATGAAGAAAAAGATGTCCATGAGTTGGTGGAGTGCTTTATCCTTTGCTTATCTGTTAATACAATAGTGCAAAGAGGCACTGTGTCATTCAAACATTACACCTGTGTCACAATTCTTGATTCACAGTACAATTACTGGCCACTTTCATTCATTTTTCAGACCGTGATGTTTCACGGCACAAATCCAGTGCTTGTAAAGCGCAAACAATTGCCCAAGGCGCTGGGGGCAATGGGGAAGATTAAGCAAGCTATTGCCCAGAGTCACATGGTGCTGAGCTGACCTGCCGCCGGGGATCGAACCATGAGCCCACATGCTCTGGAGTCAGATACCCTGGCCGCTGGGCCACACCTCTTCCACAAGACGTGGATTACTGAGCAAGCCAGCAACCACAAAAAGGAATGGCTGGAAATTAGAGGCCCACTCTGCTGTGAAGCCTTCAAATTTAGAGCCTGAAGGCAGAGTAGTTGGCTAACAGCAGCCAAAGGCTACAACAAGAACACTAGCAACCACAGGAACAGGAAAATCAGCCCTCCAATCTGAATATTGATTGGTTTCTAAAGGTAGGGCATAAGTCTACTGCAGAGGGAACGGTAAAAGAGTTTGAGTATGGTGGAGCACCAATGACTATGGAGAGATGGTCTAGGGCTATGTGGATAACCCAACAGAGGTCTATCTTGATCAAAACCCATTGATGTATTGGTTAGGGAAAAGGCACCAATGGCAAGTGCTCAGCAGACTGGCAATAAAGTATCTTGCTTGCCAGTTTCCAGTGTGTTCACTGAGTGTGTGTTCAGTGCAGCTGTTGCAATTGTCACAGTGAGAAGGATCAGTCTCAACCATGATCAAAATGAATACCACCAAATTACACCATACCTGAAGTATAGCAAAAGGAGGTTAATGATGATTGGTCAGACTCAGGTCCTGGTGGTGTGTTAGCTGATCAACATCTGGGTGAACCACCAGAGTTTGATGACAAACTCTACTTCCATGACCTCTGAGTAAGCCTCGGCTACCATAGAACTTTCTATCGCCAAACTGCTTTGACAAACAAAATAATATAATGTTCCCCTATCCTTTTTCCCCCTTTTCTTTGTTTGTGCCTCACAGACTAATGCAGTGCCAACCTTTTAGACACATGGATGTCCAGATTAGACTTGGACTAGTGTACAGTGAAGAAGCCTACCCCACCAATGCCTGCCTTGCTTCTGTGCCTATCCTTTCGTTAATCCCCTAGCAGGACTGCCCCAGAACATTTTATTTACATGATGGGCCAATGTGTTTTGTGAAATAAAGAGGATCGCCAATGTACCACAGTGTTTGAATTCGAACAGCTAAGGAATTCACCAATTAGTGATATATGAGTGATTGATGTTTGTGAGTGTTGAGATGATTCATGTGTTGGCCGACAGTGAGAGTGGATGTTTAACAATAATTATTAAGCTTGACTGTGTTTGTGATGATTCACAATGTTGGTGGCCTAATGAGTGATCTGTAGTCACAGAACAATGGGGTAACCCAAAATTAACCTGAAGGACCTGGGTAACTTGTGATACAGACAAACAATGGTCCGATCTGAAAAAGTAGCAAGAGGCATCGGAGAACTGAATATATCAAAAGATCTCCTACCACTATATGGAAAAGGAGAACAATCTTGTAGTTTCAATCCACAATTAACGAGGTTAGGGCAGCAGATAAGATTTCAAAAACAAAACATTAAGACACATACACATAATTGCATTTCTGAAATGTTAGTTACATCACTTATAAGTCAGTCTCAAACAACATTCCTTTTTACACACGGTATTGAAAACTCTTAGCTCCACAAATGGAGAAAGTGATAAAGATGAGTGCTCAGAGAAGGTGCTCGTGTGGATAAGGAGTAGAAAAAGGAAAAGAAAAGGGGGTGGGTCCTTTAGACCTTTTCACAAATCATTGAAGCCCAATGAAAGGGTGCAATAATTGGTCAATGAAGGACATGCAATGTGGACTTCTTCCTCATACTTCTAGAAATGCAGTATTGTCATCAGCTGCTGGTGTACTATGATAATAATGCATACACAGCATTGGGGGCTCCACCATGACCAAGGCCACTCTCTTGTTTTACTGTTTAAGCAAGAAAAAGAAAGCCTTCTCAACAAACATGTGTAGAATACCTTACTTGGGCATGCAATCGTCACAGTAGAGAACCTTATCTAAAATGGGTTCTCTGAGTCTTAGAGTACCACCTGTCCACAAGATATATCAGGGGAGAGGGAAAGCTTACTGACAAAGCAGAAGACAGTAAGCTACAGACAGACTAGTGCAGATAGTTTGAAATCCAGTACAGAAACTTGAAATATATAAAATTAGTAAACAGGATAATGCAGGGATAAGGAGAATTTAGGAAACAGATAGAACAAAGAGTAGTTGGAAAAGAATTCTGACAAAGGCACTGTAAAAGGGATAAATAACTGTAAATATGGTGTGGAAAAAGTTAGGGAAATAATATTATTAATAACAAGAGGACTTACTCGGGTCAGCAGAGCCATCTGCAGTGGCAAACTTGGAGGCACCTCCAGCTCCCTCACCTGCCACGGTGGTTTCCCACTTGCCCTTGGATGCTGATTAAATAAATAAACAAAACAAAATAAAAAAAGATTAATGGTACAGTCAATAATCTCCCCAAAAATATGTTGACAGGGAAAGGCAAATGCAGTAACATTGAACTTTGCTAAATCAGATCTCCTATTAGTATTGTGGACCTATTCCTAATTTCCTAAACTGAACCCTATTCCGAATTTCCTAAACTATATTTTGGAACTACTAATAAATTGCAATGAATGATCTTTGCTTTTCGTATCATTCTCAATTTCTCTGTCTCAAGCCCCTTTGAAGTGCCAACTCAGTCTGCATTGTTTTCAAACATAGATGCATGCATACTACACATCACTGGGAAATTGCCTGGGATTGGGACTGAATGAGCTCCAAAAAAGAAAGGCGCATAGAAGTGAGAAAACACAAAATCACTAATACCGTATTTTCCGGCGTATAAGACGACTTTTTAACCCCTTAAAATGTTCTGGAAAGTTGGGGGTCGTCTTATACGCCGGGTGCCAAATTTAACAGTACGTTTTCATGCGTTTTTACATAGCGCGGACTTCACCCGAAGGTGTCAGACCGCTTCTCAATAGGAAATGGTGCATTACAGGAGGAAAAAGTGACATGTGTGCAAGTAGAGGTACAGTATAGGAGGGCACTCAAACACAAGAACTAATGTTACGTAGGCGATGGTGGCACTGTGGAAGTATCAAAAGCAAACCCACTGAAAGCGGATCTGAAAGAGGGAAATAAATTACAGTTACGGTACCGGTAATCTGCCAAAAACATCACATTTTCCTTAATGCATCCAGCAGCATATCCACCCTATTTATTGTTCTCGAGACACACGGGAAATCATCTGGCTCCACCGCAGGCTATGCTAATGAACAGAAGTAATTTCTACCGCAAACCACCATGCATATGAGTAACAAAACTACCGTAATGTGGATAATGGTAAACCACAATGCATATGAGTACGTAACCATACTAATTTGGATAATAGCAATGTACAACACAAGGAAGTGGGGGGCACATCTGGTGAGGACATTCTATGATCCAACATGACAGCATTCACGACATTACATTTTGAATTGATTTTGGATGAAATGCCAAAGCATGGATATCAAGTACCGTAAGCCAAATATCAGAAAGAACGCTTTGGGTGCAAATCTTATGCACAATTAAATTTGAATCCACGCACTCCACCGTGGTATCCAAAATAGGCTTCTCTTTAGCTCAAGGAGATTCCTTAGGGAACTCAAACACAAGAACGAACGTTACGTAGGCGATGGTGGCACTGTGCACTGCGTTGAAAGTGGGGGTAGTCTTATACGGCGAGTTTAGCACGAAACCTACATTTTATCAAGAAAAGTAGGGGGGTCGTCTTATACGCCGGGTCGTCTTATACGCCGGAAAATACGGTACTAATAACTGCCACTATTTTAGTGACAGGAGAGAGGAGTCTCTGCATGACGTCTTAAATAATCAGCCCAAGCGAGTGCCAACAAGTTAGGTAGCGCCTCCAAGCACTTGTCTAGATGACGATTGCATAATAGTTTCAACATAAAATACACTTACCTGAATGTACGCATGCAGGATGCTTGCTATTTGGGAAGAAAATATTGGCATAGAACACAACAAATACATAATTATTACCCACCCAGCCCTGCAACCTTCATGCCCGGCATGTCAAACAGGTTCTTTTCCCTATCCAGGATGTTGGCCCACCGGTGCGTAAGTGACTGTTGGGTGCACCATACCCCAGAGCTACGGGCTGTATATCCAGGATGTTGGCCCACCGATGTTGGGTGCACCATACACCAGAGCTACGGCACACAGCCCAGCACACCCTCAACCCAGCGCTGCTGAAGCACCCGAAGGCTGTATTTGCTGGCAGGCCTGCCCCCAGCTGCCAGGGTGAAGGGGAGTTTGTGCTGTGCATAAAAAATTACTGTAGCCACCTTCACCTCAAAAAAACTATAGCAGGTTGCACCCCTTTGTGGTGGCACTGACAGCAAGGTAGGAAGCTGGTGATACGGGTGGTTTGGGGGCCTTGGCACTGCTCTGCCATGACACTGGGTGGGAGGAAGAGAAGAAATAGCAAGGAAAAAGAGGAAGGAAGAAAAAATAGTAAAGTAAAGCAAAAAATAAAAGATCTATAAAAGTGAGGCAAAAACAAAAGAATTTGAAAAAACATAAAATACTTAAAGACACATGGTAAGATAATAAATACAAATGAGAGGTAGATAAGTTCCAGAGGGGTAGAATTAAATAGATTAAGAAGAGGTTCGAAAAGTAGGCCCAAGCACCATAAACAGAGCAAAAACAAGATGACCGCGCCCAAGGGAACCACATGGTGCCGTCTGTGCACTGAGAATGTACTTTGTGTTGCGAATTATGTAAAACATCATGCAAAAGGGCCCAGCAAGCAACTCTGCATAGTGTCGCTGACTTTTTATGACACTTCACAGAGTTCCGCGTAGTGTGAGTATGTGAACTCCGCCCGGGCATATCCACAATCTAGGGGTCACATTTGACAACAAGCTAGCTCTGGGGAGCCATGTCAACAATTTTGTGGGCACCTGCTTTGCACTTCTCCCCGGCATAAGGAAGCTTCTGCCACTGCTGCCAGCCCAAGCAAAATTACAAATTATGCGCAGTGTAATACTACACAGGTTAGATTACTGAAACACTTGGATTATCTGATCAACAGATTTGACAGAGTCCAAGCATTAGCGTCCAAACTGGCACTAAACAGGCATTGAAGATCATGGGCATCTAATGCAATGAAGGAACTTCATTGGCTTCCTCCGAAACAGAGGATAGCTTTCAAACCTATGTGTATCATCTTAAAGGCACTCCATGGCAGTGGCCCTGTGCCTCTGTAAAACAGATTAAAGAGATCCTTCTGCAAGATCTCCACTCCACATCTGCAAACCATATCTGTGTAACAAAATTTCAAAAGACTGGGCGGGCAAGCCTTTACAGTCAGGGCGGACCAGCTATTGAACGAGCTGCCAGCCAATCTTAGATCTTCATCTGAACTTCTGCACTTTAGGAAAGCTTTGAATACCTTGCTTTTCCCCATGTAACCTTTCTTTTCCTCATTATCATGTTATTATTAACATGTAGTATATACACATTTAGTAACTGCTTTTGTCGAGATAGAAGCTCTCAGCGCCAGGATACCTGTATGGTGAGAGTTGCACATTATAGGTGTTACAAATAAATAAATATTCCAACTTGTGGAGAATGTGCTAGAGTACAATCTGACTGACCTCAAACTCAAGGATTATTGCAATCAATGCAGACACCTACTAAACCTTAGGAAACAAGTACACTAGTTGTTATCACTGAAATGCCAGAATATTGGTTGTGTAATACTACCATGTAGTAGTCAACACTTTTTCAAAGATGGCACATTATTCATATTAAGGGGTTATCGGTGACTACTGACACCACATTTATTTTTACAACATACAGTCTGATTGCTTGGATTACCTCAAAGATAGCTGTTTACAACTCGTGTCAAACATTTGGCCAGCTTTTTGTAAATTCCTTAACAGCAAGCCCTTTAATCATCACATCATTCCTAAACAAGTGGTAAAAAAGACAGAACCAATCGAGAAAGGGAACAACGTTTGCATAATATATCCAAGACCAGATTTATGGGTATATTTCCTTTGGTTAGCAGCATTCTGCCATACAAATACTAACTATGCAACCAATAATGATTCCCAGTTCTGTTTTTTTACAAGGTTTCCAATGCTATTTGTGCATGTCGATGAGGAAACTATTTCCATTCCTGATACTGCATTGAGAATTAAAGAAATAGATGAGTTATGGAAATATGCACAATTAAACATAGATAAGGCTACATTTCAGTATTAAACACGGCTGTTAAAGAACACAGAGAAGCCTCTATTTAGTCTACATTTGATATTTGATATTTGAGGGGTATTTGTAGAGCGCAACGTTCGCTCCGGAGGGAGCATCTTGGCGCTAAGAAACCTAAATGAACCAGGCCAGGGGGTTAGATGGAAGCTTTGGAGTACTCGTCCGGAAGATTAAAAATCCATGTTTTTAGAAGCTTTCTAAAGGGCTTTTCCTGGGTTTGTTGTCTGAGATTTTTAGGGAGTTTGTTCCAGGCTTTAGATGCAAGGAAGCTGAGGGTTTTCTCACCCTTCGTTGTCAGGTTGTATTTAGGGAGAAGGATGAGGTTGTCATTGGTTGAGCGAAGGTGACGGCTGGGCGTGTAATGGGGAAAGCGCCTGGTGAGGTATTTGGGGCCTGTCTTGTTATAGGCGCGAAAGGCTATAATCAGGATTTTAAAAAGAATCCTTTTGTGAAGGGGGAGCCAGTGGAGTGAGTGAAGCGCTGCAGAGATGGAGGATCTGCGGGGTAAGCCCAGGACAAGGCGGGCAGCTGTGTGAAGTACACTCTGCAATTTAAGGAGGGTGCTCTTTTTGACTCCTGCAAGCAAGCCATTGCAGTAGTCCAGTCGCGAGATTATGAGTGCGACTGTCACCGTCTTTCTGTCATTGATGGGGAGAAAGTCGAAGAACTTTCTGAGGGATCTGATCGTTCCGAAGCATTTGCCTGCAATGGTTCTGGCATGCTGGTCAAAGGAGAGTTCAGAGTCGAAGATTATGCCGAGGTTCCTGGCTGACGACACCGTCTGGGGGGGGGCAACAGAATTATCTGGCCACCATAGTGCTGGACAGAAGGAGATATTTGTGCCAATCGGGAGGATCTCTGTTTTGCTTGAGTTGCATTTCAGATGGTTATTGTCTACAGGGACTAAGGTATGGCTATGCATGGAATATAAAGATATTTGGTAAGAAAAAGTTAATGCGAGGAGAAATTTAAATTACACCGGCGTAATCCACTTAAATCTGTGATTTTTGTGTTACACTTGTTATGCAGAAGTCCTGCAATAAAAATACACAATTGCGTCCTCTTCAAAAAATGGCAAAACCTCAATGTTGTGTTCCTTTAATATGCATTTATGTTGTGTTCCTTTAATATGTATTATGCTTTCTTATGTGCATGCGCTTATGTCAAGCTCTTGTCCTCGTGTTTGTTAGGTCATCGATGATGCTTGGCATGTTGGTGTCATCGATGGTCAGTTGAGGAGCTTAGCATCGGCTAAGAAGACTTGTTGGTCTTAAAAGCAGTATCCTAATAAAGCTACTTGCTTCAACTTCAATTTGCTGCATCTTTATACTTAACACTCTAGCTCTCTATTTCCATGCCTTCCTCTAAAATGAATCTCACTATGATTATCAATTTCTTTTTAGTTTTATATTTCCTGGGACATGATGGAAATACACTGTTTTCTCACCTTGCCAGCCTATCCTTTTTTTCTGTGATTAATTGCACCACTGTTCATCATTTAAATTACTGTCATTTTCATTTTGGAGCACATAGAAAAGTATGATGCCTGATATGGCTTAGGTTTCTGCCACCTAATCCCAGATCAGAGGCCTCCAGACCATGGATCAAAGGGTAGGGAGGGAATTCCTCTTTAAATTCTTGTACGTCTTCCCAGCATATATTATGATGTCATGGAATGTTTCAACAATGAGCATCATGACACACACCCCCTCACCCCTCCGGACATCCAATCACAGTGTATCACAGGTGTGGCTATAACTCTGGAAAAGCTGTGTACTCCTAGGTCTATCCTAGGTATGGAAAAATGTTCCAAATTGTCAATCCTCTTCTGAAGGACATATTTTACAAAATGTACAATGACACCAGAATGAAGAAACAGTGCTTACAATACCTGAAGACGCTCAGACGCTTGCAGTTTGATGGACACCAGCCAATCTTCTTTGGGGAATCCAACATCTCGGAGAGCCTCATCACAGGTGAAACACTACCCCTAAGTGAAAATCTGAGGTACCCAACATGGAGTATTGTCCATGCTGGGGGTAGTCTAGGATGGGTGCCGTGGAGGTACAGACTCTTCCTAAGAGATGAACTGCCGATGAGTCCTCGTGAGGATATCTTCCATGAGTTGTGTGCTTCTTTAAGCGAAACCTATGGAAAATGTGCAATCGTGATGAAGGAAATAAAACAACCTCTTGAGACAAATGATCAGTCAGCCAACAACAGTAAAGAAAAGGAACTGTCGAAGGCAACCGTTCTTAATTTAGCCAACATCAAGTGTACTCCGCAAGTGGCCAGGGAGTATGGCCACCAACTCCTCTCAATGCCGCTAGCTTTCAGCTACCTGTCCCCTCTGGACAGCGCGTGGTCTTCCTTGAAGTGGTTCATCGTTAACAACAGGAGAGAATATTCCCTCATGTCCACACAGATGATTGGATCCTACCAGTACATTCTGCTCAGTGAAATGATTGGAAGCGGAGTCGACAAGATGACTCCGGGCAGGTGGAGAGCATTGACCAACAAAGTGCGGCGGTGGGAGAACCACTACCTCAACAAATACTCATAGAAGATGTTTTTTATTGAGAGGAGAAATGTTCTTCTTCCATTGAGTGTGAGTTCTCCAAATAACTTATGGCAGTAGTTCACTAGGTTGTGGCTTTCTATAGAACAGCAGAATACCAAATATAACTTTAACTAACTTAATCAGACGAAATATGTTTATTAGCAAGTATTTTCTCAGTCACAATTGATCAAATTCTATTCGGCATTATTTTCTATTTAGTAGCATGGCTTGTGTGCTTGTCAATTAAATAGCAAAGATTTGCAGGCATGGAAATATATATTTTCAGGATGACTAAGGGTACAGATTGAGCATTTTTAATAAATAAGATCGATACAGCCATTTCCTTTCAAATTGTTCCAGCCTGGGTCTCTAGATAAACACTATCTTTGTGAGGTGTGTGTGTGCGTGTCTATTGCGCACATGCATCTTACGACTACATCACTTGTGGGCGACATCATTTTTTATTTATTTATTGCAAATAAATAAATAAATAGAACGGGCTATAAACTGAAGTAAACATTACTCAACTGTAAGGCCACAAAAATAACGAAATTCTGCGACCACAGTCTTCCCAACATAGTTCAACATTGGAACCCAGAACCCAGCCTCTGGAAGGGGACTAGATAACCTTTGTAGAGAGTCTGGCACATGTGACGCCCTATTTTAGTAATCGTTGTACCGTTTCAGCTGGACACAGCCTTTTTTTCAAATCTGCAAATGATGCGGCAGGCGGTAGAGTAGGTGAAAAGAGTGGTAAATGAAATCCATAATTATCTTTGTAAAGATGAATGAGGGAGGGGCTTTCACCAAATTGTCATTAGACTTTCAATCATACAAAGAACATGCGTACTTTGTTTTATTGCAGATTTTAGAGTTTATTGGGTTGTTTTAAAAACCTACATCGAGCCTGGTGCGTTATAACTAAACAACATATTACAGATCGTGATGCAAGAATCTGTATCTGTTCTGCTGCTGCTCCTCTGGCTATCAGGCGTGCTGAATGGGTTTTGATCTGTACCACGCCTCTGGCAGGGCCATGGATGGCTGTAGAAGTAATGCAAAACATAACATAATAGGCAACAAACAACACAAGGTGCTACCTGCTGGGATATGAGCAGGGGAGGGGTTGATGGGGGAGGAGGAGAACAAACAGGTAACGTTTGCAATTTTTTATTTTTTTTGTTCAGTCACAAACCCCTGCTGCGCCTAAATCAGGATGGCTGATGTTACTACCAAGATCTCCCGTCACCAAATTCCCTACTCGCTCATTATCTTCACATAGCATCTCCCAGAATTCATGTCTGCATGGACTATCTCCACAGCTCACCGTCTGCAGACTGTTTCTCCCTGACGCACTGTAGAGCGCTCCTAGCACAGCTTTCCCCCTTACTTCTCACTACCTGCAGAATGCTTCACCTCCCCCGCTCAAAGTACAGAGTTGCCTAGCCCACCCCACTCACCGCCTGCACATTGCTTCTCCCTTACTAACTGGGCGCAGAACTCTTCACCTCCCCCACACACAGTACAGAGCATCTCCCTGGCCTACCCCACTCGCCACCTACACATTGCTTCTCCCTAGCCTACCCCATTTGCAGCCTGCACATTGCTTCCCCCTTACTCACAGCCTGGGAACACTTCACAGCCCCTCGCTCACTCTATATACAGTTTCTCCCCAGCTCACCCCAATAGCCGCCTGCACGTTGTTTCGCCCGTACGTCACTGCCCGGAGAATGCTCCCCACCCCCCAGCACTGTCACCCTCAGGGGAGCACCTGCAGCAGAGGCCGCACCTGCGGAAGGCGTGGCACTTCACTTAAGTGGTGCATGTACGTCAAGTAAAGTAACTCTAACCTCGGGCTCAGGTCAGGAAGCTCGAGCCCCGGGACGTGGCTTTGTCGCCAGACTCTTCAGACAACTGCTGCTGCTACAAATTAATTAGGAGTTGGAATGGTGCCATGGTGCAAGTTTGCAGAATCCAAACTCCATACAGACTGTCATTGTTCTGGCCCACGAAGGTCTTTTCAGGGGGCCCCTGTGCTTTCAAATTTGCCTAGTAGCAATAGATTCCCGCGTGTGCCCCTGAAAGGAAATGTCTGCTCTCTAACAACTTGACTGTTTTAACAATTCTGCATAGGCTTTTATATAAACAGGAAAGTGGCGCTCAAAGCAGTAAGGGTTAGGGTGAGACAGTCTGAAATGAATATATGGTGCTAACCAGGTCAGGGGGAACCCAACAACCCCTGAAAGTGAGGGCAAGGGCCCACACTGTATAAATTAAACAAAGTCCTGGGCACACAATCAGGGTAAAGTACAAGAGTGTCCATCCACTCCACAGGCATGGTAGGCAAAATGATCACAAAAGGTCGACACCAGTGGATACTTTTTTTCTGTTTGTATTTAGCGAAATTTCTTCAGATAGTAACATCATAGGAAAAACAGTCGACCTTTTGTGATCATTTTACCTACCATGCCTGTGGAGTGGATTGACACTCTTGTACTTTACCCTGATTGTGTGCCCAATACTTGGTTCAACTTGACTGTTTAAGTTTTGTCACAAGGCTGCCCCTTGGTTTGACGAGGTGATACTGTCGGCCAGTCCAAGAATTTTATCCAACAGTGGTTTGTGTGGCTTATAGTTTTGCTTTAAAAATCTCCACATGCAAAGGGATGTTGGCTAAAAGTCAAAATTGCCTAGGGATGTGAGACATGATTTGGAGCCCCTTGGCAGTTAATCCATTTCAAACACTCAGCTTGTTTTACGCGCAAAACCAGAAGATGTGCTCACATTTTTTATGAGGGCTTAGTCTTCATTCAAACTATGCAGGAGAATTCTTTATTTGGTTTTTTACAACCATAAAAATATAACACTCACTTAATGTAAATTAAAACAATTTCACGATAAAGTGCATCTTTATGTCAGGATATGTAGAAAAAAAATCCAACTCATTATTAACCATGTTCACAGGTTGAAATGTAAGTTTAAAACAGTTTCACGATAAAGTGCATCATTATGTCAGGATATGTACCAAAACATGTTTTTTTTCCAACTCATTAACAACCATGTTCATAGGTTCACGTTAAAGTACATCATTATGTCTAGATATGTGCAAGATTTTCCAACTCATTAAATAACCTAGTACTCAGGTTCAAAATCATTAAAACCAGCAATGCAAAGAACAATAATTTTTTGACATTTGTACAGTGAAAATATTTAAGCCAAGCTTTATTTGCACACTGCAGAGGTAGAAATACGCAGCAGCCGTGCAACTTTCCCTAACCCCGAGAAATAGGTAAAGGGCAGATGGATGCAACAGGAGGCACTGTCACACATACAAAATAGGTACAACATAAATAGGACAGTGAAAGTGTCCTTTCCTCTTAAATAGGTACAATCGGAGCATCAACAGTGCAAGCTTCTCTCCCTCACAGAACAGGTACAGATAGGGAACAGCAGTGAAAACACCCCTTCTTCTTGAAGCAACTGTAGCAGATCAACACCAGTGCAAGCATCCTCTCTCATAGGACACATGTTTACTTTCTCAGTTAGAGTAACAGGAACAGCATAACAGGCAGCCCAACAAGCTTCCCTATCTCACTAATGGCATGCACAGTGTAAGCTTTCTGTCCCTGCAGAATGGATACAAAAAACGTAGTGCAAGCATCCATCGGTTAGAGAATAAGTACAACAAGCTAAAGCATCAGTAGCAGGCCCCACCCATCATTAAGGGCACAGGGGCTCAGTGCTCTTTACCTCATCCATTGCATGATGATTGTCTCTCAGGCTGAGTAAAGGTGAGCCTACCAGACACTCATAATGTCAGGGTCAGGCAGCTATGTGCTTTAAATGCGCTAATGCTGAGGTGCCTGGCAGCCCAAGTCAAGCTTTTCCCATGCAGAAGATTTCACAGCCAAAGTGTGTGAACTCATCAACCCAGCAAAACACTTTGAGGTCCCCCTCCCTTGTAAAGAGGGGGAGAGTCACTGACAGAATCAGACAAGAGCTCTTCAAATTTAAACTCTGAAGTGCCCATGGCGGACTGTCTATTAATGACTTCTTGGCACAGAGTATGGTGTGGTCAGCAACTCTCACAGGCCCCATCCCAATCTCCGAGGAGTTAGGAAAGGTCCTTCTCTCATTGGTTGGTCCATGTGTCATGGTCAGCCAATGAGAGGAAGAAGCGGGATCTTCGGTACATCCTTCCCTCCATGAAGCCTCCAGTAATCTCCTAGGACTTTCTCCTTCCTACTGTTACTCATGCAGCCCTGTAAGTGTTTGTTGAATATGGCGTGCAGGCTTGTATGTATGAATGTATGTGTATTTGTGCATGCATGCTGTGAATGAGTGTGTATGTGCTTGTGAATGATGGATGTTTGATATGTCACCCATAGGGTGGTCTTCCACCAAACGCTCTGCCTGCTTACCTTCTGTTTTTGCTGATTCTTTTTGTTGGACGTAGGACTCTGAGCAATATACCACTGCTGACCAGAGCTAAAGTGCCTATGCTTCTCCCCTAAACATGGTGACATAGGTGCATATACAATTTGCATTTTTAATTTACTTGTAAGTCCCTTGTAAAGTGGTATACCATATACCCAGGGCCTGTATATTAAATGTTAATAGTGAGCCTGCAGCACTGATTGTTCCGCCCACACGCGTAGCCTTTCAAACCGGTCGCAGGCCTGCCATTGCAAGGCCTATGTGTGCTGTTACTACCACATCGACTTGGCATTAAAAAATACTTACTAAGCCTTAAACATCCCTTTTTACACATAAGTCACCCCTAAGGTAGGCCCTAGGTAACCCATAGGTCAGGGGGCTGTGTAAGTAAGAGGTAGGACATGTACTTTTAAGTTTTGCATGTCCTAGTAGTGAATAACACCTAAATGTGTTTTTCACAACTGTGAGGCATACTCCTCTTATATGCTTACATTGGGAATTCCTTCATAACTTTTAAGCTGCAATTCCTGATTAGAAAGGAGTAGCAGTATCATGTTTCATACTTTTGGAAAGGTAATGCTAAATCGTCTTAACTGGTAATGTTGGATTTAACATTACTATTTTGGAAATGCCCCTTTTAGAAAGTCGGCCTCTCTCTGCTCTCACAGCTCTGTGTGCCTGCAGCGTCTCTCCATTACATGTCTGGCGTGGGTGTCAGCCACACTTTGTGCATTCCCTATAGACGGCCACAAACACAGAAAGAATACGTGTGTCTGAGTACTCATCTCCATTGATCTGAACTCTGATTATTCTTCCTGAGCAGGAAGGGAGGGAGGAAGTGACACTCACATCTGAATAGATAGTGGCCTGACCCCTTACAAAGGGCTGAGTGTCCCCCACCGATAGTCTAGAGCCAGGGATGAGGAAGAAAGAATACATGGGCACTTAAATTACCTTCTTTGAAGTCACTCCCACTTTGAAGGCACATTTGTGTATAAGTATTTGGTCCCTGACCCCACAAAATCAGACACCTCTGGTGCTAAAACTAGACTCTTGCAGAAGAACTGATGTGCTGCATCAAGGACTGGGACTGAAACTCTGCTAGACCGCTGACCTAGAAGGCTTGCTTTTCTGATGTGCCGCCCTGCTGCTTTTTGCTCTCTGCTGAGGAGAGCTGGATTCTGCCTTGCAACTGAAGTGATCTTCATGGGCTTGTTGTCTTGCTTCCTGTTGCTTGAGATTCAGGGATATCAAAGTCACCACCACTGATCCTGTACCTGGTTCGCTGGAAGTGGACCCAGATACTTGCACCAGCGAAATTGATGCATCCAGTCTGCGTGTAACAGTACCAGCGCATGGAACCTCTTGCAGGAGCAGAACCTAGAGCATCACACTAGGAGCCATAGCGTCACGTCTGGTACCACCGCTTCTCAACCAACGCATCACTGCCACTGCCACTGCTTGAAGAAGATCAACTCATTGCCTCTCCAGCATGGTTTAACCTGGTGCATCGGCTACAGAACTGCTGCACTCGAGACCAGCACTTCACTTAACACACCTGATGCATTGCAGCCACTGCATGAATATTATAGTATTAGCTCTCATCTGAGCCGGGAGAGCCTGCCCCTTGAGGAATGTTTTGATATTGTATACTATAATATTCACTGCACTCTAGACTCTCGTTCCATAATACTTTGCAGGGCCTTTGGTTGGGATTGTATTTTTGCCCATACCTGTACTTTGGGTGGTCCTAGGAGGATGGGATCACCACCGAATCGTTCAGCATGATGTGCTCTTTGTGTTCAAGGCATCTGCTTGGTTCTCTCCCTAGGTTAGGGAGGACCTACAAATCATCACCTCACTCACTGCTTGCTGTATTTTCACTTTTGTGAGATGACTATATTATCAAAGGTATGTGAGGTTTCTGTTTTATTAATTGGCATGAGACACATCGGAGTTGCGGAACGTAGTTCACTGAGTTTTAGTTCAATTCCGCAGAATTCTGTGTAGTGGTACTCCACCAACCACGCCCACCCTTACCCCTAAGGTAGAAAAAAGGTAGCCCCATGGGCAGTGTGCAGTGTGTGTGGAAAGTAAGATATGTCTCATCATAGAAAAACAAGGTTGCATATGTCAGGAGAGGAAATGGAGAGCCAAATATGATATATACGAGAGAGAAATTTATAAACCCTCCTTAACCAAATACAAAGCTCTATTAGTCGTAGAAAAAGCAGCCTATTTCTCCTCACAAATTGAATCCTCCAAAAACTCAGCCAGAGAATTCTATTAAGTTATAACCAAACAACCTGGACAATAAAGAGATTGGGTTAATCATTCCTTCTGTGATGACATTGCTTCACACCTCAGGGGTAAAATCGACTCTATTTTTTACTCATTTGGTCCCCATGGTAACTATTTGCCAGTCACCGGTCAAGACAATGTGGACTCAGCTTTCAATATGGATTTGTCCATCAAAAGCTTCGAGTGTTTTTCATCTGTCTCCTCAGCATTAATAAAAGACCTTATTTTAACTACGAAGTTAGGCTCTCCAGACGACCCATGGCCACCCTCAATTGTAAAGCTAGTCCCTGACATCATTGCTACCCATCTCTCAGACACATGTAATAATAGGTTTAGAACTGGTTTGTTTCCTTCTCAATGGACACGAGGCTCCATCCTGCCTCTACTGAAAAAAGTCAACTTGGTTCCAGAGGACCCGGCCAATTACCAACCCATTTCCAGGCTCCCTTTCCCAGCGAAGATTGTAGAGAAGGTAATGAACATGCAACTAAACCAGTTTATCAAGGATTCCAACTGCTTGGATCCCACTCAGTTCGGAATCAGATCTGAACACAGTACAGAGACTGCTCTGATTAAGGCCACCGATGAGCTCAAATTCATCTTAGACAATGGAGGATCAGCAGCCCATATCCTGCTGGACTTTCCCGTGGCGATTGATACGGTGGATAATTCCACCCTGATATACCGTCTGGAAGCAAAAGGCATAAAAACCTCACCTTGAAATTACTTTCATCCTTCCTCTCAAACAGGGAAAATGCTACTAATTTAGATGCCTTCTCTTCAAGCTCATTTCGCCTGCCCAGTAGGGTTCCACAGGGATCCTCACTCAGCCCAACTCTTTTCAACTTCTACATCACAGACCTAGCCCCCCTTGTTGAATCCTTTGGGTTTTCCCTCGCCTCCGATATGGACAACACACAAATCGTGTTATCAAACTCCCCGGATGCCAACTGCACTGGTGCTTGCATACATGACTGCATGAAATGTATCAATGTTTGGTTGAATAGACACCATCTGAAGCTTAATGCAGGAAAGACTGAGGTGATCTTACTCAGCAATAACCCTAACCTTTGGTCTGCCTCGTGTTGGCCTAGGGAGATGGGCCCCTTTCCTGTACCCACCAGGAAAGCCAAGAGTCTGGGTGTCAAGATTGATGACCACTTACTCTTGGGAAACCTAATTAACGCAGTGGTCTCCTCCTCATATAATATCTTGAAAAAACTTTTTAAAAATCTGAATTTTTTGCCTGTCAGTCAGGAAGTCAGTTATTTCCACACTTGTATTATCTAAATTGATTATTGTAACGTCCTGTACATTAGCCTACAAGCTCAATATCTGAATAAGTTGCAGATTCTTCAGAATTCGGTGGCTAGGCTCCTTCTTGACGTGCCTAGGCACCATTCGGTTTCCACTGCTCTCAAGGATCTCCATTGGTTGAGAGTCAAAAACAGGATCACATTTAAAGCCCTTTGCCTGACATACAAGGCTCGCCATGATTCAGGACCCTGGTTTCTCAAGAAAGCCCTATCTTGTTATACTCCCTCAAGAAATTTAAGATCTGCAGGCTGTTTCAGAGCAAATACTATCAGATTTAAAAAATCTAAATGGGGTGGCAACAGCTTTGTGGTAAGAGCTGCGACAGTTGAGCTGTTTGTGCATTCACTCTAGATAGTCACACAAAGGGAGCTGAGGTGTGCCCAGTATATCCTGATGGCTCATCACCAGGCTGATGGGTCTTTCTGAGCTAGAGTAGTGGGAGGAGTTGTCACTGACACCTGAATAGAGCTCTGCCTGTTTTCTTCTACCTGCTTGTCAGGGTTCTCCAAGTGCGTGTGTATGCTTGCCTCCTGTTAAGAAGTCTCAGGGCCACAAAGACTTCACCTGCAGCCCCTGAACTCTTCTGCTGGGAGGTATGACCTGCCAAGTGGTGCTAAGTCCAGTTTTGTGCCCTTGGAGGTGGTTCTGCTGCAAAAAAAGCCTGAAAATCTATGCAACGACCTTACGCACCTGTATTTCTTGACACAGCACTGTCGTGCGGCTGAAAAAGCAACGCATCGCTGTGGCGTGGACGAGGAATCAACGCAGTGCCTGATGTGTGGCTGGAAAAAATCACTGCAGCCTGAGTCCCGAGTACCGTGTCTCCGATATCCGAGACACCCGCTCTGACTCCGATGCAGGCCATGCTATACAGCTGAAGAAATCGACACATTACCTGCTCGAGGCTCTGGAAAATCGACACAGCACCTATTTCGCCGCTGCCACATCGACCCCAGCACATCCAGATTTTCCACGCATTGAATCGCACTGATGCTCCAAGTTGTTCATCAGCGTTGCCCAACAGTAAAGCTGGGTGTCTGAATTTTGAAGCATCACCTTCCATCACAGTAAGAAATTGACGCATCACCTCCCCTGACAGCAAGGAATCAACGCATCACCTCCTCAGCACCACAGCAAGGAATCGATGCACCACCTTCTCTGGCAGTAAGGAATCGACGCATCACCTCCCCTGTTTAAACTGTTTAAAAGTAATGTCTTTACTAAGTATATGATGGATTGTTGCTGTTTTGGTCTTGTTTTGTTTAGTTAAAGATTAGTTCTTTTTCTAAACTGATGTGGTGTTCATTTTGTGGTGTTTTTATTTGTTACTGTGTGTTTATGTACAAATGCTTTACACATGCCTCTGAGATAAGCCTGACTGCTGATGCCAATCTACGAAGGGGGTGAGCAGGGATTATTTTATCTGTGTAACTACCTTACCCTGACTAGAATAAGGGTCCCTACTTGGACAGGGTGCAGCGTAAATGCAACTGCCAACTAGCGACCCCCATTTCTAACAGGCCCCAATAATGTTATTCCAGCAGGACATGGAAGCACAGTTCTACATTCATGCCGATGATACGAAGTTGATTTTTAAGGTTCAGCAATCATCATTATACACACCTATCTGAGCTGCCAATCATTCCAACCTGACAATCTGAAGTATATCTTTACCGCCATTTGCTTTTGGATGGCAAAAAAATAATAACTCTTGCCAAGACCCAAACATCCAAGCTCTGCTTCTTTCATGCTTGGCTTATGGAGTGCCAGTTATTTAGATCTTCCTGACAAACATCTGAAAATGTCCGCCCACCACCACATCTCTCCAGGCCTTAAACAATGGCAGTAGCTGCCCATTAACAAATGAATCAGCTTTAAAGTTAAAGTAGTGGTACTCAGCATTATGCATGGCACAGCACTGCGCTATCTCCCATTTTCCATTCACCAGCCATCCAGACCCTTGGGTTCTTGTGGCCCCTTTCTGATCAGTGTCCCTGGTACACATACTAAAACTTTTCAGGTCGGAGGTTGCTCGGTGGACGCAGCTTGAGAATGGAGCAAGCTCGCCACCGACTTGCGGGTGGCCCCAAGATTGCTTGTCTTAAGAAACTTTTAAATGCTTTGCCTTTTTAAAATATAGTCCCTGTTTGTGTTTTTATATCTCCTGGTTTTCAGCGCCAAGAGGCTTAGGCGTACGTGCACCTTATAAATAACACAATATAACACACTGGTGAGTTTATAGGTGGATAAGGAAGTGAATATGTGAGTGTTACCATCAATCTCACTCAGGTGTCATTCCAAATCTGCACATTTGCTGTCACTCACAACACAGTCAGTGATATTTCTTCCATCACCTAAAAGCCCTGCTGTAATCACTTGGAGTCCTGCTGTCACTGCTGCAACCCCTGTTGTCATTCTGCAGTCTTGAGAGAGAGCCATTTAAAGTGAAATTTGTAGGGGTGCAGCATATGTACAAGTAGTCAGCACCCGCATATGTAGAGGCCTGTTAATCATGTTTAGATGCAAAGTATGAAAGAGTACTAAAGTAAATTGGTATCAGAAAATGTGCAGAGCCAACGTTACAAAGAGCAATCCATGCTTGCTGAAAATAGATGCTTTTAAAATGAAACCTTCTTCTAATGCAACGTGTGTTTAGCAATGCAATTGAACTTGAGATCTGCTTTATCTGAAACGTAACGGTCTACACATATATATAATGATTTGCTTAAAGTAGAAAATGCATTTGCTGTTTAAGGTTGGAGGCCTAGCGAACTAAGAAGAAGGAATGCCAATGTAAAGCGTTGGGCCTATAAAACAAGCAGTGGCCTAGTTCCTTTGGAATTGGTGTAGGCCTGTTGGAGAATGCCTTGCTTGACATTTCACTGTAGAAATGATTTATAAATGAACTTTTATAAAATGTTGCAATATCTGTAGACTGTGAGCTATTTGCGTGTATTCCTTTGCAGGCGCCTCATCGAGCAGATAGTAGAGTAGAAGGGCCCATTGTGTGTGTATGTTAGGATTCTAGACCTAGACATGGAGGAGTAGACCCGGAATTCAAGGAGGCAACTTGAAAGGATGAAGAGCCTGAGACCCAAGGACGGCTGAACGGACACAGATGGATCCACGCCATGTGGAATTTTACAGAACCCAACACCTTCTAGAGGGGCGTACCTATAGGCGTGTCATTAACATTGTGGGGTTTCGTATTAGGGACAGCACCCCGAGGGTGGAGACAGAGCAGATGGCTGAGGAGCTAGAGAGAGCAGTCGCATGGGCAAGGAGCTTAGCAGCGGTGATGGAAATTCTAGTCTAAGAGAGAAGGTGGCGAATTTCTTAGGAAGTCACCACGGCTGACACCTTTTGGTTAGGTTGGGCTATTGTTGAGTAGGGATGTCATCTAGCATAGAGTAGGGACAGACTAATCTGAATTAATGTCTTTTATCCTGATGAGTACCAGAACTCAAGTTATAGCTATTCTGTTTAGTTTAATGATTCTGGAGTTGATTCTCGTTCTGTTCATTAGCCGGTTGAGACTTTTCCGTAGGATTATGTTTGTATTAGTACCTGTTTATCTCTTGAACCTCTTGCTGAGGTGCCTGTATCTCCAGTTATTTTTGGTTATGTAATAAACCTTTTAAATTCAGTCTTTAGTCAGTGGTTCTTTGGGGAAAGTATGTTGGTATCTTGAATTTGAACTGTTTAGCTGTGATTAGATTACCTAAATTCACTCTATGACAGGTAAAAAGGTCCAGTCGACCTGTGACGGGATTCTGGAGAATGGTAAGCAGACTATAGAGGTGGAATTCCGCCTTTTCAGTCTCACTGCTGTCACTTCCTGTGGATGGGTTTGCTGTTATTCACATGGAAAACGGTCAATGACCGCAAAATCTCAAACTCTGAGGGTTTGCTGTGTCTATAGGGAGAACGTCCCTGCTCGTGATGTAAAAGGGGCAGAAGAGATTTTCCATAACTGGTAGGGGTAATTAAAGACAAAGTAGTAAAAACAAAGGAATTCACCTCTCTTCCAGTCTTCTTTTATACCCCTTCACGTGTTCCTACTGATAGCTATATTCTCTGTCAATTACATGTGCACCCCTGTCCCTGCCCTCTCTATCCATCATTTCATTTTTTTCTCCCTCTCTTTCCCACTCTTTCATGTGCACTTCGTAAGCTTTTGTTTAATTATTTTCTTAAGATCTTCTCGTCTTTCCCCTTTATCTTCACTGACACTCACCTCATTCACATTCTTCATTCCCTTCTCTATCTTGACCTCTCCTTTCTCACCCACATGTTGCATTCCTCTTAGTTTTCCCTCTGCTGATATGTTGTTAACACGGCCCAGGTGGACTTTGACAGCCCCCTGGCAAGCACAGATAACTTACCCCGCACCCAGACAGGCTGTGCCCAGGCACCTCCAACGACTTACCTGGATGTCATGTGTATTAGATAAAAACCAGAAACCACCAGGATCACATGTATTAGCTAATGAGTCCTGGAACTCCTTTCCCTAAAGATTGACATACACAAAAAATGCACACATTATATTTCAAATGGCTTTAATAAATACTGTCAGCACAGTCCTTCCTGTCACTAGTCAGTCACTAGTTAGAGCTCGTCCTTTAAGATCGAGCTCAGCCAGTCGCAGGTTGGCCCTTTGCCTCTGACAGCTCTGCAGGTTTGCTGCAGAGTCATTCATAATTCAAACATTGACAGAGTCAGTCACTAGTAATGGCACTGGGGGTACAACTTAGTCATTTACAAGGCAGATCTCTAGCAGAGCCATTCACCATCATGTGTGTGCCTCTGAAATCAGATTCTTTTGAAGCAGAGTGTTACCTGTGTCTTTGTGAGATTGACACAGTTGTGGGTAAGTCAGTCTATGCCTGTGAGAGGCTGTCAGGGCGGTGACAGTGGTAACCAAGAGGCATGTCTGTGCCTCTGAGCAGTAGCAGCAGTGATGCCTCAAGCAGTCACAGTCATGCCTCTGAGAGCCGGACGCGGTAGCAACAAAGGCAGCCGCAGGTTTTTTTGTGCGCCTGCAGCCGGGCCGTTCACACCTCAGAGGTGTGCATCTGAAGGAGAAGCTGCAGAGCCAAGCAGAACTCTGACCTATGCTTCTGGAAGAGCGCTAGGGCTGCAGTCACGGGAGATGCTGTGGAGCAGCCAGTGATAAGCACCCTGTGCCTCTGAAAGGCTGGTGCGCTTGTGATGGAGTCTGGTGCAAGTCAGGTGCTTAAGACAGGGATAATGCGGCACAGCACGTGCCTGAGCCATATGAGCCTCAGCAGAGGTGTCCTCATAGAGGGTGGTGCAGGGACAGTCGGGAGTAGCGTCTGAAAGGCCTCTAGCATCCGGTGCACTCAAGAACCAAACACAAGTCAGGCCTGTACCTCTGAAAGTGGGGACAGTTGACACCTCTGGCCCTCACAAAACTGTCACACAATGATTTATTGTCTCTTTGCAGACGAACCAAGCAGACAGCTGCGCCCAAAAGGCAATTGTCATTACCGGTTTCATTTCACAGGGTGAGGGATTGGGCAGTCTAGGGGAAAGCACATAAACCTTACAGTTACATGAGGGTAAAACAGGGTTAAGAGCCATAAGGGTTGGAATGTGCTGTGGAAAAAACATGAGTTTAGATGGAGGAAGAAAAGCTGCGTTCTCAGCATTTTCCTCAAAGGCAAAAGGTTTAGATGAGTAGCTGAGTTCCTAAAGTAAAGGGGGAGTGAGTTCATCAGCTTGGTTGCTGCACCTTTGAGGGAATAGTTTGAGGCCAGAGGTGGAGTGGCTTGTTCCTTGGGCCCTACAGTTTCTCAGGGAAGGGCAGGAGTTTGGAGAGGCATGAGGATGGAGGGCATTGTGAGACTGACTACTCAAAATTATTCATATAGATAACTATAACTCATGCCTACGCAATGCACTGCTTATGCCCTGACATATTACATCACTGATGACATGGTCAGTGACCTCACTAATGACATCTCAAATGACATCACCGATGACATCATCCAGTGAGTGTGAGTATTTCCTAAAAGATTAGGAGTGCTAAACATATATAATAAGGTATTACAACATTTAAAACAGTATACTTTCTGCACTAATAAGAGATGTTATTTTTAACATATATTATGTGAGTGGCTGAGTGTATCTGTTTGTAAGTGGGTTTCTAACTACCTGTATAGGTGTGTGAGTGACTGTATGGGTGTATAAGTAGGTGTGTGAGCAGCTGTGTGGATTAGTGGCTTTGTGAGTGACTACTGGTGAGTGAGTGGGTGTGTCAGTGGCTGTATGGGTGTGTGAGTTGGTGTATAGGTGGATGAGTGGGTTAGGAATTAAATAACTGTATGAGTGGATGAGTGGGTGTCTGAATGGCTGTATGAATGAGTGACTGGCTGTATAAGTGGCTATATGCGTGAATGAGTGGCTGTTTGATTAAGTGAGTTGGTGTGTGAGTGACTATTGTACAGTGTGTGTCTGTGTGAATGGATGTATGGGTGAGTGAGCAGATGTGTGAGCTCTTGTATTGATGTGTGAACGGGTGTATAAATGGTTGTGTGGGTGTGTGAGTGAGTGTGTGATTGTTTGTATGGGTGAGTGTGTGGCTGTGTGAGTGGCTGTATGGGTAAATGACTGGTTGTATGGATAGCACTATGGATGAGTGAGTGATTTTGTGAGTACTTGTATGGGTCTGTGAATGGGTATGTGAGTGGGTGTGTGGGTGTGAGCAGGTTTATGAGACGTTGTATAGGGGTGTGACTGCGTGTGTATGTGCTTCTGTGGATGATGTCATCAGTTATGTCATTATCTATGTCATTTGAGATGTCATAGGTGATGTAATCAGCTGTATAGGTGACGCAGTGCCTGTGCGAGTGGATCTATGGGTGAGTCAATGGGTGTGTAAGTTGGTGTATCGGTGAGTGAGTGGCTGTTTGAGTGGTTGTGTGGTTAGCTGTACTGCACAGTCGATGTCTGTATTAGAGGCTGTATAGGTGAGTGAGTAGGCGTGCGAGTACTTGGAGGTGTGAATGGGTATGTAAGTAGTTGTATGGGTGTTTGAGTGGCTCTGCTGAGAGGCTGTATGGGTGACTGACTGGGTGTGTGAGTGGCTGCATGGGTGGATAAGTGAGAGTAGCTGTATAGGTGAGTGAGTGGCTCTGTGTGTGAGTGTATGGGTGAGTGGGTGGTTGTGTAAGTAGGTGTATGGGTAAGTGAGTGGCTGTGTGTCTGAGTAAGTGGGTGTGTGAATGGTTGTATGGGTAGGTCAGTGGGTGTATGAGAGGTTGTGTAGGGTGTGAGTGGGGGTGTGAGTGGTTCTGTGGATGATCTCATCAGTGATGTCATTTGAGATGTCATTAGTGATGTCATTCACGGTGTCATGAGTGATGTAGAATGTGGGATCATAAGCAGGGTGTGTTAGTTATAGTTAGAACACAAGTAAAGGTAGGGCAGGTGCACAGCAAGTTTAAACAAAACTAAATATTTCTCAAAGTTGTTGGTGCTACATAAGTGACGTCGAGTGTCCAACGGCGTCTGTTATAGTATAGTTCAAATGTGAAATCAATGGGTCATTGGTTCCATCCTTATGTGCACACATTCATTCCTCATGTGAGACAGAGGTTCCACTATATGTTTAATATGCTCAGTGTGATTGTTTTTATTCTTCAAACAATTCCATCTTTAAACAGTTTTCATTTCATGTTTATCATCCAATAATCTGTCATACGTCATCATTTTCAACATGTAACAATGTCTTTAAGGCAGATCCAATGCATTTCGGGCCATGTAATGTGCCCTTCATCAGGGAAAAGACACTAAAAAAATAAAGCAAAATAAACAGACTGTCAGTGGACTTAACCAGGGTACAAACGTGGGGTGATTTCCTAATGGTGAGTCGTGATACTGGTCAGTGTTAATTATCGGTGTCACCTTAATAAAACTAGAATACCCATGTGTTTGAAAAAAGTGGGGGAAAATGTCGTCATCTTACATGTCATTGTAGATGTAGGTTAACGAGGTTATCGCTCTGGGTTAAAAAACGTGAGAACAAAAATTAGTATGAGAGCACCCAATTATGCTCGTTACGAGTGGGATTTTAACTATAGTTTAGAAAGTATAATCCCCAGATAACTAACCTTTGGAGGTTCGTCAATGTGTTCGCGAGACCGTTCTCCTCTCAAAGACGCCGGTAAGGGCGTATCCGCCATTAACCGCGTTTATGCAAGCTGTCAAGTTCCGATCACGTGATGCGTGTAATGGAAAACAGACTCACTGGTGTGTCTTTCAAAACGGGGAAAAATTAGACATGGTTGTTGCTAAATCTAATTGTTATTGCGGTTGCCTACTGGAAGTATAGATAGTCGAAAAATCCATGGCTCAGAAAAACGGAAAAATAGAGGAATAAGGTGTAGCAACATGGTGCAGGGATTCGAACTCGCAAAAATGTGTGTTAGTCGCGTCGGCATTAGTTGGATGGGCTGTTGTGTCAGGGCAATGTGAGGGCTGGATAATGGGATGTGCTGCATCCTATACATATACGAGTAATACCTATTATGTACAAAAATTATATATATTCATAAGCATTAATGGTTGTACAAATAAACTAAAGTTAACAAAACAAGATGAAAATATGGTCTCACAGGAGCTACTCTGTCGACCTTAGAGTCTTATTTACAGATAACATGATAGTTCAATCCTGTCATTTAAACCAAACGGCTTCTGGGTTGAAAGTCTTTGTATCCAGGCATTTTCTCTTTGTAGTAGATATTTGGTGTTATCTCTACCCTCTATTTTTGGGATGTTTTCCAATATAATAAACTTCATTTGAGAGATGTTGTGTTTCTCCTCTATAAAGTGAGTTGCCAGAGACGATTTCATATTTTTGAGACGAATGTTCGACTTGTGTTCAGTCAGTCTGATTTTGATGTGGCGCTCTGTTTTTTCCGATATATAGTTTACCACATGGGCATTTGAGGGCGTAGATAACATTACTGGAATCACATGTGGCGTTTACTCTGAGTTTTACTTCATGTCCTTTCATGGGATGGTTGATTTTGTTTCCTTTAATGACACTATTACAGTTTCCACAGTTAAGGCACGCTTTGGTGCCAGAGAATGTTGTTGTTGTCGCCGGTTTATGTTGTATCAATTCTCCTAAATTACGTGCTCTGGTGAACGCAAATAGTGGAGGTTCCAAGAAAATCTGGTTGAAATCAGGTTCAAGATTTAGTAATGGCCAGTGATGAAATATGATTTTCTTGAACTTAGCACTAGAGGTGGAAAATTTCGAGACTAACACTAAACGGGTCTGTTGTGTCTTGTTGCTAGGTTGTAGTAATTTCTTCCTGTCAATACTTGCAATTCTTCGTTTGGATTCCTCAATAATTTCTACAGGATATCCTCTTTTGTGAAATTTCATAGCAACTTCGTCAATTCTTTGTTTCAGTTTACTGGGATCCGACGTTATTCTTTTAACACGTGCCATTTGGGAAAATGGGAGATGTTTTTTCAGGTTAGGTTCATGGAAACTTGTAAAGTGCAGCATGTTATTTCTGTCGGTTGATTTTACGAATAGATCTGTTTCAAAATTTTGTTGGTTAATGGTAATTTTAACATCTAGGAAGTTTACTGATTTATCAGATATTTCCCAAGTCAGTTGGATACGTTCATCAATTTAGTTGAATTCCATAAGGGCCGTTTGAAGTTTCTCTTCAGTGTTCTTCCAGACTATGAATATGTCGTCGATGTATCGTATCAGGAGTTTGAGATTTTCTGACCATTTTTTATTGGAAAAAATGTGTGTCTCCTCATAGTATTGCATAAATATGTTGGCATATACTGGTGCCGCTGAGTTGCCCATGGCCATTCCAATTAGTTGTTGGTACCATGTGTCCTGGTATGTAAAATAGCTTTGGTATAGAGTGAACAGCATGAGTTCCATCAAAAATGTTTGAAAAGAAGAGTCCAATTCAGTGTTAAGTAGTGCCTGTTCAATCACCTCTATTCCCAAGGAGTGGGGTATAGAGGTGTATAGTGAACGTACATCCGCGGTGCAGAGTATTAATTTGTCATCGGGGTCAATGTTTACTTCTTGTAGTTTGGAAATAAAATGGGTGGTATCCTTTACATATGTTCTCATAGCTTGTACTGTGGGTTGTAGATATTTGTCCAACAGTTGGCCAATCGGCTCGTGTAGGCTGCCACATGTAGAGACTATTGGTCTCAAGGGGGGGTCCATCCTATTTTTATGTATCTTTGGTACCATTCTCAGAGTGGGACTTTTGGGATTGGATTTTGTGAGAAAATTCTTTGTTCTATCATTAATAGTGCCAGCTTCGTGTGCCTTTTCAAGAATATTTTGTAGATTCCTCATGAATTCTCGTGTGGGATTATTATCCAATTTCATATATGTCATAGTATCCGAGATGTGTTCCATTACTTTCGATTCATACATTATTCTGTTCATAATAACTAGTGCTCCTCCCTTATCAGCTTTGGTGCAAATTATGTTATTGTTGGTTGATATTTTTTTCAGGGTATCCAAATCTTTTTGTGTTATGTTTTTACCCCTTTTGTTAACATGTTTCATGCTTGCGAGGTCTTGTTTCACCATGTTCTCAAATAGGTCCAATGTTTTGTGGCTAACCGGTGGTTGAAAAGTGCTAGGTGGTCTTAAACCTTGTAGTTGATCAGGTTCATCTTTACTTTGTTGTGGTAGTACATTATCAAAAAAGTGCCGGAGGCGAAGCTTACGCATGAGTTTGAAAAAACTTACTTCCAATTCTAAATTGTCTGTGGTTGTGGTTGGTACAAATGATGTACCCTTTTGTAACAGTCGAATTTCATGAGGAGTAAGATGGTAATCACTGATATTGATGACCAGTTGTTCTAGCTTAGGTTCTTCTTTCCTTTCTTGTCTTTGTTTGTACTCGTCGTGCTTCTCGTGATGGGCGGTTCTTTCTCTTTTTCTTTTTCCTTTGTTTTGTCCTCTCCGGGGTCTCCTTTTTGGGATTGTCCCTGTTCTGAAAAAAGGATTTGGTTCGGTTTGGATACTGGTGGTTGGTTCTTCTAGTTGTGTGGTATCCGGGGTTTTAGTTGAAAGTTGAACTCTCCGGGATCTTTGAGTGGTATCGCTATCTGATGAGGAGGTCTCCGTTTGAGAAGTATAGGGTCTGTTCCTTCTTTTTTGGGCATAGACCTCAGCCCATGTGTAAACTTCTCCGAGTCTATAGTCGAGGGTGTCCCTCTTGTATTTACGGATTTTCCTTTCATTGATGTCACTAGTATGTTTATCCATTTGTGTTTTTAGTCCTCTAGTGTGTTCTTTAGATCTTCTTCGGACATCATTTTAGATAGTTCTTCTGATACTTCCGAGATCTCCGTTGTGAGTTCTTCGAGTATTCCCGATAGTTCTTCAATAATTAAAAGAATCAGGTCCAGGTAACATTTGTTTAAAATTTCATACCATTTTTCCTGGAATTTTTTTGAATTTTTACAGAGGGATGGCTTTAGGGCAATTCTGAGGCCCCTTGGTATGCGTTGGTTACGGTGATATTTTACGAGTGTGCTCGCATGTAGTTGTTGATTAATACGTCTCTTCGTAAGGTATAATAGTTGTCTTATGTGTTGCTCCTTGGTGCGGGTGGTAGTTTCCTGTGAATTTTCTTCCCTAATAAGCGCATGTATACAATCCGCTTCATCTGGCTTAAATGCAAACGTGGAGGCTCTGGCCTCTGTGCTTCTCGAGATTTCCTCGTAGTTACTCATTGTTTTACTGTGAGCGTGCTATCTGTCCAGTTGTGGACACAAGAGTTAGAACACAAGTAAAGGGAGGGCAGGTGCACAGCAAGTTTAAACAAAACTAAATATTTCTCAAAGTTGTTGGTGCTACATAAGTGACGTCGAGTGTCCCACGGCGTCTGTTATAGTATAGTTCAAATGTGAAATCAATGGGTCATTGGTTCCATCCTTATGTGCACACATTCATTCCTCATGTGAGACAGAGGTTCCACTATATGTTTAATATGCTCAGTGTGATTGTTTTTATTCTTCACACAATTCCATCTTTAAACAGTTTTCATTTCATGTTTATCATCCAATAATCTGTCATACGTCATCATTTTCAACATGTAACAATGTCTTTTAGGCAGATCCAATGCATTTCGGGCCATGTAATGTGCCCTTCCTCAGGGAAAAGACACTAAAAAAATAAAGAAAAATAAACAGACTGTCAGTGGACTTAACCAGGGTACAAACGTGGGATGATTTCCTAATGGTGGGTCGTGATACTGGTCAGTGTTAATTATCGGTGTCACCTTAATAAAACTAGAATACCCATGTGTTTGAAAAAAGTGGGGGAAAATGTCGTCATCTTACATGTCATTGTAGATGTAGGTTAACGAGGTTATCTCTGTGGGTAAAAAAACGTGAGAACAAAAATTAGTATGAGAGCACCCAATTATGCTTGTTACGAGTTGGATTTTAACTATAGTTTAGAAAGTATAATCCCGGATTATACATCTCGGATACTATGACATATATGAAATTGGATAATAATCCCACACGAGAATTCATGAGGAATCTACAAAATATTCTTGAAAAGGCACACGAAGCTGGCACTATTAATGATAGAACAAAGAATTTTCTCACAAAATCCAATCCCAAAAGTCCCACTCTGAGAATGGTACCAAAAATACATAAAAATAGGATGGATCCCCCCTTGAGACCAATAGTCTCTACATGTGGCAGCCTACACAAGCCGATTGGCCAACTGTTGGACGAATACCCATTTTATTTCCAAACTACAAGAAGTAAACATTGACCCCGATGACATATTAATACTCTGCACCGCGGATGTACGTTCACTATACACCTCTATACCCCACTCCTTGGGAATAGAGGCGATTGAACAGGCACTACTTAACACTGAATTGGACTCTTCTTTTCAAACATTTTTGATGGCACTCACGCTGTTCACTCTATACCAAAGCTATTTTACATACCAGGACACATGGTACCAACAACTAATTGGAATGGCCATGGGCAACTCAGCGGCACCAGTATATGCCAACATATTTATGCAATACTATGAGGAGACACACATTTTTTCCAATAAAAAATGGTCAGAAAATCTCAAACTCCTGATACGATACATCGACGACATATTCATAGTCTGGAAGAACACTGAAGAGAAACTTCAAACGGCCCTTATGGAATTCAACTAAATTGATGAACGTATCCAACTGACTTGGGAAATATCTGATAAATCAGTAAACTTCCTAGATGTTAAAATTACCATTAACCAACAAAATTTTGAAACAGATCTATTCGTAAAATCAACCGACAGAAATAACATGCTGCACTTTACAAGTTTCCATGAACCTAACCTGAAAAAACATCTCCCATTTTCCCAAATGGCACGTGTTAAAAGAATAACGTCGGATCCAAGTAAACTGGAACAAAGAATTGACGAAGTTGCTATGAAATTTCACAAAAGAGGATATCCTGTAGAAATTATTGAGGAATCCAAACGAAGAATTGCAAGTATTGACAGGAAGAAATTACTACAACCTAGCAACAAGACACAACAGACCCATTTAGTGTTAGTCTCGAAATTTTCCACCTCTAGTGCAAAGTTCAAGAAAATCATATTTCATCACTGGCCATTACTAAATCTTGAACCTGATTTCAACCAGATTTTCTTGGAACCTCCACTATTTGCGTTCACCAGAGCACGTAATTTAGGAGAATTGATACAACATAAACCGGCGACAACAACAACATTCTCTGGCACCAAAGCGTGCCTTAACTGTGGAAACTGTAATAGTGTCATTAAAGGAAACAAAATCAACCATCCCATGAAAGGACATGAAGTAAAACTCAGAGTAAACGCCACATGTGATTCCAGTAATGTTATCTACGCCCTCAAATGCCCATGTGGTAAACTATATATCGGAAAAACAGAGCGCCGCATCAAAATCAGACTGACTGAACACAAGTCGAACATTCGTCTCAAAAATATGAAATCATCTCTGGCAACTCACTTTGTAGAGGAGAAACACAGCATCTCTCAAATTAAGTTTATTATATTGGAAAACATCCCAAAAATAGAGGGTAGAGATAACACCAAATATCTACTACAAAGAGAAAATGCCTGGATACAAAGACTTTCAACCCAATAGCCGTTTGGTTTAAATGACAGGATTGAACTATCATGTTATCTGTAAATAAGACTCTAAGGTCGACTGAGTAGCTCCTGTGAGACCATATTTTTGTCTTGTTTTGTTAACTTTAGTTTATTTGTACAACCATTAATGCTTATGAATATATAATTTTTGTACATAATAGGTATTACTCGTATATGTATAGGATGCAGCGCATCCCATTATCCAGCCCTCACATTGCCCTGACACAACAGCCCATCCAACTAATGCCGACGCGACTAACACACATTTTTGCGAGTTCGAATCCCTGCACCATGTTGCTACACCTTATTCCTCTATTTTTCCGTTTTTCTGAGCCATGGATTTTTCGACTATCTATACTTCCAGTAGGCAACCGCAATAACAATTAGATTTAGCAACAACCATGTCTAATTTTTTCCCCGTTTTGGAAGACACACCAGTGAGTCTGTTTTCCATTACACGCATCACGTGATCGGAACTTGACAGCTTGCATAAACGCGGTTAATG
This sequence comes from Lissotriton helveticus, assembly GCF_964261635.1. Classification (NCBI taxonomy): domain Eukaryota; kingdom Metazoa; phylum Chordata; class Amphibia; order Caudata; family Salamandridae; genus Lissotriton; species Lissotriton helveticus. Next base: position 205,734,236 of record NC_136069.1, read on the forward strand.
GCGGATACGCCCATACCGGCGTCTTTGAGAGGAGAACGGTCTCGCGAACACATTGACAAACCTCCAAAGGTTAGTTATCTGGGGATTATACTTTCTAAACTATAGTTAAAATCCCACTCGTAACGAGCATAATTGGGTGCTCTCATACTAATTTTTGTTCTCACGTTTTTTTACCCACAGCGATAACCTCGTTAACCTAAATCTACAATGACATGTAAGATGACAACATTTTCCCCCACTTTTTTCAAACACATGGGTATTCTAGTTTTATTAAGGTGACACCGATAATTAACACTGACCAGTATCACGACCCACCATTAGGAAATCACCCCACGTTTGTACCCTGGTTAAGTCCACTGACAGTCTGTTTATTTTGCTTTATTTTTTTAGTGTCTTTTCCCTGATGAAGGGCACATTACATGGCCCGAAATGCATTGGATCTGCCTAAAAGACATTGTTACATGTTGAAAATGATGACGTATGACAGATTATTGGATGATAAACATGAAATGAAAACTGTTTAAAGATGGAATTGTTTGAAGAATAAAAACAATCACACTGAGCATATTAAACATATAGTGGAACCTCTGTCTCACATGAGGAATGAATGTGTGCACATAAGGATGGAACCAATGACCCATTGATTTCACATTTGAACTTATTTATAGTTAGCCCAGGTAACTATAACTGAAGAATTTCACTGATTTTGTACCAGTGAAATCTTAGGCTATCTATAATTTCTCTGTAACCTTTGTTTTTTTCAGTGAATTACTAAGATTTTTTTACTTCTTTTTCCTAATTGTAACATCCCTGGAACCTTTTTTTCAGTGAATTTCTAATGTTTTTTAATGCAATCCGGTATTTGTAAAGCCTGAACTAATCACCCGGAAGGGGCTTACGGCACTGGGGACTATTGGGGAGATTAAGTGAGCTATTGCCCAGAGTAACATGATGCTGGGCTGATCTGCCCCCGTCGCTGGGGATCGAACCTTGAGCCCCGCAATCCAGAGTCAGCCACTCTGGCCCCTGCGCCACACCTCTTCCACAGTGTTGTTTCCTAACTATAACATCCCTGTAACCTTTGGTTTTGCTAGTGAATTAGTAAGGTTTTTTAATTGTATTTCCTCACTGTAGTAACCCAGAGTTCTTCAATCTGTGGGTCGCGCCCCCCTCCGGGGGCGCAACACCGTCTCGGGGGGGATACGCACTCCTCCCTAAAATCTCACCTTTGTCCTCTGATTCTTCAAAGGAACGGCAGAGTGGAGCTGCAGAGGCCCTAAGACGGGGTGAAAACCATTAAAGCCTCATTAACACCCATGGATGTCCCATGGTGTTGGAAGTGGAACATGCACTTAAATTTGGAAAAAGTTTTCAGTCAATGTTACCTCTGCCAGCTCAAGGATAAATTATCTAGGATTTGCATTGTTCCATTTTTGTTCGTACACTATATCCTCCACACTTAAAGTCTCTCTGTGTAGTATGTTTGTGTAGAGGGACTCAATGTCCAACCCCACTAGGAGATCCTAAGTTGGATCAAATTCCCTATTTTCTACTAGATTAAGGACATCCCTTGTATCTTTGAGGTATGATCCCATCCTCTGAACCAAAGGTTTGAAGAAGAAATCACAAAATTGTGATAAAGGCTCAGATATGGAGCCAATACCAGAGACTATAGGCCATCCTATGGAGCCATGGAGAAGTGTGGCTCACTGGTTAGAGGCGGCAGACCCGTAAGCAGAGAACGGCCCGGGACCAGGGTTCGATTCCCGATGCGGCAGGGTCGTGGACCAGGGTCAGCGGACTCGATAATTCTCGCCTTGGTGCCTACTCTAGTCAGAGACCACACGCGGCAACTCTGGGCATCAGCTTGCCTCATCTTCACAACGGCCCCCCCAGATCGCCGGGGATGCTTGGTCGCACCTTAGAGATACCCATCTGGGACCATCTCTCAGGGTGAGCCAGGACGGGTTCCCCAGCGGTCGAAGCGTGGAGATACTCCTCCGGGAGTCGATTCCTAGCGCTATATAAACCCACAATTAAATTAAATTAAATTAAATCCTGGCAGCGGTCTGGTGGGTATGTACACCTTTGGCAGCAATGAAAAATATGTAATTACTGTTTTCTCTCTACACATGCTGGAAAATCCATCCATTATTCACTGCATCATTGACCATGATACCAGTCTCTGTCCATAATTCAGGTGTGGGATCCTTGGGCAGTATAGTATAGTTCTGTCTATCAGAGGCCCACTTAGAGACTAACGCACCCACTCACAGACCCACTGAGGCACTCGTGTACTCACTCACAGACCGACTCATACACTCATGGAGGCACTTGTAAACCCACTTAGACACTCTCACACCCACTCACAGAACCACTGAGACACTCACTCAGACACGTATGCAGCCACTCAGACACCACTCAGAGGCTCATGCACCTACTTACCAGACCCACACAGACACTCACACACCCATTAGGACACTCACACACTCACTCACATACCCACTAAGACACTCATGCACTCACTCACACACACACTCATTCTCAAAGGTTACAGGTTACAGCAGAGGTCTTCAAAGTTTTGAAGGTTGAGCCCCCCCCAGCTGAATTTTTTAAATGTCGCCCCCCCCACCACCACCTGACAAAAATTTCTGGAATCTGGTACACTACATAATTGACCGCCACCCACATATCCCGGGCCATATCCGGCAAATATTGTTCAAAACAATGAGTGTTTCCTCCTTCTCCATGACTTCCCTCACTACCACTCAACAACAATGCACCTCATCTCTCTATGAGAGAGAAAACAGCCAAGGGCCTTGACTCACATCAGCATGGCTGAGTCTAAATAACATACAAAACATACAAAACACTACAATTGCCAATACTGAGAATTGATTAACCCAAAATCAAACTTATTCTATATGAAGCAAACATATAGATGCAACCGGACTCTAAATCCAACAATGTGTGTTTTATTAATTACAAACCTTTTATAAATCTTGATTAAAGACAAAACACTTTCCAAATATGTGTACAAAAGAACCAAATCCAACAACAAAATGATGCAACAAACAAATTTATTTATTTATTTTTGACATTTATAGAGCGCGCTGTTACCTATGGGTGTCCTGGCGCTATGTGAAATCTCTCCAGAGGGACCGAGCCAAGCAAGATACTTACAGCCTGATTCATCAATCTCCCGTTTTGCGAGCCCCTAATAGCGATTCATAAGGAATCGCTATTAAGGACTTGCAAAACGGGATTTATGTAGGAATAGCAAAAAATATTGCGATTCCTACATGTTCCTTATTTGCGATTAGCAAATTGCTAATCGCAAATAAGGAATAACTCCCCATGCATTGCTATGGGCCTGTAGGCCCATAGGAATGCATGGGGAGTTATTCCTTATTTGCGATTAGCAATTAGCTAATCGCAAATAAGGATGCGATTTCAAGGGTGCAGGGGTGTCCAAAGGACACCCTGTAGCACCCCTGAAATGTAATCTACATTGGTGTTGCGCACACACATGTCCAAAGGACATGTGTGTGTGTAACATGCAACTTAGAAAAATGCATTTAAATGCATTTTTCTAAGTTTTTGCTATTTACCACGAGGTCTGACCTCTCGGTAAATAGCGGCCCAAAATTGCAATTTCGCAATTTTAAAATGATTCATGAATTGCATTTAAGGAATCTCGGTGTGCAATCATTTAAGAGCTTCAAACCTAGATCCCTCTGTGAGAACCTACCAGTGTCACAGTTTCTGTGTCTTCAAAGGAACTGTTCTAAGGTGCGGGGTCACAAGAAAGAATCCAAGTAACTTTACAGCAAATGCAAGAAAGGGATTTACCCCGTACGAGTGATAGACAAGGCCCAGAAGAGAGCACTGAACTGCAACAGGGATGCCCTGTTAGAAACAAAGCAGAGGCCGGAAACAAAGAATGTAATTTGTTTTACAACCTTCAACACAGCATACAACTGGGTGAAATGGATCATTACTAAGAGTTGGTGCATTTTGAATTACAATGGTCACAATCTTCAAAAACATTTGTTTTCCTTTAAGAAAAGTGCATGCATATGGATATACTGGTGCACACAAGACCACCAGAGAGGGCATAGATCAGCAACAGAGATCATGGGATATCCCACCTGTATCCGGTCATACTAGGCATGGTTCTTGTGGCGTGTGTGACTTGACAAGCACCATGAAATCTGTTGATGTGGATCTGACATACCCGTAGATCCAGATGAAACACACAAATTGTAACTCAGAGAAAGTAATCTACTTGTTCCAATGCCCAGGTAATCTTCTTTACATAGGAATGACAACCCGCTAGATTAAGATCAGAATTAAGGAGCACAGGAGCAACATCAGATGCCAAAAACAATGACAAAATTCACAACACATGTCTTGCTGAAGAAACCTAGAGTGGATGTTGTATACTTGACAGTATTGGATAAACCCACCATTCCCAATAACGTAAGTGATATTAAAACCTTTCTATTAATAAGGGAGCAAAAGTGGATTATCAGGTTCATAGCGGTTTTGAGCAGTGGACATGTAAATCTGTTAGATGGATTGAAAAGGATAGTGGAGGGATAGAAGAGGGAAGTGTCAAAAACGTGTTTATTTGGAGATCATTACAGTCAGGAGGAGGTTTGAGATGAGTAGAAGGGGGAAGAGTCAGAGAGAAGGGTTTAGAAAGGCTGGTTTCAGAGATCTGAATGTTAAAAGAGTTTTGAGATGATGCAAGGAGGGGTAGAGGAGTGAAGAGTCTAGATAGGGATATTTTGAGGATCATAGTAGTAGAATGGGGTTTGGAATGAGTCAGAGAGTGAAGGTAGAGGATATATTGAAATAAGTATTGGGTTAGAAACAGGGTAGTGCATTGGAGTAGTCGAATGAGGTTCGAGATAAGCCAGAGAATGGAAGTTGAGGATATATTGAGAGAGGTACATGGTGAAATATAGGGTAGTGCATTGAAATTCTGAACTAGGAGTAAAGTAATAAATATAAAGATACATAAGTACATGGAAGATATATATGTAAGGTAATATATGTAGATGTAAGTTGTATTTAATAAACTCAGACTTTCGAGTATTGCAGTTCTTCAAGCTAAATTGTTTATATTTTTTTAATCAATTCTGAAGCACTTGTAAATTAATAATTATGATAAAAATGTACTTATTATGCGGTGACCTATATACATGTTAAACATAGAATAATAATATGAGAGTCTGGCTTAGTATATGGTGCTCACTTATGTAAGTGTAGCGCCCTGAACTAATCCAGACAACCTTATGGTGATTTTAGTGGTCTTAGACAACCTCAGAAAGCTCTCTAAGTGGAGAGCAGCCTTCAGGCTTAGTCAAGAAGGAGTGTGAAGCAGCTTATTTTACCGGTACTTAATCTTATGGTATGGGTTAAGTGAAAAAGAACCACACAGTTTTGTAATAAAAATATGTATTTATTATTTACACTCACTAAAACAATGTATTATCTCCTACCCAGAGAGACAAACAGAATATACATAATACTTTGTTAATAGAATACATAAATAGCACAGAATACACAGTGGTCCCCTATGGGAGACCAAACCAGATACTAAAATGGTGGAATGCGAACCACGATCTAAGTCAAGAATGGACCCAGAAGACGTAAAAGAGCCGGGGACTCAAGGAACCACCCAAGGTGAATATCTAGGAACCCCACGGAGGTCGTGTGCAGAGTGGGACACGACCACTTGCTCAATGTTAGTTAATGGGTAAGTCACAGTCCCAGCGGACCCTGAAGAATTCTGGTGGAAGATGGAAGTTTGGAGAGTCACCTCACCTATGGATACCCCAGGAACCAGGGAAGGCAGGGGCATAGGTGCAAAGTGACAGAAACCGTCATAGACCGCAATGGAGGATTTCGGGAAGATGCCGCTGGTCAGGAAGGTGAAAGTGTCCGGTGGAACCCAAAGGTGGATTCAAGATGAGAGGTACCTGCAAGCAGAGGGGACTGAGTCAATTCCATTCACGAATGACCAGGAGGCAGGTAAGACGGATGCCCACCGATGTAAGAGATGTAGAAGAGTTGAAGGGCCCCTTGAAGTTTGCGCTATATGGACCAAGGGAAGCAGAGGCAGACCAGGAGCCATGCACGAGCTGTTCCACATCATCCATCAAGGGCTAAGGGGTCAGCGTCTGGCAGGGGCACCAACAAACCTTGGCAAGGGCAATAAATGTAGTTGAAGAAAAAGATGCAGTGTCGGGACCAGCAAGGTCCAAGTGACTCACCACAAGCATGTAAGTCAGAGCAAGCACCGAGCAAGCAGGGGGCCTACTGGAGCCAAAGAAGACCCTCAAGGGGACCCACAGGCCAGAAGCACAGGAGTCACAAGAGGACCTTGAGCAGCTCATCAAAGAATGAAGGCCCACAGTGCAATAGATGCAGTGTAGGCAAAGAACTTGGTTGCAGAAGATGCCTGAGGTTGGAGCTTCTTAGAGCCCGAAGATCCCTGTAGGAGAGAGCCAACAAGCCTTGGCAACAGCAAGTCAATGCCATACACAGGGGTTCTATTCTAGCGGTTCCAACAAGGGGCACTGGCCTGGAGCTTGGTTAAAAGACTGTGCAGGCTTTGAGGGAGTTGCAGAACCATGCCCTCTGTTGCTGAGCCTTTCAGAGTCTGTGGGGTGCAGGATCACCTGACCGGTCAGCTGTGTTGCGGTGCCTACCGATTCTGGGGAGTGACTCCTTCACTCCAAGGGAGATTCCCTTGGGTGTCTTGGATGTCCACAGGCCCTGTGAAGAACCTGTATGGAGCACAGACACAGATGTTGCAGCAGACTTACAGGAAGACGAGACCAGGAGCAGCAGTAGTCTTCCTTGCAGTCTTGGTTCCCAATCCAAAGTCCAGAGAAGTACAGAGTGCTCAAATGGTCGAAGTTTAGGTGGTATGTGATCTGAACCTTTTCCCATCGACGAGCCCTTAAGTACCCTAAGGCAAGTGTTAGAAATATTCAGGGGTCCCTCCCAGAGGAGAGGCTGGACACTGGGGAGGATACTTCCATGTCCTTTGTCTACTTTCGTGCCAGAGCATAAGCCAACAGCCCTCTAAACTGGTTTGGACTGGAATATGCAAGGAGAGCACCAAATGTGCCCTTCTAGCAGTCTGAGTGGCACTGGCAAGAGCCCCCACCCTGTCCCAATACACTAAGCTTTGTCTGGTAGGTGGTCACATCTCCCTGTGACAGGATACCTATTGTCCTGTCTACCTCTGCTCGAGCTTTGTTCAGAAGGAGGAGGGCAGAATCGTGCCTCTGGTTGGCAGCAGCCATAGTTTGCTGTCCGGGTCTAGAAGACTGGTACCGGGAGTACTGACAGCCTCCGGGAGGAGCTTTACAGTGCATGGAATCATACCTCCCACACTGTTTACGGTGTGGGGTATGATTCCAACATGTTTGATACCAAACACGACAGGGTTAGTTTCAGACACTTTAGAGATGTAATGACGCATGGCCACTCTATGTATCTTAAGGGCTGATGCACTTTCAACCTGGGAGAATGGACTCCGAAGGTTGCAGGGGTGTGCTGCTCATGCAGGGGTGGCCTCACGCCTAGAACAGAGCACCCTGCCTTCAGGATTGAAAAGACTGCCTTAGGGATGACTTATAGGTTTTAAGTGCAGTGACCCCAGATATAAGGAATTTTACATCTGTTGTAAGTGGTGCTAGCACCAGGTTACACAGGCTGCGCTGGCAGGCCTGTAGTCAACATTTGAGTGGTCTCTCATGCGTGGCATAATACATGCTTCAGCCCATGGGAGACCCCTGGTGTACCTATGCCCTAGGTACCTTAGTACCATATCCTAGGGACTTATCCGGGTACACCAGTAGCCAAGCTGGAGTGTACCTAAGTACTCACCATGTCCAATTTAGGGAAGAACCACAGAGACTGGGGTCCTGATTAGCGGGATCCAGTCAGACTAGTCAGTAAAACATAATGACACCAGCAAAAAGTGGGGGTAACCATGAAAGCAGATCATACTTTCCAACAAATATAATTATACGTAATATGTACATTTGTTAAGCATAAGTAACGAATATCTATATATCTATAAACGTGACTTTTATACACTTATATTCAAAGGAATACACATATCTAGGTACACATATATAATCCAAATAAATGCTTATGTACATAGGGATATGCTCTATATGAGTATGGTGGTTATGTGGGGAAGAGCCAACTCGAGTAGTCTTCTGAAGATAAGGTAGTTATCGATGGATCTTATGTTTTGGGGTAAAGAGTTCCATAGTTTGGCTGCTTTAACAGAGAAGATTGTGCCACCTATGTTTTTTTTTCTTGTGTGGTAGAATTTTGAGGCGAGGTGCCAATCTAGAACTGAGGTTCCTTTGTAGAATGCACTTGATGATTTTATTCCTGATGAAGAGCGGTCCTGTTCCATTTATCGCTTTGTGCGTGATACAAAGCAGCTTTAATGTGGATCTTGTGACAACCAGAAACCAATGCATAGCCTACAAGGCAGGGGAAATGTGGGCTTGCGGCTTTATATGTAAGTTTAGTCGGGTAGCAGAGTTCTGAATCTGTTGTAGTCTTTTAATAGTTATTATTGGCGTAATCAAGTTTAAACAGAACAAGAGAGATAGTAGCCTGGACCTTGAGTGAAAATCCCAGGTATGAGAAAATGCGCTGCAGAGTTTTTATAGTAATGAAGTTAGATCTTGCTAGTTTGTGCACTTGGACATCATTGTTAGCTTGGAGTCCATTATAATTCTGAGGTTTCTTACTTCCTTTAATACTTTAGGCGGTGTTCCCAGATTGTCAGGCCAGGCGACGAGTGGGTCATCAATTTTCCAATCGCCTCATGTGAGTTTTTTCGTTTTTTTAGTATTCAATTTGAGATGGCTCCATGTCATCCACTGATCAACGGCTCTGAGGTACCTGAAAATGTTTCCGTTTCTAATGTCTCTGGAGGTTTTCCAGTTTAAGGAGTATTCGCGTGTCATCTGCATAGTTATAGCATGTGAGGTGAAATGCATTCATCAGTGCTGGTAATGACTTCATGTAGATGATGAAAAGCATGGGTGAAATTATAAAGCCTTGACGGGCCCCTGCTTTTGTGAAGTATGGTTTTGGATGAGAACAGGGGATGTATGGATGACATTAGTTCTGCTTTGAAGGTAGGATGGGATCCAGTAGTTGCGTCGTTGCAGAATCTTTGTAATGGGGTGTCATGGTCAACTGTGTCAAAGGCAGCTGAGAGATCCAAGAGAAGCAGTGCAGCAACCCAGTTCCAGGCAACTGTGTTCTGGAGGGCATCCCAGAGGGCAATGAGGGTAGATTATGTGCCTCTTTCTGGACGGGGTGCTGTTTGGAAGTATGGAATTATCTTCAATTAATTGTGAGATCTGGGCGAATCCTGTTCTTTCTATCAGTTTGTCCAAGAAAGTTACATTTGTAATCAGTCTGTAGTTGTGAGAGTTAAATGGGTCCAGAATTGCTTTCTTTAGTAATGGGTGTGTGTATTACTTTTTTAGTTCTTCTGGAAATGTTCCCGTAGTTAAGGAATTGTTGATCAATCTTCTTACTGGTGTGGCAGCAAAGGTCAGAAGACTTTTCTTGAAGATTTGTTGTGGACATGGGTCAGAAGGGCTGCCGGTAGACCTGCTTGTTTTGGCCAGGTCCTTAAATTAATTGTGCAAAATTTGTTAGAAGAATGCAGAGGCTGGGTTAGCTTACTCTTGGAGGTTTTGTTTGGGAAAAGGGTTGATGCTTGTGGTTTTTCTTTGTTTTATATAGGATTCCAATGTGTCTGCTTTGGTTGAGTAATGATTTGTCAGTTTGTCTGTGAATTTTTGAGCAATGGGATGATCTCCTTCTGGGCAATTTGGTTTACAAAATTCAGTGAGAATTTTTATAGAATTCTTTATGTGGACATTTAGCATTTTGACTTCTGTCTGAATAGTAACTTTTCTTACCCTTTTTGATTGCTGACTTGTATAATCCGCTAAGTTTCTGAAAGTGATGTTTGTCTCTTTTTAAAATTTTTGTTTATTGTGGGATTTTTTCAATCACAACATAAGGAAAAAAACAAAAAGCTAGAAGCCAAAAAAATGAGGGAGGGAGAATAATAATAAACTACACAGGGATATTCAAAGTGACATATTAGGCCTTCAGTTGCAGAACCACTGTAAATACAGATTAGTCCATGAGTTAGCATTAGGGGCATTACTGCGCAAAAACCAGTAGTAATAATCCATCAGGTCTCTTGGCACATTGGAAGGGTGCAGAAAAAAGAAAGCACCATGATGTTTTTCTTGATTGGTGTTTGTTTTGAGCGAGATGCGGTGCAGCTTTCTAATTTGCTGTTTTATCTCTTTTAGCTTTGTATTTCTCCAAGGTGCCTGTTTTCTTTTGTTTTTTTGTGTTGTTCTTAGTTGTATTAGCATAGCAAAAGCTTCCTGTAGCCACTCATTTCGTTTTTGAATGGACTTTATTGTGTCTAGATTTGTATTCGATGTTAGTTGTGTTTCTAAGTGATTGATATTGAGTTTGTTTCACTGTTGATAGGAGGATGCGCGTAGGGTGGTTTTAGGTGTGTTGATTTGTGGTGTTATATGTTGGAAAGCAAGCAAATGGTGGTCTGACCATGTGACTGGAGTAATAGTTTGAAAGGTAACTAGTTCTGTATTTGCAAAAATTATATCTAGGATGTATTGAGTGGTGTGTGTGGGTTTGTGGATGATCTGATGTGGGTTTAGTGTGTATAGGCCAGTGAATATTGTTTTTGGATGAGGCATATTTGGTTTGTAAAACCAAATGTTTAGGTCATCAAGAATGCATAGGTTGGAGTGTAGTGTTATCAGGTTTGAAACTGTGTCTAGAAGTGTGTCTGGTAATGTTTCATAGCTAGGTGGAGGTCTATAAAGGAGTAGGAAGTTACAGGAAGAAGAGGGTGTAGGTTTGCATCATGTGAAGAGGGCTTCATCACCTTGTTTGGAGACATAGTCAGCTTTAGTGATATTTAATGTTTGCCTGAGTAAAACAGCTAGGCCACCTCCTCGTCTCCCTATATGACTTTCTGTGACAGTTTGATAGCCCAGAGGAGCAGCTTCATTTAACACTGGAGCCATGTCATCTCCCAACCATAATTTAATTATGAAGAGTAAGGCAGGTTGTGCGTCAGGTGGATTGTCGTAGATGTAATACTTGTTTTTTTAAAGTGATCGGGCATTTATTAGTAGACAGTTTAAAGAATGCCTTTTTGCGATGGACTTTCCAGCCTCCATCACTCTGGAACGACCTTACTCTCTTTATTTGACATTTAAACTCTCATCATCTTACATCCCTATCCAAACTGAAACTTTGCTCTTTTCAGTCTAATCAGCTTCATTCGTGTTTTTTTGAATGGGTTGTTGAATCTAGCCCAGTGAACACTTGCTATATAGCTTTCAGCAAATGTTTACAAGGAACTCATTCTTAAGAAATTTAAATTGAGCAAGTGCACATTCTTGCAAGAATTCAATCCTGAAATGAAATAAGTATAGGATAACAAAACCTAAACTAGACATTTAGTTTCATTTAAAATTCACAAGATCAGGACAGTATTAGCCCACACGTTTAACTAGTTTCACTCATTTCAGTCGAAATCAGTATCAAATGTATTCATTTATGAACAGGATGTTTACAAAATGAAGTTCTTATTTATAAACAGAAATCTACGCACACCATGTATATGTACAGTACAGACACAGGACCCGGCGGGTGGCGCTGGGTCCTGTGTCTCTGCTCCTGCTCTCCTCGAGGAACAGGATGCACAGCCAGGCCCCACTGACCAATCATAATGCTGCAATGCAGCGTTGTGATTGGTTTTGAGTGTCCTGATTGTACACTCAACTAAGGAATGGGAGCCTGGGCATGTTCTCCATGCCGGCTGTAATGTAGCCTGCATAGAGAATTGAAAAGTGTCAGTGCCGGACTGGGAACCAAAACCGGCCCTGGCAAAGTGCTCGGCTGGCCCCCTGGGGGGTGGGGTTAATGCCCGGTGCCCGCTATGGCCAGTCCGACCCTGGAAAGTGCTCATGACTGGTTTGGGCGACCCAAGAGGGCCGACCAAACAGTCACTGCGCACTTAGGAGTGTGCAAGCCACTTCTCCTCTGCCTTGCTTCGAATGCAGAGCAGCCACACCCACCCGGCTGCCCGCAAAGCAGCAGCAGCATGTTTCTAGTCTTCTCGCACTGCTTGAAAGCAGTGGAGCGACGCTCCTCCTATATAGCAAGGGAGCCACCACTGCCCTTGACTTGTGGCATTGTCAATGGTATTTTGGATTAGCCCAAAGTAGTATGGTAGTATTGCTTTCTTTCTATTGGCTGTTTAGGTGTAGCTTTTTGTCTCCTTTGGAATGCAAAGGGACTATCTAACACTGAAATATAGCTCTCGTTAGATATATAATTCTTTATTTCATCCCTACATTGTATTTACAAACCAGTTATTTTAGGTGCTACTTAAAGACCAGGTTAGTTGTCTCTCTAGTCTCGTTTAAATGAAAAAACATAAATAAAAAGTGCATACATCTGCACATAAATAAAGGGACTATGGGTCAGCCATCTCATGTTTTGGTGTGTTCAAGTTCCATTTACATTTTGCACACCGTGGCTCAGCCCTCTTCAGCCAGTAACTATTACTTCCTAACTAGAAAGCAACATTTTAGGAAGAAAGAAGGCTAAGAGATAACCCGAAGTGGATAAGTCCTCAAAACCGGCACGTAAAGGAGTGAGAATTCTGCTATAGGTATATCAAAGATACATAAGACGCGAGCATTGACAACAATATATATTTAAGTAAAATGAAACAGAGCGATTTGGTATTAGAAACATGTTGAATTGCAGTTTGGGTTTAATTATATTTCTCAAATGACATTAGGGCGATTCGCAGGCATAGGCTCCAGGTGGCGCTGTATCATACAGCCCGGACTTGTAAATCAAAACGATGTCTCATTTTGGTATTTTTACTTTTGCTTTAACCACCAGATTACAAATCCCAGTTTGAAAAAATAGCTATGCTAATAAATCGGGGCTGGGCTGAAGGCCTCAAATATGAAAAATATTTCTGATGGATGATCAAGGATGTGCGCAGCTGCCATGGATTGTGTAAAACACTGGAATGGAGCTCGGATCTGGGTAACCTGGTCAGAATGTATGTGTGGCACATGCAACGGGTTTTTTTGCGTTCATGTAAAAAAAGTTTTGTTTATTATAAATGCATATGTGCCAGCATGGTGAGATATATCACCGTGTGAGATTGAGATATGTGACTGTTGCATGAGAGTTCTGCATGACCTCTACATCCCTCTTCATCTGCCCAGTCTTTACAATACGAAGAAGGTCACCGTTGCTAAGGACAATAACAAACAGGAAATGCTAAACATAATAGTATTGGGTACTAAGGTGCATACTCCTAATATGAACTGAAAGGGGAAACGTGAAACTCAAATCTCAAAAGGCGGAGCAGCTATAACTTCTCAAATCATCTTGGCAAATATTTCTTCTATGCATTCTGGGACTTTTAGTCCTTTCCCCCCATGTTTTAATACATTCTACAATTCTTAGAATTTAAAAAAAATCCTGATCTAGGTAAACCACCCCTGCACGAATCTGGGAAATGTGAGACTTTTCAGTGAACTGTTGGCTAGGAAGACAGGAATGGCTGAAGGAGTCTCGTATGGAAGACAGCTACTAGGCCACTGTGTTAAAGTTCTACTTTTTGATAAACACTAATAACATTTAAAAAACATGCCTGGGGTATATCCCCAGAGGTGGTGCGTGCTCTTAAATGAGAGTTAAATTGAACTGAGAAAGGCCAGGATTTATTGGATACTGACAGGATACAGGAAGTCGTCTCCGCCAACACGTCAGGCTCACCTGATAAAGGAGTGAGTGAGGCTGCGGCTGCGTCTTGGACTCGATCAGCAGATGGCAGCGTAGAATCTAGGTCTGAGAGGAGGGAGAGGACAGCCGTGAGGTCGAAGCCTCACATTCGAAAACCTTCCGCCCGTGAGTACCTCTTTGGTAATACGGGGAATGGGGATAGTATCTGCCATAGTGCGTCCTATGTGACGAGTAAAGCCTGACTTTGGGCGCCCTCGGAAAGGGTGGCGTTTAGTAGAAACATTCTCTTTTTTTACACACCAGTGCAACTACAGGACAACTGGTTATCTGACCTGTTGTTTTCTCCACTTTCTAATGTGCCAAACACTACCACCGTTGGCTCACGTTTGAGCGAATTATCAAATTGGGTCTGTAAATTTTAGATGGATGGAAGTATGTCTTTAAAAAAACTGTGCATTTCACAAGCACACTCGACAAGCTGCCATATGAGTCACTGATCTTTAAAAGTACTGGGTGAAAGGGTAATTATCCCACAGCTGTCAAATCATTGGCGATTATGTTTTCTAATCCAGTTTTTTGTTTGGTGCTCTGCTGCCTAGGATTATTTTTAATAGTGGGCTAAACGAAACTACTAGTACCAGAATGCAAAACAAACAAAACAAACTGGAGTTGAGTAGGTAGGCCTAGGAAACTTTGCAAGGTCTCTGTTGTGTCAGATTACAATTATGCATAATTTGTAGTTTATTTTTTTACAACAACCACATCTAATTAACGGAGGCCCAACAGCTGCTGGTACTTACTGTTCTTTTAGCATATTATTTCGTCCTCTTTGTACTTGTATTCGTGTCATCGGTGGTAAGTAAAAATGTGTTCTTATTGTTTCTTAATTTCCTTGAAATAACCAGTGATATTATCGGACTATATGTTCCATAGCTTCTTGCTCGTCGGTTCCATGCTTTCTATTACTATCCTCGTGTATTCTGGGAATTGTGGTCTTGGTTAGTTCCATTGAACCTTAGGACCCTTAAACCTGAAACAATGTGTACAACGAAAGTTGGAAAGCTGTCGGTCATAAATCATAATCCTAAGTATGTAAGAGCCTTTCTGGGAGGATAGTTATGTTTATTTACTGTAGTCAACGTGTCAGGTTTGACTCTTTATTCTTCCGGATAAGGAGGATGCGCTGGGCCTGATAACGGGAAAATTCGGAAATCCGTGCTCTCCGATATACCGTGCACGGATCCAGATTTCCAAATTTAAGGAATTCAGTAAGGTTTCCCGGGATATGCATGGAATCCTGCAACGGCCACAGGGTTCAATGCATACTTCCGGAAAAAGTTTTAAATTTGAACTTGCTAAACTGCAGGCAGTTTTGCACGCAGAATGTATGTACATCATGCACATAAGGAAGTGTTATTGTCTGCTGTGCAATGCTGGTTTTTTTTTAATTCAAATGTGTTTTTTTTCCTTCTTCAGACCGGATATTTCCCTGTGGAAAAACCTCTCTCCCCTTTTGCCTTTAAAAATGTTGGGTATACTACAAGTCCATCCCCATCCTGGAAACAATCTAGTCCTGCCCCCAAACAGGAGGAGTACATTTTCAACCGTTTCCAGGGTATGAACCGGTCACAAGGAAGCCTGACCATATACCCGCAATTTTCAATCTTCCTAAACTTTTCAGAGGATTCTCTCCTCGGAACACCCACTCCGGCCCCTCGAGTGGGAGTTACTCCGGCCCCTCGAGTGGGAGTTACTCCGGCCCCTCGAGTGGGAGTTACTCGTGCACACTACTTTGTCATATTGTGCATAAATAATTGAATTTATAAGTGCACATTTAAATTTGACGAATGCCTTGCACCGGTAAATTGGTACATTTAAGTGAGTAATACGAATTTACATGCACAAATATCTTTATGATTTGGGCCGCTTCAGTTCTGGAGGAAGGTATTCTATTTCCCATGCGGTAGTCTGGAAGGTGAATAAGCAATTAAGGGGCCGTGGAACTTTATCTTGTTTGCTGTGCGTTCAAAGCTAGAGATCACATTTCAGACTGCTTTCTGACAAATTGCTGCCTTTTCGGTTAACCTGGAGATGTGCGTTTACTTTTCTTTCTGTGACTGCAAAGTGAGAGGCTTTTGTAAAGTGACAATCTCGTTGGTCTGCAAAGAAAGGCTGGAACTTTTTTTCTAACACCATAAAGTGTAAATGTATGTATTGTACAAATATTTCAAAATATACAAACAGTTAAGGAAACGCAAATTAACTTTTTAGGGTGGTAATTTTGAAGTGTGATGGACGTAAAGTAGTACATTTTCTATTCCCCAGGCTATTTCATGATAAGGATAGTTTTCATTTTGATTTAGAAAAATGGATTCGGAATTGATGAAAATCTAATATTGGCATAGTTCTCTCATCATGCATATAGATGAGATGTACTCGTGCATAGGTAACAAAAAAAAATACAGAAAAGAGAAATGTATCTTTTTGAAAGAATAATTAATGTATAGTTGAAAAAGAAAGGAATATAATGCGTTATGTGGAAACGTGTACTGTTCTATGTAAGCCTACAGAAGTGTAGATGAGAAACAGAAATGTCGGTTGGCATCAACAAAAATAAAGTATATTGTAAAAGAATTGCCTTTAAAAACAAGATCATATACCTTAAGGTATAGTTCACAATGCCCAGATGATTTGTGAGAACTGTACACTCGGTCAGACAGGCTCTTAGAAGAATGTTGGTGTTATTCAGAGCTTTAATTGTAGGGAATGTTTTTCCCCTCCCTGTGAGGAAGCCAAACTTATTTGAAATATATTAAAGAACTAGTAGGCTTTTGACTTTACAAGCAATAATTGTAGGGGGCAGGGGTGGCTCTAGGCTCATGGCGGCCCTGGGCAGGGAGCGTAGGTAGGGGGTGCAGGAAGAGGGGGTCCGGGTGGGGTGGAGCCCCCCCGGAGCTCAGGAAGGTGGGGGTCAGGGTGTTTGGAAGTGGAACAGAGCCGGAGTCCGCCAAATCCCTGTCAGGGGCCGCCACCCAAATATGTATCCATCCTCAGAGGATTATTATATTAAGGATATATATTGGCGTGGCGGCCCCTGGGGGTTGGTGGCCCTGTGCAGGCGCACAGCTTGCACATACCTAAGGCCGCCCCTGTAGGGGGGGGTTAAAGACGACAATGTACACATTAACATTTATAAGGATATTAAAGGCTAAACTGAAATTATGAGAACATACACGTCGCAAATTCTGAAATATTGATGTGTGACTTTACTTTCCCCAGACAACAAGAGAAGCCTAGACTTGACCAGACTTGTTTAGTAACACAAAGTGCAAAAGCTAAGCCCATCATCTAGTTGAGTACCAGCAAGTCACCAGGGGCCTCATTATGAGAAATGACACATCGCTGCGTGAAAGCAGCGATACGTTACTTCTCAGTGCACACTCCTTGTGACATACCTGATGCATCATATTTACTGTATGACGCATCATGTCGCAAGGAGTTACAGACACGTCAGTATTTCTGACATATCTCTATGGCGCAAAAGGGACGCATTGCTGGAGTGTGTCACAAAAGTGACGCAACTCCAGCAATGCGTCCTTTCACATGGGGCAAGCCCCATGTGAAAAGGACTGCATCAGTCTTACGCCTGCTGTGAGGTAGCCGTAAGATGTTGACGCAACGGCGTCCTAGAAGTGATGCAGTGAAATCTCATAGGTTTCACTGCGTCACTTCTATGAGGTTTTTGCGGGGGAACGCCCCCCGCATACATTATACCTGACGCAGGTATAATGTAGCACAGGGGTTTACAAAGTGACGCATCTTTGTAAATAGCGCGCAACAGGAGGCATGTTTTACGCTGCCGATGCGTCACAAAAAGTGACGCATCTGAAGCGCAAAACTGACGCAAGTCCTCATAAATGAGGCCCAGGTGTCTATAGCTTGAAATTTGAGCGCTGTGACGAACTTCGAGTTTGTTCGGCATCATGTTAGTGATCAGTTTATAGTAAGATGTTATTTACTTTCATATCCTAATATTACAAAACTAGCCAATACTATACATGATTCCTCTTTGTGCTATATCCACACTCTTGTATAGATTGTTTTTGAATATAGTGGTAACCAATAGCGTTGAAAAAGACGCTGGACAAACACATCTATGTGCGCGCTTTTATGAAAGGTGTGCATGAATTTACTAAAGGTCATATGTTTAACTTTGTCATGCTGGTTTGAGCTTTTTAGGTCTCGCGACCTATCAATGCGCATGCGCATTGAGCGGAGCGAGAAAATAAAGTGCTCAAAATACTCCTCAAACCAAGGGGTTTTTGGTGCGGTTTTCTTCGAGTTCACGTGAATCACGTGACCAAACAAGCACGCGCATCAGCCTCCCTCCCTTCCTCCTAATTGCATTTTTTCACGGCCGCCACCACATCAAAGGGCTTCTCCCAGCGTGCGCTCTGCGGCTTCTCCTCCCCTAATTATTCATGGCTGGCCAGCCGTACTTTCAGTTTCCCGGCCGCTCATCTTCTCGCTTGCTCCCTTTACTAACAAGCATTTACTAACAAAGTCTTGAAAGTCTGCTTTAACAGCGTGCGCATCAAATACGGCTTTATTTGTGTTTTTTTACTAACAAAGTCTTGAAAGTTTGCTTTAACAGCGTGCGCATCAAATACTCATCTTCTCGCTTGTTTGCTATTACTAGTGCGGTCTAAAACATAAAAATGTGTGCATATTGTTTCGTAAATTATACGGCTGAAAGTTAAGGAGCAAACAAAAAACTCACAGGCAGACAATAGAGGTGCTTACAATTAGATGCGGGGGCATAGGTTACAATACAAGCTATGTGCATGGGTATTAGTGATGCACAGTTAACTTACCTTCTTCATAAGCATGTTAGTGGCAGCTTATATTTTTGTACTACTACTGGTTCGGTATAAAACATAAATATACTCGCAGTCTGTGCTTTTGGATTGTGCACACGTTTACTTTTTGTGCGCTTTTGAAATAATACTTAGTAATGCTTTTTAGTTGTTGTGCATGTATTAGAATGCTGGTTTTCCTTTTATATGCACTTTCAGTTGAATGAAAGTGCTGCTTTTAGTTTTGGTGTGCGCTTTTACAAATTGTTGCTGCTTTGATAAAAGTGCCGACTAACTACAGGCACACAATGTAGACGCGTACAACCGGCGCCCCATTTCCAATTTGTACTTTCTAGTTAACCGCTCATAAATAGCAAATGGGTTAGCGTAGGGCCATGTTGTCGCGGTTTTCCCTGTGGGCATGTTTATTGTTCAGCATTTCAAAGCTACAAAGGAAGTGTTTCTGTTGCTGGCGCCATCTTATAACTCTTCTTAGTTTAGCACTTTCAGTCGCACGTTTAAAATAAGTATGCTTAAAAGTGGCGGCATGTTTTTGCATTGCTTACGTCTTTTGTTTTGGCGTTGCTTTCATATTATCATATCAATTGAACAATCTTCGTTCTACCACACACGATTGCAGCTAATAGGCTCGATGGAGGCTTTAGGCATATTGCAAATGTTTGCTTGGCTTATCGAAGGGCCTCCTAATTGTAGACACATAACCCTTTTAATGCATATTCTCTTTTAGCTTTCACACACTATTAGTACTATGTCTTAATTAAGTATTTATATTGAGCCTTTAGATTTCGTACCCGATCTCGGACAGAGGCCGCAGGTCCGACGTGGTGCCATTGCATAACAACAAACGTTTATCTTGTGTTGTACTCCCTCATCGTGAACGCCTGTGTTCCGTACGACTGCCATTACGTTCTCTGTCCTCTAGCAACTATGCTCTGGCTGCATTTGAATCGAGTAAAGTAAAAGGTTATTTTAAATACCTACACGCACACGAATCCACTGTCGCACCCGATTCTTAAAGTTATCTGTGTTATTCTCAAGCGTATTGCTTGAGACTTGGGATATCTATCAAACGTTGCATGAAATTACAATTTCGGACACTTCTTTGAAAGCCAATGCAGTGTGAGTGATGTAAAAAAAAAAAAACGAGCAATTGGCATAGCCAATAGGTCTCACCTTTGGGACCTTATAAGTACTTAGTTATTCAGCACAATATCCTTGGTGCAACATCAACTGTATAAGGTCCCAAAGGCGAGACCTATTGGCTATGCCAATGCTTGTTTCCAAGAGCAGTTATAAAATTAAGTTCTCTTCCAACCTCTGATACTAAGAGTGGTTGATAGGACTCATTTTTGTTGACTAAAGGTATGAGACAATAGTATCATTTGTCTACAAAGTTCTTTTCTCCCGGGATCCTTCACATATCTGTTAGTAAGTACCCCAAAATGAATGGGCTATAAATGCTGGGTTCTTATTTAAAGAATTACTTTTTGGAAAACATACGTTGTTAGATTGGTCTGACTATCCATTCTCCAGAGTGGGAAGCTATTTTGTTAACGCAGCATTAGATCTTTCTCAAGCTATAATATGGATCTGTAAGTTTCTTGATGCTCCTCCAGAGAGGTTATCAATACATGGAATTTCAAGTGGTCTAAAAAACATCTGCCTACTTATTATAGAATATTAACTGAGTGCAACCATCAGTCTCTTGGTGCCGTAGATAAACCCTTAATGTTGAGAATGTGGCGAACAACAAACTAGTCCAGCATAGAGAAGTGCCTACTTGCCACGACTGGAAAGTAACCAGGATTTCAGCTTAATGCAGAAGCTGAAAAGGGAAGCCTCGATCACAATTACCTAAAAGAAACCAGTTCTAAAAAACAAAACAAAAATCCTACCTGGGAGGCCCAAATGACAGCTCTGATATATTTTAAATTTTAGGACTGCAAGAAGTAGGTGGCTGGGGAAACTAGGCATTAAACAATTGAGCATCATGCAGAATTTGATGATTGAAAACATTAGTCAAATTGGTGAAGGTATAAAAGGAGCAAATTATTTATCTTCTGTAACATCCTTTCCAATAAATAAGGCAACTATTGTTTAGCTCTTACGAATCGAATTCACCTGCTCCGAAAAAAACCTAAATAGTATACCAGGGATGCCAACATTTGCTAGGCGATGAGCGACATTGGAGTGTGAAATATAATGAGCAAAATAAGAACCACAAAATAAATGGTAAAACAATGGCAAAATCCTCCTTAAAATACAGAAGAAAATTCAAAAACATTTTTTTTACATCTAGAACAGACCCGTAACACTGATTGAAATTTGACTTGAAAACCGATCTGCCAGGGACCAAACGTTATTACTAAGTCGGTGTTTGTAAAATTATGGCAATTTGTACTTTGTCTAAACAGGCAAAATATGGTAAGCTTTGACAATTTGGGATGTTCCACCTTAAGATCCTGGGAAACATTTTGCCACAATGTTTGAAGCACAAAAGATCATTAACTTGGTGAAAAATGAAAGGGTTTGAAGAGCACTTACTAAAAAGTAATGGGGGCATTGCTCAATGGTTTCTTTAGGAAATGTAGCCACAAATAATGCTTTCCAAGAGTCATTTTGTCACTAACCTTGGTAAAACATACTGGAGCTTAAATAATGGTGCATCAGGGATGTTTGGGGGGGTTCCACCAATAAATGTTTTACATCTCACTTTCTTATTGAATTACAATTCATATATTTAAAATGTTATGCAGAGAGAGTTTGTGATTTTCCCAGTGTTTACTACTTAAGTCAAATGCTGTAACTGCCATTTGAATCACTTTATCCTGGTATAAAAGTCAATAACTTAGCTACGAGATGAGTGACTACTTTAGCAAGCAGGGATGCCACAACCCAATGTTTTTGCAAAGAGTACATAAGAATTAGCACATGTATAAACAGTGAAAAGGTAATCACCAGGATCGTAGCAGATGAAATAGAAAGCATTGGCAACAGGTCTGAGGGTACCATTTTCACGGAAACTAATTCTGCGACAGGAGAGGGCCTAATTATGTGGTAGAGTTGAGTGAATTATGCAGCAAGAACAGGCAAATTATTTGCCATAATGAGCCATGGCTTGTAATGTTTTGTTTCAGAAAAACAATGGTTCTGATATGGCCAAAAAACTTCCAAGGAAGTAGTCTCCCATACGGGGACAATGTACTAGTCGTAATTGATGATTAATATTTGTGGGAGCTATAAGTGATATGCACAGGGACATGCAAGTCAAAATAACGTCTGTTATTTTATTTTTGAAGATAATGCAAAAACTCCTTACACTTTGTATAACTTCTTGAGGAGTTCCCCTAAATGTTGTAAATGCGATGTTTGTTTAAAAGTCACCCTCACTTATCACGTCGCGCTTGTTGTCACTTACCAATGTGAGCACCTGAATCCTTTTTTGCATTATCTTTTGATTTGCATGTCCCTGTGCATATTACTTATCGCTCCTGAAGATATTAATTATCAATTAGGACTCTAGTACATTGTCCCCATATGGGAGACTACCTTCATTGGACCTTTTTTGGCCATATCAGATCCATTGTTCTACATCCTTAATCTACCCCAGGTTCACATAACGGGGTCCCCTTGTTTTCCTGACTACATGGTTTGTGATATAACTTCATTATTCCATCCTTTTTCGGTCAAGGCTAGGCAGCGTGCATGCGCTGTCTGGAAGACCTGCTGTAATCAGTATACGGAGTGAAATCCCACCTGCTGCTTACCATTGGTTCACTTTTGTGTCCCTCTTCTTTCCTGGCTTCCTATTGGTAGATGCTCCAGATACTTTGCTTTGCTTTCTGGCAAGGAGCACCGGCCAACTACAGTTTACTTACAATGTAGGCCTTTGTGTTTGGTGTAGGGACTATTTCTTTAATTTTGTGTGTTCATGTTTTTTTTAAAATCACTTTTACGTGGACGGGTGCTGTGCTTGGAGCATGGCGCCTGCTTACATTATTTTTCTTTATTGCTATGGTGGCTGCTTCACGGGCCTCCATGCACATAACTAAAAGAACTTAAGCAAAAACCTTAGTGCCGATGGCATCTGTTTATATGGTCACCCTTATCCAGTCCTGGTTATTCTGTCCTGCATTGCATGACTTCCTTTGCTCCAAAACAGGGATCCTTCAGTGGAGACAGGCCCTGGTGTGATCATGTTGAAAAGTTCCATTTGTCTCCCACTGGCACTCACTCCATAGAGCTTCACCAAGCATCTCTGCATTCACTAGCAGTGGCGGACCCCTCCCCCCCAGCGCCTTGAGACGCTACCTGGTGAGTAGCGCGCTATACAAATGTCCATGATTGATTGATTGACTAGGAAAGATTCCCCCACATGTTTACCTTTCACAGGAAACCCACAACGCATCATGAACTTCCTTCATCAGTAGGGTATATGCCCCTCCTACCCCTCCCTTTTTTTCACGGCATAGTTTTTTTATTATTTAATAACAAATTGCCCCACAAGGTTATCGCCTGGCACGTGCAGTGCATTCCAGTTGGGGCAACTTACGTCATCCCCATCTCCACCACCCGTGACCCTCTGTCCCCGCACTCACAGGTAAGCTAACAACAGCTGAAGTCACCTTGCTGCGCCGTGGATATCCCGCCCTCTTACAGAGCGACTTAGTTATTATCGCATCCAGAAACAGCTTGATGTGTGCTAGCATTGGACACTGACAGAAGACCGTCTTTGTGGGGAAGGCCAAGAACAAAAGCTGTGCCCATTAATGAGGCATGTCGAGCAGAGCCCTACTCAGTGATCCAATAGACCGAATGCAGTGGCTCGCAGAGGGGCGAGAGTCATGGTCTCTGAGCTGCAGCGGAGTATCTCCTGCAGTCAGTGGACCATTCTAATGCTTGGAGCAAATACAGTTTATGCGTGTGCAGTTGAAAACCCCCAGCAGTGCAGCCAGCCGACTATGTCATGCTTGGAGCACACTCTGACATGCTGGTGGAACCCACACTCATCCCCCAGCACCATTGTGTGTTTGAAGCAATTTCAGTTTAAGCTACTGAAGCTGGATCCACTCAGTGCAGCCAGCAGGCCATCTTGAGCTTGGAGCACACATGAGTGTAGTAAGCACTATATAAATGCACTTACAGTGACAATAATGGGGAGACCTACTTGATAAAGGGGGAGAGAAGAGCTTTGATAAACGCTATATTAAGTGCCAGCAGAAGTCCGTGTTTGTAAAACCAGGCATTACTGGAATCCAGATTCTCTTCTCTGTCAGTATTCATGTAATCTTCAGCGCTGTCCTCTAAAGCCTGTACTGTTGTAAGGCTTATGTAATTATGGAGTGTAGAATGTCATAATTAATTTGCGCAGTCGATACTCAAGGCCTCACCGCACAGCATTGAATCACACAGAGACCGCAGATGAGGTGCTTGGCGCAGCCCGGAGTCCCCTCTCCTCCTTTCCGGCCGAGGTCATATTTATTAACCCCGCACCACATGGTGCAGAACCAACCATCTGTACAGACCATTGCAGAGGGAAACCAACCAAACACCCTTGAGTCAGAGCTCAATCAATTGACCCTCAACGCCCTGTTACGTTCAAGGAGCAACACTAAATTCCTCCCCAAAATACAAAATGAAAAGCATTGCAACATCCAAACAGTGTCATAATAACATAGCACAAGTGAATCCAAATGGTTAAGTCTCATAATAATACAATCACAGAAATACCATCAACTGGTGTCAAAGTCCCATACCTGAATGGTGAAACATTACCGGATACCAAACATAATGGAAAGGGCTTACATAAGATGATCCCTCAGTCTTGTGGCGGCACTGGATTACTTTGTAGGCCATATCGAGTGCAGGTATTACGGGCAGTCTGCAAATTGGATAACCGGCGAGTGAAGCTTCCCACAATGGTCTCAGGTCCACTAGGAACTCCTGTAGCATCAACGTTCGGCTCTGGCAACTGTCCTTCAGAATAGTCCACTTCACCATTGTCCTCAGTCTCATCCAACGCAGGAGTTGCATCCTCTTCACTTGGGGATTGTCTCAGTTGATGATGGAACATCTTAAAAGCTGAGGTGCTGCGAGTGATTGTTTCTAGGTCCCTTGCACAGTAATACGGGTGCCTCTCCAATGGCTAATGGTCCAGGGATCTCGCTGGAATGGCAATCAAAATTTGCTGCCAGGGCATCGATTCTGTACCAGCACCATGTCGCCTCAACTGTAAGTCGGACATTTTGGCTTGTCTGTGTCGACTTGCATGATCATTGTACTTCAGACGCCCTCCTGGTCTCTGCTGTCGTCAAGAGAATCTGGCAACCACAGGGATGGTGCGGAATGGAATCTACCATGACCCGGCCCAGGGGCCCAGTCAGTGGTAGAATGAGGCGTCTGGTGATATTCATGAATGAAAGAGTATATTGCAGGTTCTAGAGGTTCTTGGCTCGCAGCGACAATCCGAATGATCTTGTTCAAAGTTTGCATGAATCTTTCAGCCTCCCCATTAACCTGGGGCCACCGCAGGGTAATTGTCTTGTGAGTGATGCAGAGGGAAGTCAGATAGGCAGCCATCTCCTGCCCGTGGAAGGCAATTGTCAGTTCACAGTTCTTTGATTAAACTATGAGTGGTCATTACCTTCTTTCATTTGGGGATCACCTCGCTGGTACTCAACGATGACAACCTCTACCTCCGGTTACTTGTAGTAGTCATCAATCATTGCAAACGTATGTCTCCCATCCGGCAGACTCCCAAAGTCAATGCTGGTACACTCCCAGGGACATTGCGGTCCTTTCTCACTCATAGAAGGGGAGGGAGGACTGGCCTCGCCAGAGGCCTGGCACCATAAACAGGACCTGACCACCTCCTTAAACTTTTCTTCTCTTAACGGGAGCCACACTTTGGTTCACAATCGATTCTTGGTTTTAACCATGCCTTGATGTCCCGCATTGGCAAGTTGAATAACTCAATCCGTGAGGGCAGTGGGCATGACAAGGCGATGTTCTTTCTATATGGTCCCAGAGGAGCCCCACTCAGCTCTTGGCGAATATGATCTAAACTCTCATGAACAGTTTGAGCTAGAAGAGCGTCATACATCGCAAGCAGATACCCGGCTGAGTGATTGAACACCTACACCAATTGGTCAATCGCAAAGTGGATCGCTGCCCCCTGAGGGACAATAGAGGTCTGGGAGCTGGACACATTTGGAAGACAGGGTACGAATGACCTCTCTCCAAGCAGGCGTCCTGCCTGGGTAGAAACTCTACATGAGACCCTGGAGCTGTGGATCCATCAGACGGGAGGACAAGTCCTACCATGGGCAAGGCCATGGCAAAGTCGGTGGGAGCTCCGTTGCTGCAAGAAGAGGACTCCCTAGATCCCCCAACAACCGAACATGCTGCCTCAGTTGCCAATAGATCCGGTGCAGCAGCAGTTAGCCAAACTTTTGGAGGCTATAGCTGACACCAAAGCCCACTGCACCAAGACATTAGTACCTTCTAGGTGGGCCAGGGGCTCCTCTTGTCTGAACACCACAAACTCTCTGAAAGGGTAAAATCTGCAGAGTTGACAATTGCGGACCAAACCCCGCTGTAAGCAGCACTGTCGCACTAGGTGTCGGGCCTGTTGGCCAGAGTGCGCACACTCTAGCGAAGAGTGTAAGATAGAGGGCCACAATAGAAGGAATAACATTAGTGTGGTGGGTCTGCTGGAGAAAGTGGAAAACTGAGACATGATAGGCTACCTCGAAGTATGGCTTCAAACAGTAGTCACGCCTGAGGGGCTGTCCGTACACTACTCGTTGGAGAGACCTCATTAGATCCCGGTAAGACCTATGGCCCGGGGGGCCGCGGCGCCCAGTGGTGGTCAGAATGTTGCACTACAAAGACAAAGAACTACTCCTGCAGCGGGCACGTTCAGATGGTTCATTCCTGGTGAACAATAGCAAGGTCTCCATCTTCCCAGATTATACACTGGAGGTCCAAAGAAAGAGGGCAAAATATCTGGAAGTGAAGAAAGCTCTGCGAGACGAGGAGCTTCAGTATCCATTAATGTACCCAGCCGGCTTTCGCATCTTACTAGATGGCCAATCCCACTTCTGTGATGACGCTAAAATGGCGTGGGACTGGACAGAGACATACAAAACCATTGGGTGAAGCAAGACACTCCCAGAGATTACCCGGCAGAGATAACAGAAAAAGGCCCCGGAGAAGCCCTGGTGGGAACAACCGAAAAAGCCCAGCCCATTTGTTGGGATTTCTCATACTTGTCACTGCATTCTGTATAGAGTGTTCCCTGCGTGGAACACATGTGTTGATTCTATTCTCGGCAGTTGCTGCCGGGGAGCTGCTGTGACTGGACTGAATAAAGCTCCTCTTACCTTTCATGGCCTGAGTGATGCACTTCTTTTCAGTGGCGACGGATGGTTCCAGTTTCCAGCCTCCCCACTGTTGAGGACGATTCCTTCTGTGCTAATCCGGTCTTCATGGCATTTTCGGGCTCCTCCTTACTTGATGTTTTGCTGGGAGTGGATCCCAGTTATTCAAAGCCCGCCCTCAAGTTATTCCTGTCTCCTGTTGTGTTCCCCATGCCTGCCGACTACCGGATGTTCCTACAGCGTTGAAAAGGTACTTTTTGTCTCTTTCTCTAGGCGATCGAGCCGTTGCTCTGCTCTCGCGTTGCTAAGTGGATCCTGCCTGACCTGCCTGACGCCATCAGCGTGACATCCCACGTTGCGTGCGGCCATTTTGAATTGCTTTGTGTAACCTAGCAACGTAGGCAACGCTCGCACGATGCGCACAGCTGTTCAGCGCTTCACCACTTTCATCGCTGATGCGCACAGCATGTCTTGCCAAGCGTTTTGCTTTTCATTTCAACGCTGATGCGCACAGCAATGTCCAGCACTTCATTATCTTCATCGCTAATGCACACAGCAAGTCTTGCCTAATCAAAGCGTTTTGCCTATCATTTTCAAAATCGATGTACACAGCAATGTTTTCTTGGTGTGTTGTGTACAATTTTGTGTGATGCACGAATTTTCTTCAATTTACAGATTAATTCTTTGCACACCATTTTAAATTTTACATGCTGAGTTTCCTTATCGCTGATGTGCACAGGTTTTCAATTCATGACTTTATTTAGCAATCTGGACAATTTTAAATAGCCTCATTGGAGATACATTTTTGTGTGTTTATTGTTGGGGCATCAACTCACCCACGCAATGGATCGTATTTTGGCCCCTCCTCCTTTCTTACAAACTGCTGGCACACCTTCTGTACCATGGGAACAATGGAAGTTCACTTTTGAAGCGTATTTAGAGGCTATTGATGGTGACACCTTTACCTGTAAAAAGAAAAAAGCCCTGCTCATTTATAATCTTGGCACTGAAGGCAGAAACCTTTTAAAAACTTTAACTTTAGAGGTGGTCAGCACTACAGTTAGTGGTGGTGATGCTGGTGATTCACTTCTAATTGATGAATATGCCTCGTTAGTGAAAACCCTCGATAAAAGGTTCTCTCCCAAAAGGAATGTTGTGCTGGAACGTCATAAATTTCTTCAACGGGCTCAAACACCTGGTGAATCTATTGACGATTTTGTAGCAGCGCTTCGCATACTGGCAATTAATTGTAACTATAGGGAATTTAGGGATGAGATCATACGTGATCAACTTATTGAAAGGACTTCCAATAAGAAAATTCAAGAGAAGCTACTTGCTTCTGGTGATCCTGACTTGGAGACTGCTCTCACTCTGGCCAAAAGTATTGAGCATTCTCAGTTTTGTGTTGGAGAAATGAGTTCTTCCTCTCCTTCCACGTCCTCCTCTTCGGTGGAAGTTAAACTCTTGAATTCCAGACCTCCTTCTAGACCTAAAGCTAGTGCTTTGCCTAATGTTACTCGTCCTGTTCCAGCTAATGTTCCTTCCAGAACCAAGTTTGTGCAAAATGAATTAATGTGTTTTCGTTGTGGTAGTAGGTCACATTTGGGTTCTGCTAAATTTTGTTTTGCTCTCAGTCAAACCTGCTACAAGTGTGGGAACAAAGGTCATTATTCCCATATGTGCAAAGCTGCTTCTCCGAATAAGCCCATTCACTCTGTAAAGAATATTTCAGGGGAATCCGATGAGGAATGCTATGAATTGTTGATGCTGTCTTCTTCGCAAAAGACCGGCGTTGTTGAACTGTCTGCCTTGTCTGGTCTTCGGAAAAGGAAGTCTCCTTCATGTTTGATAGCTGTGGATGGAGTTGTCTGCAAGTTTCTAGCAGATTCCGGTTCTCCGTTCACCTTGCTGAATTTTGCTGATTTTAGTAAACTGACTGGTGCAGATTTGGAACCTTCCAGCATTAAGATTTTTGCTTACAATGGGAAAAGGGTAGAGGTTTTGGGAAAATGTTCTGACAAACTGGAATTTCATACAGACCATACCACTAGTATTGTATTCATAGTCCAGGATGGTACCAATTTGCTGGGGTGGGACGAGCAAGGTGACTTAAACATCATTTTGGATCCCAACCATCCAGACATGGTGATTTTCCGCAGCGAATTATGTGAGTTTTACTCTTCAGCTTCTGCATCATCTAGGGCACTGGCTGTGTCTCAAATATCTAATACCAAGTGGGCGCTTATGTTTCCTGAAGTATTTAGCGGGGAGTTAGGGAAACTCAAAGGTTTTCAACACCGTATAATTTTAAAAGAAAATGCCATGCCTGTTGCCCACAAGGTGCGGAAAGTGCCTCGGAGTCTACGTGCAGAGTTGAGGAAGGAATTAGAACGTCTGTGTGCTGCTGGTGTGATCGAGCCAATTGAGGGTTCCGAGTGGCTCGCTCCCATAGTTTTGGCGAGGAAATCCGACAAATGTTTGAGGATGTGTGTTGACCTGCGCGATCTCAATGCAAACATTTGGATTGACCGACAACCACTCCCAAACATAAACGAAATGTTAGCTACTCTCGAGGGTGCCAAATTTTTCACTTCCCTCGATATTTCATCCGCATATCACCAGATTGAGCTGTGTCCAAATTATAAGCATCTTACCACTTTTGTAACCCCGGAGGGAGCTTATCGCTATATTCGCATGCCATTTGGTTTAGCTTCAGCCTCAGCTGTTTTTCAGAGGCTGATGAACAACCTGTTCAAAAACATTCCTGGTGTTGTCTTTTTCCAGGATGACATACTGGTCCATGGCAAGTCTGAACTTGAGCATGATGAGCGTGTTAAACTTGTTATGAGCATTTTAAGGTCCAGTGGACTAACTTTGAGGGAGGACAAATGCAAATTCCTTCAAGATGGAGTGGACTATCTGGGTCACCATATTTCCCAAAATGGTGTTGAACCAAAGGTCAAGATTATTGATGCCATTCAAAATGCTCCTGTTCCTGCGAATAAGGATCAGTTACGTTCATATCTTGGTCTGGTGGAGTATTACTCCAAATTTGTTAAAAATTTCTCTTCCAAGACTGCTGCTATGCGTAGCTTACTCAAAAAGAATGCCAAGTTTGTTTGGGATGATGATTGTAGTAGCAACTTTAATGTCATTAAGCAAGAAATTATTGGTGCTCGCCCACTGAAATTGTTTAACATCAATGACTTATGCATTCTTTCCACCGATGTCAGTAATGTGGGGTTGGGAGCTGTCCTCCTGCAGAGAAGGAGTGATGGTCGTGAGGAAACCATTGCTTTTGCCTCCAGAACTTTGAGGGGTGCTGAGGAACATACTCTACCATCGAAAAGGAGGCTTTAGCAATGTGGTGGGGGTTTTGCATTTCAAGAATTTTCTGTGGGGCAGCAGGTTTATCTTGAGGATGGACCACAAGCCTTTGGTCGATTTGTTCACGACTAAGGGGGGTGGCAGGGCAACTCCACGGATCTCCAAATGGCAGTTCAATTTGCAAGAATTCCAATATCAGCTTGAGTATGTAGCTGGGGCGAAGAATTTGGTTGCCGATTGCTTATCCAGGCTACCCCTTTCCAATTGTGATGACAGTGTTGCGTGTGACGATTTGGAAGTCGTTTGTGCGGTTGGTTCTTTATGTGACTCTGTTGGGTGTGCTCTTTCCGAGTGCGAGTGGTTGGAGGGATTGCTTCAGATGATGATATGCAGATTGTTATAGATCTCCTCTGCAAACCTTGGCCGTGTGAAAAAGCTTGTCCTCCTGCTATTGTTCCTTACATGAGAGTTAAGGATGAATTGTCCCTTGTGGATGGAGTATTGAGAAGAGGGGGTTTATTGGTTGTTCCTCTTTCGATCAGTGGTAAAATTCTTGGTCTGGCTCATGAAGGTCATCCTGGTATTCGTTCCATGAAACGTAGGGTGAGGCAGGATTTTTGGTGGCCGTCTGTAGACAAGGATGTTGAACATTTTGTTCGAGAATGCTGCGAATGTATTGTTAGTGATAAGTCACAGGTCACCCATCCTTTGCCTGTTGAACCTATCTTTGTGAAGAATGTTCCTTGGTCCAAGTTAGCTTTGGACATTGCTGGACCTTATGGTCTCGTTGGTTCAACTCCCAAGTTTATTTTAGTGTTGATTGACTATGACCAAGTGGCCTGAGGTTAGGTTTGTTGATTCTATCAGTTCTTCTGTGGTGATTTCATTATTGCGTGACATTTTCTCCAGGGAGGGTTTTCCTGAAGAGATAGTTTCCGATAATGGTACGCAGTTGGTTTCTGCTGAGATGACTTCATTTTTCAAGGAGGTTGGTATTAAACATATTTGCACGTCACTCTATCATCCTCGTAGCAACGGTTTGGTTGAGCGTTTCAACCGTGTAGTCAAAGAGCACCTTCAACTGGCTTTGGTGAATGGTTTGCATTGGCGTCAAGCGGTTAGCGACATGTTATGGGCTGTAAGAACCACTCCGCATGTTTCGACTGGTGTTGCTCCTATTACACTGTTGCGTGGTAGGGTTGCTGGTACCAAGTTGAACAAAGAATGGATGTCTAGGAAAGTTGTGGATGCCACTTGTTTAGCTGGTGTTGCTGATATCAGGGTTTCGGTTCAGAGCAAGTATGATACTAGATCGGACGTTTTGTCTTCTTGCAAGGTGAAGGTTGGTGACTGGGTGAGGATAAAGAAACCTAGGTTTCTCCGTAAGGGGGAGTCGCGGTTTTATTCTCCCAAGAAGGTGTCTGCAGTGAAGCATCGTGTGGTGGTGTTGGAGGATGGTAGGGTTTGGAGCAAGAGTATGGTTTCCATTATGCCTGGCTTTATGGTTGAGTGTTTGCAAGCGGTTAGGGGTGAGTGTTTCCCCTGCTTCTCCTAAGGTGAGTGGTGTTGTGCGTTCTCCTGTTTGTCTCTTGCCCGCAGAGGGAAGTTTCCTCCAGGGTCTGATCTGTTCCTGCGAAATTTCAGGACTATATGATGGGGTAAAGCAATGTTGTCTTTTTACTTGTGTCTATTTCTCTTCTCTGGTTGCCTTTTTGTTTTTCATCTCTTTTGCTTCTGTCTTCATCCTTCCTTTGGTTCTTTCTTTTCTCTTTTCTCTCTTTTCCTCTTTTGTTTTCTTTATGAAGAAAGGGAGGTGTGTTGGGATTTCCCATACTTGTGACTGCATTCTGTATAGAGTGTTCCCTGCGTGGAACACATGTGTTAATTCTATTCTCGGCAGTTGCTGCCGGGGAGCTGCTGTGACTGGACTGAATAAAGCTCCTCTTACCTTTCATGGCCTGAGTGATGCACTTCTTTTCACCATTGCAGACCGAGAAAGAAAGGGCAGCAACATTGCGAACGATGGCCGAGATAGTGAAAAGTGCTGGGACCCCATTGAAAATTGGTTCAGCTAAAGAAACGGAGGGCTCGGAGTCCGAGGCTTCTGGGGTCAGTAGTGTGGTGCCACTGTCGGTAACCCCTGGTACTGCAGATGACCTAATTTGATCAATAGTTGGAAAGAAGATGGGACACGGTGGGACAAGAGGGGAGACTGATCCTGTGGAGTCTGACCTGGCTCAGACTGTGTCTTGGGCTGATGCAACCGGGTGAAATGCCAAATTTGCTATACTGGCTGTTTCCCACCCCACCCCAAATGGGTGGATTTGATGATGGTTCCTGTCCTACATTGGTGGTTAGTGACTTGGGCAAAGCTTTGGCAGCCAACAGTTGTCGAGCTGCTCTGGTATAAGGGAGTTATAAGTTATGGGAAGTTGGATTTCCATGCATTGTTGTTTTTCTGCGCTAGATAGGGATGGGCATTGAGACACGGAAGTCGCTTATGGGGGTGTTGTGGGAAACTGTGCAGTCCAAGTTACTATTGATCATGGCGGCTGAACCAGGGACTATTAAATTCCTCACCTGGAATATAAGGGGTCTGGGGTCAATGAATATGAGATAAGTGCATATCTACTTGACGAGGGAGAGGGATCCAAATTGCCTTACTCCAAGAAACACATCTCATACAGAGTGAAATTTAGAAATTGCATAAATGGAGAGGACTGATATATGCAACAAGTTACTCTGCCTTCGCTCGGGGTGTCCTGATATGGATAAGGCCAGGGGTCCCCATAGATGTTGCCAGTGCCAAGATTGCCAAGGAGGAGAGATATGTGCGGCTTTCTGGGAAACTGTGTGGCAGGGACATCACCATTGGCAGTATCTATGCCCCATACCATGACCAGTCAACTTTCCCGTCGGAACTTTCTGCCCAATTAACAGACCAGATGCAAAGGGTAACAATATTAGGAGGGGATTTTAACTATGTGAAGGAGGTAGAGTTAGATCGCTTGCACCCCCCTCTTCCTGGGACCCAGCCACACTGCATATCAACGGGGTTTTAGGAGTGGAGTAATCATTAGGGACTGGTTGATGGAGGCTGAAGCATGTCACAATACGGAATACTCTTTCTTTTCCCCCCTTCATCTGTTACATACTAGGATAGATTAATTCCTCTGCTTTGTAGACTTCCACAAGACTGTCACGCACACTGTGTATCTGGGGCGTACCTTCTTGGACCATAGCCCGCTGCTCCAGCTCCATCGAGCCCCTAGATAACTAGACCCCTGATCCCAATGTGGAGGTTTATACCTGCGATGCTAGAAGATGACCCTTTTAAAGAGTCAATGGGCTCCTGCATCGACTTTTTGCGCTACAAGCGCGCACTCTGCCTCCACAAAATTAATTAAATGGGAAGCACTCAAAGTGGTGGTCTGTGGGCAATGTATGAGTTCTGACTCATACATTGCCCACAGACCACCACGGTCTGCCGTGGGGGTGTGGAGAACCCTATGCAGGGAGCTAGATGAGCTTGAGAAGCACCTGCATACACTCGACAACATTCAAGGGATGGATGCGATGGCACCAGCGACCCTCTTAGATGCCAGATCCTTATATAATGAAACACTGGAACGCTTATGAAAATTTGACCATAAGGGTTACCTACCTAGAGTACATGACAAAGAGGGTAAATCAGGCAGACTGCTAGCTAGATTGATCAATCCAAAAACACAAGGGTCCCACATCGCGCACATCCATTAACACTGCGGGCACGATCTTGTATGAGCCTGAGCAGGTTAATGCCTTCTTCCTAGAATATTACGAAGGGCTATACACTGCTCCATCCCCGCCCTCCCCCCTCCAAGACACAGTTGGGGAATTGCTGATGCGCTTTCAACTATCAACCCTAGACAGAGAACACCAGGAATAACTAGGTGGCCTGGTGACACTGACCGAGGTAAGACAAGCCAAAGCATCAATGGCCAGAGGAAAGACACCGGGCCCAGATGGCCTCCCCAGGGAGTGTTATTCTATCATTGCCTCTGAACTGGTGCCCGCCTAGAGACCCTGTATGCTAAGTCACTAAGTCTGGGACGACTCCTGGACTCCACACAAAGCGCCATAGTAATCCCGCACCCCAAGTCAACTACCCCAGGGCTCTTGAGTAGAAGACTGCAGACTCAAGATGGATTTTAATATCTTAAGCAAGTTACTTGCACTGAGATTGCTCCCTCATTTGCTGGCACTAATCCACACAGACCAGAATGGGTTCATTCCTTTGCGAAATTCCTCATATATTCTGAGGAGACTCTACTCCATTCAATACCACTGAGGCCAAAACTCACAAATAGGCAGAAATACTATTGATAGACCTTGAAAAGGCTTTTGATACAGTTAGCTGGAATTGGGGAGGGCTGGATTAAATGGATTAAAATATTATATGCCCGACTAACTGCGAGAGTCAAAACAGGTGGAGCAGCTTCCGCCCAATATGTTATTTCTCGTGGCATTAGACAGGGTTTGTTGTTGTCACCTGTATTGTTTGTTCTGGCAATGGAGCCGCTTGCGGCTCTGTTTTACTAAGGGGGGACTGGGATGGGGTTGCTACTTGATGGGCGACAGAACATTATCTCCCTATATGCCGATGACCACCCGGTCTATTTGAGCGAGGCGGTGGCCGGGTCTGGTACGGCTGTGGGTCACTCGGAAAGATTTGCCACCCTGACAGGACTGCAAGTTAACAGAAATAAGACCTACCTCTTCCCAATCCCTGGGCCATTGACGAGACCCTTGGCACTCCGGAAGGACATTAACTGGGCCCAAACCACATTTAAATACTTTGGTTTACATAGCTATCCCTCTTTCACAGATATGTGCCAGGGCAACCTGAACTGAGCCGTTTGTTCGCTCAGATCCTGTGTAACATTCTGGAGCTCACTGAAACTGCCAGTAATGGCGCATACACACATCCTTTGCTGCATGCATTGCTCACCCTGGGAGATGCTAAACACCAGGTGAAGTGGGTTTATAAGACACTAGTAGAGCCATCACTGACACCATTTCCCAAGCCCAGAGACTGCTGGAAAGAGGCCCTAAATAGGCAACTCACTGATCAGGAACGGGAGGGAGTTGTGGTTTGCCCCAAGTCAGTATCCCGCAATACAAGACTGAAGTACATCCAGTTCATCTATATACATATGACTTACCTGACTCGACACAGGCTTCGAAAAATACACGGAGGGGAGATGTGCGAGTGCCCGAGGTGTGATCAACAAGATGTGAACACTTCTGGTCTGAGGTAGTACAATTGATAGAGTAGACTCTGGGGAGGGCTCTAGATAGCACTGGGGAGGGAATCTGGATGGCACTGTGGAGGTATGCCTGTTGGGCCCATTTCCCTGACCGCCGAATCGAAAAGTAGGGAACAAATGTATCAATCTAGCCATGGCTTTCGCCAAAAGATAGGTGGCAATGGCTTGGAAGTCCAACAAAGGACCATAAATAGAAAGTTGGAAGCAAGACCTTATGAGCTGGGCTGAAGCTGAGTAAAGGGCACTCTCTAGGGAAGAAGCAAGGGGTGTGCGCAGGTGGCCATTAGCAGAGCAGTGCAGGGAACTAGTGAGGGCCTAATACTAGGAAATGAGGAACCAGACTAAGATGGAGCCACAGGGGCACCAGCCAGAACACCTGAGCCTACATACAATAGAGGGAAAACAATGACAACCATCCATGTCCGTTGAAGGTAAGAGCGGTGGGGCCGGCTGGGGGGGATTTCGAGAGAAGACCACAAGAAAAAATTAAATAAATAATTATTTTCTTTCTTGGCTGTCCCTCGAAACTCCTCCCCCTCTCCCCCCCCCCCCCCCCCCAGCCGTCCCCACCGCTCTTACCTGCAGCGGCCGCAGCTGATTACAACAGTCAACAAGCACTAAATAAGTGGGGATCCATAGCACTTTGAGGGCCATGGGTTAAGATCCCACGCAGTTGCCACTGGTAGATAACTGAAACTACCCCTCACCTAGCGAGGACCATGCTCACCCACCTGTATACGCCAATAAATATCGCAGCAATAGGACACCCGCAAACGGAGATAAGTGACCCAGTTAGTAAAAGTTAAAAGGTTCTCGGTTAAGTTTATGGCTGATTCCCACATGATATTTGAGAAGTAAGACTACAACTACAAGGTAGACATACAGCGAGTTTATTATGAGCCTAATCCAGTTGGAGGACAATAGATCCTGAAATAGCAGACCAGAGATATAGGTATGAAGGTAATGCAGTAAAATGAGTAATGTTGAATATAAAGCATCGAGTGCCTAAAAGCTGCCAAGTCGTAAAGTATACTGATGTAAATATGTAGTGTGACATCCAGACTGATCTGCAACCGTCCTGTAATGTAATGATTATATTTTTGGAAATGCCAATCAATAAATGTTTTAACCAAATGATATTTATTTAATAGTTTTATAGAGCGCAAACCAGACCCGTGAGGGTATCCGAGCGCTTTACAAAATTGAGGGGGAGGAATACAAAGCGTAAGGAGGGGAGGAATCAAATTGGGGGAGATAGGGATACATTATAGGGGAGGAGCATGCAGTCTAAAGTCCAAGCTAGATGTGGGATAAAAATTAAGGCAGGTAGATATAATAACCAAAAAGCTACATTATACAGGAGGAGCATGCAGTCTGAGGTCCAAGCTACTACATGTGGGATACAAATTAAAGCAGGTAGTTATAATATACAAGAAGGCACGCAGTCTCAGTTCTTGGGGGGGATGACCAGGAGTGCAGAAAAATGTATCAAGCATGGAGGCTGTGGATAATGCCGCGGTGGAGGGTGGAACATGTTGATGAGGTGATTGTGAAGTAATCATTAGATGAGGTATTTTCCCATTAAGAAAGTTTTGGTCTCCTTCTTAAAGTGTGCCAAGGACGGAAGTCTTCTGATGGTGGGTGGGAGAGAGTTCCAGATTCTTGGAGCGGCCCTGGGGAAGGCCCAATTGTAGGCTTTTTTTTTTTCTCCTGGATGCGTGCTGGTTGCAGCAGCAGGTCTTTGGCAGATCGGGACTCTCTGGCTCCTCCGAATATCACGAGTTTCTGTGCGAGAAATGTAGGGTACTTCGAGTACAGAGCTTTGCGAGTAATTGTATTCTGACCTCTATGGGAAGCCAGTTCATAGCTTTGAGGTGGGGAGACACGTGGTCAAATTTTTTTGCACCTGTTAGGAGTCTGGTGGCAGTGTTGAGGCTGACTTTCAATGGGGCCAGAGAGTTCATGGGTAGCCCTGCAAGAGTAGAGCATCCATATTCAAGTCTGGAAATGACTAGAGCTTGGGTTTCTGTTTTAAGGTTGGACACATCGAGGAAGGGATTTGGGTTTCTTAGGTAGCTCAGGCAGAATCTGGCCGTTTTGGCCATTGAGTTTATATGGCCACGCATATTCAGGCTGCCGTCAAGGGTTATTCCAAGAGATTTTGCCGAGTCAACAATGGTAGGAGGGCAGTTTAGAGCAGTGATGGTCTTGATCTATTCCTGGATGTCTGAATTAGGTTTGGGTGGGGAGATCAGAAGAAATTCAGTTTTTTTTTGTTGTGTTTAGTTTAAGCTGGTTGGCGGTGAGCCGATGGACTGTCTGCTTCAGGGCCTCATTTAGGGAGAAAATGTCCTCAGTGGAAGAGATTTTTATGTAGACCTGTGTGTATCGTCTGAGTACATAAGGTAAGAGACGTTGGCGGCACGAAGCACCTCGGTGAAAGGTTCAAGGTAAAGGTTGAAGAGGGTAGGGGAGAGGGTTGATCCTTGGGGGACTCTAACAGTAACCGGAGAGGGGGCGGATAGATCACCGTTGATGAGGACTCTGAGTGGTTTTAGAGGAAGGATCTAAACCATTCAAGGATGGTGCCCTCCAACCCCATCTTGAGTTTGAGGCGATCTAGGAGAATTTCGAGATTAACCATATCGAAGGCGGAGGAAAGGTCTAGGAGGATTGGGAGACCGATTTTGCCTAGGTCTAGGGCTTGGAGGGCGTCATCCACAATGTGGAAGAGGGTGGTTTCCTCGCTGTGTCCAGGTCTGAAACCGGATTGGAAGTCCTCTAGCAGGTGAAAGTTGTTGATGTGTAGGCTTAGCTGTTGTTGCACACATTTTTCCAGAACTTTGGCAAGGAGTGGGATGTTGGCTATGGGTCTATAGTTCTCAGCGGAGGCAGGGTCCAGCGTGGTTTTTTTAGGATGGGGACCACTTGGCCAGCCTTGAGCGAATCCGGAATTGAGCCCTGTAGGAGGGAGGCGTTGATTATTGAGGTCCAGGAAGGGACGATAGCCTGAGAGGCGGCAGCTAGGCAGTTAGAGGGGAGAGGATCATTAAAGTGATTGTTCGGTTTTAAGGAGGCAAGAATTCTCGAGAGAGAGATCGTCCTAGATTTTAAAGTTGGACCAGTGCAGAGTGATCATCATAGATTTTAAAGTTGGACCAGTGCGCTAGGTTTTTGGGTGAGGTTTGGGAGGACAACGCGGAGAGGAGAGGTGGAGCTGGCAGATTTTGATTTTGGTGGTGGGTTGCGTATTTAAGTTAATTTCCAAGGGCAGAGATTTTGTAGCAGAAGAAGGAAGAGAAGTCCTCGCTTGATATTAGGGGTTTAGGTGTTTCTTTAGAGGTTTACGCTAGTTTGTTGGATTGGTGTTTGACCAAGTCGAACAGGTTGCAAGGTCGATTTTTGGCGTTCTCCAGTTCAATTCTGAAGAATTATTTTTGTGTTGAGGATTTTTCCTATTGTAGGCATTTCTGACCTGTCGGAGAAGTTTTAGATGTGCTTCAGATGGGTGTTGTTTCTAGATTCATTCAGTCTGTTGAAGGGATCTCCTCTCCTTGTTGAGGGATCTGCTGACCAGATATAAACTCTCCATGACACGTCTGGCTTCCAGGGTAAGCAAAATCCAGTCCTTCCTGAACTTCTGCCACTGGTTAGTTTTTATGGCCTCCAACGCTTTGTGAAGACATTTATCTTGGCTGGTAACTTGTCACAGGACTTCCATGGAGAGTGGAATAGGGCAAGATTGCGCTGTTACATACTGGACATACTCTTCCGTCTCATCGGCATCCGATTATTCTTTAGGAGTGGCCGCTCGAAGATGTTGAGACAAATAGTCTGCAGGGTTATGAGATCCAGGATGGTACTCCACCTGACAACTGTACTCCTGATGTTGGAGCATCCATTTTTCAATTTGCAGAGGTGGCTTAGCAGCAGTGCCCTCGAATAAAGGAATGAGCGGCTTTTGATCAGTTGTTACTATGAATGAGTTGACATGTACATACAAGTGGAAAAGTTGGCATCCCCAGTGAATGGCTCTCTTCCTCCTCAATTCTCTCTGCGCCGTGTTAAAGAGCGACTGGCGAACACCACCAGGACCCAATCATCCTCTTCAGTGGAACGCTGCATCAGTACTCCCCCTCCCCCAAACCTTTGGAGGCTGCATCCACTGCGTTTGTGGTGTCCTTTTGGGAGTCAAACTAGGCCAAGGTAGTCTAGGACAAGAGGACATACTTAGTGGCTTGAAAAGCAGCTTCTTGTGCAGGGCCCCACGACCAGGGGAACTGACATTTTGGTGATTTCACGTAGGTGCTTCATCATGGTTGTAAGGTCATGAATGAAACGGCAGCAATAACTGACCATCCCTAAAAAACTGTACAGCTCCATCACAGTGGCGGGAGCAGGAGCTTCCTTAATATCTCGGACTTTGTCTGGATCCGGTTCACTCCTGCAGACGCGAACACTTATCCAAAGAAATGCAACTTTTGCTGTAAGAACTCTCATGTGTTGTGGTGAAGTGTCAGACCAGCCTCTTGAATCCTCAGGAGTACCTTCTTCTATCATCGCTGACACTATCACCACCAGGGAGGCCAGCCAAAAGATCCTGAATAGTGTTCTGAAACACCTCGGCCAAACGGGAGATCCCGTAACTTAAATGTCTGTAGCTCCTCAGGTCTACATGAGTTGAAAAATCTTGTGATTTATTCCGACTCCTTATCCAAGACTAACTGGTGATATCCCGAACGCAGATCTAGGTTCAAAAACCAGATAGCTCCACTCAATTCTCCAATCAAGTCGTCAATTGTGGGTGTTAGATGTTCCCTTTTTATCGCATCATTTGGCATGCGCATGTCCACACATTTGCACCTCAACAGGCTGCTTGGGTTTTTGGATTACCATGATTGGCAAGACCCATGGGGAAGATCCTGTTACTGTTTCGATTATGCCGGCAGCCTCCAGCTTCGTCAATTCTTTTCCCACTAATGGTCGCAGATGGAACGCAGTAGGCCACTGACGTAAGGCTATGGGCTGCACAAACTGATCGATATACAGATGGATCTGCAGATGGATCACTTTGTCTTTCAGGTACTAAATTCCTTCAAAGACTGCAGGAAATTCTACCAAGAGGAGCGTGATGGCTTCCTGATGGATTCCAAAAGCAAAGGTAACATGCCAAGGTCTTCAGCCACCCTGCATCCCTGGAACATACCATCGCCTTCTTCTGGAACATATACCTTCTTTTATTAAACTTTGTTTACCATTTTCACATTGATACACATCAAAACGGCATATTGATTACTCATTGCAACAATACAAAATACATTGTTTTTGAAAAGTGGACTAGTACATAATGCACATTGTAGTCCAGGGCAATTCCGCAACATATACTTGAGATTCCACGGACTTGGAGCCATAGGTAATGGTCTTCTTAAATTTACTTTGCATTACAATAGGTTTATCTCGGCCATATGCTAAGTCATGGATTGTTGCAGGATCCAATTAAGGAAAAGGTTTCAGAGTTCTGTAGTCCTCCGCAGACCTAATTGTTGCTTCAGTGTCTACAACGGTAACAGTGACCTGATCTCCGACCTGTATCTGGCATTGTGGCAGCCGACGTGCGGTTTGAGCAGCGGTGCCAACTGTGAAAATGGAGTGGACAGCATGTTCTTCAGTGTTATCACATCCAGGTCGCTGCCTCCCCTTTTACTTCCGGGAGCGTGTTTACTGCTTTACTGCAAGGCGCTGTCCCAGATTAAACACCCCACCCCCCCCGAGTGACACACTCATGAAAGTAAGTTTGCCAAACCCAGCACACTTCTTTCATCTCGCTGGGCATTCAGAAGGGCGATAGCTAATTCCACCACAATATCTGCGGGTTCGTGTTCTGGTGCTGTCTCTCCAGCCTTGTTTAGCTGTAGGATGTGATGTGATGGCATTGATGGGTTCACTCTTCACCGAGGCAAGTAAGGCCGCTTTCATGTGGGCAGCTAGAGCTCTGGACATTTCATTGGTCCTGCCTAGCGTTAAAATATCCTCCAGGGATTTTCCCGATACTTTTAGTATCCGCTCACAAAATGTTGCTGAGGCATACCCTTGTATGATCTGGCCTCGTATCTCCTAGTTTTCATTGGTAAACCCACATGGGCTGGCAAGTTTCTTAAGGCAGGCATGGAAGACATCAATGGACTCCTCACCTTGCTGTCTTGCTTGACGAAATAGCAACCTCTCATAGTCCTGATTCGCCATTGGTTCGAAGTGCGCCGGGCGAGCAGCTATGAGGGTAAGATGTGTGTTGGGAGCTGCTTCATTAATGGACTCAGATATTTACAAAGGTCCCTGTCCCCAAATAAATGTATGCATTGTCCACTTTTGTGGCTTCAAAGAAAATGGTACTCTTTCTACCCACTCCATCCATTTGGGGGCTTGTGCAGGCAGGGCACCTTCCACTGTGAAATAGCTCCACGGGCGCTATTGTCGCCATGATGTGGATTAGAATGGGGTGCCACTTGCATTGACTCTTGACTATCCACCCTCTTGAATGTGAGTTTTGTAGCTAGGTCATAGCCTTGTTCAATCTAGAAATAGCCAGCATGCTCCATCAGCCTCCCTCAAGCGTAATCCCAGGCACCACTGGCACGTCTCCACTGACCTCAATTATAGGCCCCAACACTCAGTCCATAATATTGTGTCTGCACACACTCTGCATCCAGGCCATTTGAAATGCACATATGCCAGGTTTATTGTATCAGACGTGTACTCCTGTGCTGCCATGTCAAACCCGGCATCCCACCAGAGCAGGATTGTCAAAATTTCTGGGCAGCCAGCAAGGGCGCTGCACCCCCCGGCCCTCTCAACCACACGTGCGGCCCTTGCTGCTGCAGGAATACCTTGGGCCGAGACGGCCGGCTGGAAATCCGGAGGCAGTCTACCCAAGCTGTGACTTGCATCGGGGAACACCCGATGTTAGCCTTCTGTACGCCGGATCATTGGTAGCTGCACTTGAACCGTGGTATGAGCACCGCACACATCTGGATATCGCACGTGGCCCCACACAATCACAGGGACGGCGAGAAGTCATTGCCAATGTAGTGTTGAGGCGCATGTAATTCGTTTGCGTAGCTGATACTCAAAGCCTCGCAATGCAGCATTAATTCACACACGGACACAGCAGATGAGATGCTCGGGCCCAGATGTTTACGCTGTCGTCCTATCCAGCCGGGGTCATATTTATTAACCTTGCCCCATGTGGTCTAGAACCAGCACCATTAGGGGGAAACAAACCTACCACCCTTGTTTGGAGCTCAGTCAATTGACCCTAGACACCCCTGTTACATCACAGGAGGACACTACATTGTGGTAGCTGGCCAGTCCTCATTTTCCACGCCATCAACTATCAGACAGTTTTCTCGGTATTCGAAGCAATAATTTAGCAAGTGCTATTCCTTTTCTGCGTAAGGCTATTGGACACATCTTTAAAACTGCTGGTGAGTGTTTGTTTTTGGGAACTACATAAGCCCACATTTGGATAAAGTTAAGAGTGCGATGGTGATAAAAAGGCACCGCCTCAGCTTTAACTACAAAATGTATTCATCCAATCATTTACTCACTGTCACTTTTCACAGCAAGGGTAGGCCAAAAGTTCCAAGGTTTCATTAAAATAGTCTCCAAATTTCCCTGAATTTGATGTGGTTTATAAATATTACAAGAGGAGAAGAAACCGTTTCCCCCTTATGCAAATTTGACGACTCATGTCCACTAAGCAGTTCAACTAGGGACACGGGGAGCCTCCGGTTGCCAACATTGCAATAAGGGAAACCAAGCTCAAATGCTGGCCTCGGCTCAACACAGTGTGGCTCTGGACAAAGCACTCCATCTCCCTAGGGTCGAAAAAAAGGAAACCACGAATAACAGTCTAGGTCTGTGGTAAAGCGCCCTAATGCTCTTGGCAACTGGTTCGCGCTATGAAAAAACTACATAAAGATCACAGATCTCCGGTATCCCCAGGTTTGAAGGTCAGCCCCCCCCCCCCCCCCACGAATAACCTTGACACAAGTATCATTCTTCCCAGTTTTTCCGACAACAGCCCCCATTTTACACAGCGACACTACAATATATTAGATGTCCCCAAATTAATGTTTAAAAAGTCACAATTTCACGACGGCGTCTATAAATATTTCTGAAACATACAACGGTGTCTCTGAACGGCCTGAAATATATGTTCACGAATAGCCCCACCTCTCCCTCAAATGTAATGACACCAGGCAGATGAACTAATCGCTCTGGGGAATTTCAGAATACATTATGCAAAGGCATTTATTTCCCAACTTCCTTCCCTTCCGGGATCAACTGCAGAACGCGGAGCTCTGCCAGATC
This sequence comes from Lissotriton helveticus, assembly GCF_964261635.1. Taxonomy (NCBI): domain Eukaryota; kingdom Metazoa; phylum Chordata; class Amphibia; order Caudata; family Salamandridae; genus Lissotriton; species Lissotriton helveticus. Next base: position 205,778,399 of record NC_136069.1, read on the forward strand.
CAAGGTTGCAGGCGGCAGGAAGAACAACAACTATCATGTTCTCCTTGTGGAAGAACAGGTGCAGGGGCTGCTGCAGTGCCCATCACTTCTGGCGTAAGAGAGACACTGCAGTTTCACTAGTAACATGTCTTCGGATTGGTGAAGTGCACAAGAAGACGTTCATCTACTCCACCTCCTGCATATTTCACTCATTCTGAAACTTAAGTTGACTTTTCTTTATGACCATCCATTTACTCAAGTATCCCTTTACCCATTCTTCTATCCACGCATCTATACAATCATCAGGGTACCTCCATTTGTTACGGATCCTCTTTACTGCACACCGTGACCCCCCCCCCCCCCCTTGTTGCCCGCTTACACCGGTTTATTGTTTTACCCTCCTGGGCGCAATTGTCCGGCATTCTGCGACCATACATGGTTTTTGTTTTGTTTTTTTCTCTCTACCTGATATTGATATTGCATTTATGGTCTTCCTTCCATCATAGTGTAAGGCTCTGATATCCTTCGGGATCTTGTTTGCGCTATATAAAACTTGATAGATAAATAAATTTGTCTGTCCATCCATCAACTCCATCTGCTAACCTTCTAAACTCCATCAACTCGCCTCTCTACTAAGCTATATAGGCGTCCACCCACCAATCATATCGTTCAGCCACTGGTCAACTCGCCTACTTTTAAGCTATACATCTAACTGCCCAATGCTAACAACACTAAAAGGAAATGCATTTTATCCAGAAGGCCAACTCTCCATTCGTTAAATATATGTGTGGTATTGTCCACCCTTGCTACTCTAAGATTACACGCAATGACGTTTCGCGATCTTTTCAAGATCAAATAAGCTATATGAATATATCAGCAATTATTTTTTCAAAGTTATGTAAAACCGGCTCCATCTCAGGGTTGTTCCCAATCTTTTTGGTGCTATAAAATATTTTTGATCTCAATTTCTCTACATGTATTTGTCTGTTTGCCATGTCTAGTCCATGCCTACTTTATTTGTTTCTCTTTTCTCTCTTGTCCCAGGATCTCCTCTTCTTTCTAGGTGTTCCTACTTTGTACTATTCATTTTCTCTCCTTTTAGGTCACGCCTGCCTTGATATTTGCCAAAAAAACAATCGTTTTAAGTTTTTCACTTTGTGCTGCTCCTCTCACTTTTCTTTGGGCGGGATGTTTACCCTCCTTGCCCTTTGCCTGCCCTTAAAACGCCAGTGTCGCCCCCTGCTCCTCTCTCCCTTGGACTTTCATTCATCATCTCTGACACTAACAGGGTTCACTTTACTTTTTCAGCAGTGAACCCGGGTGAGTGTTCCTTAGCACAGGGATGTGGAAAAGGGGCTCGATCACATCAATCCACATGCCTTGTGATGCAGGACATAGTTGGAGGTGCTTCTCCTAGCTGCAGTCTCCAGCTTTATTAAACTTTCTCTTCTCAACATCCTCCTCTCACTCCATCATGACTCGCTCTCCTACACATCTCTCCATTTTTTAATCTTCTCCCTGCCTAAACTTTGTCTCGCCACAGTAGCCCTTATCACCATTCGCTCTGCATGCATCCACACCTTAACCTTCTCTCTTGTCTTACCACAGCATTTGTTATCCGGGGAGAGGATGTGGGTTACACAATTCCACAACACACCACATACCTGCAATACACACCACAAATTCCCACATCATGCCACAAAATGTAACCGCAGGACAAATACTACAAGCCCACAACATGCCACCACACACACAATACATTTCCACATAACTCCATAACACAAATTCACACTCTAAATAATTCCACTAGAGTTGATACCATTTAATTACTATCCACATATTTCAAAAGCATATCGTACCACATATTTCCACTACACAACTCCACACCCCACAATTCCACAACAAACCATTCCTAAACAACACATCTCAAACTCTCACTTCTACCAACCCAATCCTCTCTCCACCACAACCCACTGCCCTTCTTATCTCTCCTTTACACTGCCACTACCCCTCTCATCTCGCAATTCACTACCCCTTCTCATCCCACCTTCCCACTACCTGTCTCCTCTATACTACCTGGTCCCACATACTACCTTCCTCTGCCACCTCGCGCTGTGCAAAAGTCCACCTTTCGCCCTCCGCCCTCTAGGTGCCCCTCGTACTTGTCGCTCTCTCTCTCATACACTCTCTCGCTCTTTCATGCACTTTTCACGCCACTCTAATATTCTCTTCAGGTCTTCAAGCACAGTTTCTTTTCTATGTTTTATCAACATTTCCACCCCTCCGACACATACTCTCCTCTTTTTCTTAAGCTCTCTTCTACATACACAGGCACTCCCTATTTATGTGTGTATGACCTGCTCTCCCCTTTATTCTCTTTTTCTCACACACTGTTCTGCTCCTCTGCTAGAATGTATTCACCATTCGTGCACAAACTACCTATCCCTCTTTCTTCCATCTATTCTATGCAGCACTCGCACCTATCTATTCACCGTATCACATAATTCCAAAACACAAATGCACTATACACCACACAATTCAACCCCACACTATTCCACAAATAGCAGTTCCAATTCAACCCGCATAGTTCCACTCCAAACCATGTGTATCTACTTAACTATGAAACACATCCATAAGACATTGTCATTTACAATACCAATAGCTGTAACTTTCGCAAATGCAACACTTTTTGTATTGCAAATGCTATTTGAACTTGGTAACACAGTATGGGCATTGGTTGAGCCTCGTTAGTACCAATTTATTACTCGCACACCTTTAAGCCACAGAAAGATGATCAGTCCAACTTCGCAAAGGTGCTTCCACTGTGTGGCAACACGTGTTGCTGCATATTTTGTAATATTGAACCGTTTGAGCTAGAAACCATTCTTTTTTGGTTGTTAAAATCTGCAGATTATGAATTATGCTGCACATTTTTAACAATGCGAAAATCGCCGCACAGTCCCATAATTTCAGTGGCCTTTGTTTGTATACCATGAATGGAGTCTGCGTTTAGGTTCAAACATTGATAACTCCTCCTTGCACAAATAGTCTGAATACTTTGAAATTGGCCGTAGTCTGGGGCAGCAAACCAATGTTGGTACAACTTTCAAGGTGCAGGTTTAAATTATGCATGTGTTTGGCATGTTTTACCTTGAAAACTTCCATTATGATCCTCGTATGTACTCTTGCCTAACTCCATAGTGCGCAAGGTAGAACCTTGTATTGCCTTCTGATTGCATCTGCAAAGGGAGCACTCTGCAAGTTTCCACAGGGTCCCTGTAAGGATGTGCTGTAGACTTTCAGAGTTCCACACATAGTAGACTTTGCTGTTTTTTAGTATACCCAGTTTCCATAAACCTGAACTCGACACGCACTGGAAACTTTATAATAGGTCAGCTATTACTTTGTGCTGGGCTTTCCATAGGGCTGGTGATAAGGATACAATGTAAAGTTAATACTGCTGCAATTAACCTAATAATTGTTTTCCTGACTGGTAGGTCATGGCTCATTAGATTGTCTATTGGAGCACAGTCTGGTGTTAAATCAATGAGTAGTAAAAAAAGAGAATCTTGCAGCATGGGTAATCCACCTTGTAGTTTACATAAAATTGGTCTGTATTAATGTTTTTTTTTTTTTTACTGCATCATTGCATATTCTCGTTCTTTACACAAACATGAAAGGGAGTTCTACACAGGGTTGGAGTGGGCTTAGTAATCAGCCCGGGCACGCAAAAAAAAAAGTAGCCCTCATTTGCACATTGCCTTTCCGCAAAACACTCCTTCGGCGAAGTTTTATATTCACCTGAAAACAAGTGATGCCACTTCGGCTCAGGCCCCCTGCCCCTGCGCCTGCTCAGTACGCACACATTAATGGGCTGGCCCAGCGAGAGAAAGGGAGTGGCACCTCTGCCCGTTGATAAAGGGAGGTAATGGACGCCCATCTGCGTTCAGAAAGGCACTCTGGCCCCAGTGGGCCGCTGGGGACGTCTGAAGACACCAGATACAGCCCAAATCTGCCCCCCCCCCCGCACCCCCCCCACGGGCTGCTACAAAAAGCCGCCCACAGCTGGAAATTCGATACCAGCCCCTCGGCCACTGCCCGAGTGCCCGCCTTACCAATCCGACCCTGGTTCTATATTCTTATTGTCTCCCACCTGACGAATCTTGCTGACTCCATCTGAGAATTCAGCAGAAGGTTTCAGTTTCCTTTTAACCACAATCTGCTACTACTGAGCTGCAGCCATACTCCCCAGAGCCCCGAGATCCTGGAAAATTGTGTTTCTGCCTTGACATGCTGCTTCTAAACAGTTGTCAGAGAAGCCGCGGGAAGGACGTAATTTGAAAGAATCCATTTGGCTTCTTTCAGGCAAATAATTTGTGCTACGGAGGGCCGAATGTTCTAATATTTAAAACCGGGTTCCTTAAATTCATTTGTTACCAGCAACAGCTGTGAATAAACATTGGATTGTTGGAGTTCCAGGCTTCTACGGCAGGAAGCTCGGAGCACTCCATTGTTTTCAGTGGGGCTCCCAACATTCCAATGTTCTAATACGTTATGAAATCACTGGCGAGCAACATTGTAGGCTCACAAACAACCCTTCAGGACCACTGTGGTATACTTTGAATTGTTCTAGTTCACAGGGACACCACTTATTTATGTTTTTAAAGACTGCATGCTTGGATAATTTGGCTGGAGAACCTGTAACCATTGCTATAGCTCTAAAATTTTAAGTGGCATACATTTTATATTTTTCCACAGCGATTCAGTAGTTAAAGGCTTCATTGCTCGCTTGCAACAGAGTGAGCCCATTAACAAATAATAATGGGACTGTTGGTAAACATCTGCTCTTCCTTGCTGGACAATCATGAGGGATTAGGTGGAGGAGATACATGGCCTTTGCTTGGATGTGACGAGGAGCAAAGGGGTTACTAACCCTACCCCCCCCCCACCCCCCCATTGGTTTCTATCTAGAAAATAGACTTTTGCACTCTTAATTAGGACTGGATATGATCTGTGAGATTCACCTGACTAGAAGTAGTCTTGTATGCTTTGCTTACATTCTGAAGTAATAATTGGTGGGATGCGCCTCAGTAGAAGCCAAGACAATATTTGCTTCACCCGTTAAGAAAAAATGGGAAGAGGTGACCTGGTCACTGCTGAATTTCTGCCTGCTTATGAACTAAGTAATGGGGCTAGAGAAAATAGTAGGCCTGGGAGGAATTTCTATTCCGCTGGAGTAATCTGATTAATTTAAGTAATCCTACAGTACTCTGAGAAAGCTGAATTACCAATAATAACCTCATTATGCCCGTTCGTGAAATTTGGGGGGCTGGGTGGGGGGGGGATCCTATCCCGCAAGAGTCGTTTAGAGAGCGTAAGTGGTTAAGAAAACAGTGCTAAATTTCAGCTGGTCAAATTGGTAGTTCATTCCGCCGCTACTCTTTTTAAAACTCCTCGACACAGAAGAAATCTGGACTTCTAATCCATCGCAGCAGGCACTTAAAACCCATATCAAAAGAAACGTCCGCCTCTGGTCCTTTCATTCGGACAGAGCCCAACTGGTGCAACGTAAGCACGCCTGGACAATTGTATCAGGATTTAACCAGGGATTATGGCACCACATCTGTCATGAATGTGAGAAAAACAAGGACCCCCTAGGTAGTGATTATTAAACTCCTAGGGCAGGGTAAATAAAGTGTATGCAAAAAAATCCTAGGCAGTCCTAATGGTAGACAACAAGTTATGGGACCCAATTATGACTAGGAACAGGCATGCAAAAAATATGTAATCATACGTGAAAGACAAACATGTTTTTAATATACATAATAAAAATCATATACAGAACTAGCATAATTCAGATTATATGACCGTGCAGAGTTAAAATTATTATATGCAATTGTTACATACAATGACACAATATACACTTTTACAAAAATGATTAAAAAGACACCACAGAAAATACTCCTTCATTTTGTTAGTGTACACCCTGTAATAATCATCTGTGGTGTCTTTTTAATCATTTTTGTAAAAGTGTATATTGTGTCATTGTATGTAACAATTGCATTTAATAATTTTAATTCTGCACGGTCATATAATCTGAATTATGCTAGTTCTGTATATGATTTTTATTATGTATATTAAAAACATGTTTGACTTTCATGTATGATTACATATTTTTGCATGCCTGTTCCTAGTCATAATTGGGTCCCATAACTTGTCTACCATGAAGACTGCCTAGGATTTTTTTGCATACACCACATCTGTCATGTACCTACTCAGTGCTGTGGAAAAAAAGATATTTGGCCTTCAGAATGGGTGAATGGCCATTTCTGTATCGCCTGCCTAGATGGTGCTGTGCCAATCCCAACGTAACCTGCAGGGGTTGCGGGAGTGGAACAGAAACAATCGAGCATGTGGTATGCCTTTGTCCTGCAGTTCACAACGACCGAAAGATCTTGTTAAAGAGCGAATGGAACAAACTCTGCATTCGTACATGCCGTCAAGCTGTTCTTGCATCAATGAACCTGGATACTCCACAGCTTAACATCTGGTTCACCAAGTTCGTTACAGGAATGGCAAGAAAATGTATAAACAGCGAGACCCTGTAAGTCCTCAACGGTTACTCATCAAAAGACAGATGAATCCCTGTGTTCCTGTTGTACTTTTTACCGATTTGCATAGTCCTCCGTACTACACAAGAGTAGCTGACAATGGCCCTGGCGTACGGGTTAACTTGTTTTCGTGTGCATCCCTGGAATCTTTCGAAACACTGTATGCAGGGGTTTTATTATATAAATGGAATTGCAACCCCAGGAACCTCACCACAAACACGGAACTATATGACCAGCGTTATTAATTATTGCTTCTTAATAGCAAATGTCGCCTGTGGCCCGAGTAGATGGAACAATTAGAATGGATAATTATGGTTTACAACTGCCTTCTTTAATTACTTTTTAAAAAAAGGGGGGGGGTCTTACTGCCTAGAGGAGTTAATACATTTTTATAAATAGGTTTTTAGGGGTTTAAATCATTTTCTGAGGAATTTTATCTTTCATTCTCATCGTGATGGTACAAATGTAAATATTTCAATAACTATTCTTGATATATGTTTTATTATGGACACATGTTCACCATTGTAATGATTTTTATTAATCAAACAAAGTATATACATTAGTGCTAAATGTTGGAAGTAAGTTGAGGGGAAATCCTATACCAAGTGCACAAATGGCTCGTTCGCTATTTATGTTCTCGTGCATTAGTGCTATTTTTTTAACAGCCATTTCTGACATAAGAGGGCATTTTTTGAGGAAGTAAAATGGTGCTAAAATACAGAATTGCTGTTCTTGCGTAATTCCATGGAATCTCACAGAATCTTAGGTTAATTCTGTATGATTCTACGACACTGAATTACGAGTTATGCCCATCCCTAGAAAATAAGAAAATAGGTGTCTGACTTATGTGTCCAGTGGAGTTTCTGGCCTCCTGTGGTTTGCCCATTGCTGTGGATGTTGGGTCCATTGGAAGAATGCCTGCTGCGTACCTTGTTCAGTCTGTATCAGGGATAACTTATATTTTTAATCATTTTTTTACCCCTTTTTAGGTCGAGCCTAGTGGCAGCATGCATTCGCTACTCGCTCTGCGAGGCATGCAGTAGTAGAGTATGCTGTGGAAGCCTCGCCTTCTCTCCGCCCATATTTTTGATTGGCTGGTGTCAATGTCCTTGGTAAATGCTGGCTTCTGATTGAAAATGAGGCTTGTTAGTCCCTCCTTGTTACAGCCCTGTCGCTATGTGTTGCCTCCCATGAGGACTGGATCTTTTACTTGTGGAGTTAGTCTCCTTCAGAAGTCAGTAAGCACAATTTTTTTATTTTTTTTTTAAATTTGCAGTGCTGCCCGCTTTCACTTTAGCGACTGCGCTTGTTTATTTAATTAATTTGCCGCACGGGCCGAAAAGGAGCATTTCTATTCACTAATCTAACAAGCAATTGCAATGCAATAGGTCTCGCATTTACATGAGTTTGAGCTACTGACATTTCAAATAACAATGCCTTTTATTTTTGTTTTCGTTTTTAAAGCCTAAATAAAAGACATTGTCATTTACAATGACAATAGCTTAAACTCTCGTAAATGCGAGACCTATTGCATTGCCAATGCTTTATTTATTGAAGTACTTGACATACTCCAGCTGTGTGTAAGTGGAATGCAGATGAATGAATCAGTCCACCAGATCAGCAAGAAACCAGTATGATAGAACTGCTTCTACATATATGCATTCCACCTCTTTTGCCAACAGTGGAAAATGAGCTTGTGTGGAACTTGCATTGAATAACAGGATGACCCCGAGGCACATGTCTGAGAGACACCACCTCGTAATTGTGGGCGTTTGACAGACTGGTACCTATTTACGAGCTCCAGCACATATTCATAAATTCCGGTGCTTGGACTCAGCCAACCACATGGTGGCGCAATCTGCTTTGGTTTTGTTGCTCAGCTGGTCTGGCAGGAACTCGCCCGTTCTGTATGGAATGTTTGTGGATTCACACAGTTAATGTTTTTGGCCACTATGTGACCAGTTTGCTAATTGCAAGAAAGTGTGAAGATGTGCGGACTGGCACTTAAGTGAATGAGAAATGCGCTTCCTGTTGAGTCAAAGAAAAGACTTCAGAGGGCGAGGGGCAAAAAGTGATGTCGCATAATGGCTAGAGAGGCCGACTTCGAAGCTGGGGAACCAGGTCCGATTCTGGCTGGAGACTCAAACATCCTGTGATTCTGGCTATATGATTTAATCGCCCTGTGCCTAAAAATGAATATTTAAGTCTAATGCAACTGGGGCTCATGTAAAGTGCTTTGATACCTTCGGTTCCAGTTTGCGCATTACCAAATTGCAACAAAAAAAAATTATGTGCAAGAGCTACACCACAGCAGACTTTGCCGATATCATATCGTAACAATACTACAGCTTCTTTGGGGCTGTCATAATGCCAGAGCAAATACGAAAACTTTTAACACTCCTTTTTACACAAATGGGCATTATTTTGCTTCGCGTAAGCCCTCAAGGACTCGATCGTTGTATGACTTGGCCTCTTTTTCTCCACTCTTTGATGGAGGAGCCACTGTTCCTCGTTCTATTTTCTTTCTCTCTCTTGATACGTTTTTTTTAATTTGCTGTAAAAAAAAAAATAGTATCGTGAGGGTTGGTGCCTGTTGTAAGGTGAAAGGGGTTGGGGCATGCCTGATAATTCATGTAGTGAGGGCAATAATAACACGCAGAGGCAATGCTATATGACCTCGAGCGATCATTCTCTCCTTTATTTATAGCCTCGGACCGCACTCGGTCCGAGGGCAGGGGCGGATTGGCACCGCGGGCACTCGGGCATGGGCCGAAGGGCCGGTGTCTTGGTGCCCTCTGTGGGCCGGTTTTTTTCTCCCCTTTCCCAGTCCACAGAGAGTGCTCACTGTGGACTAGGAAAGGGGAGGAAAAAAAACGGCCCACAGAGCGCAGGGAGACAGAGACAGAGAAATGAATGCAGCTTCATTGTGCGGCCATCGATTATCCACTGTGGCCTCTCCTTCACCCCCTGCCCTGCAAAGCAATCACGCTGAGGGTGGCTGGGGAGGGGGTGAATGTCTGCAAAAATCGGCCTCCCTGGGGGCCAGGTGTTGCTCAGGCCTTTGAGCCATTTTCACCTCAGGCCCCCCTGGGGCCCACGCAGCTCAGAATGTAAATGTATAGGCATTTATATAGCGCACTACTTACCCGTAGGGTCCCAAGGCGCTTCGACCGCTGCGAAACCCTTCCTGGCTTCCCTGAGAGATGGTCCCTTAATGGGTATCTCCAGGGTGAGACCAGGCATCCTCGGTGGTCTGGTGGGGCCGTTAGTGAAGATGAGGCAAGCTAATGCCCAGAGTTGCCGAGTGTGATCGCTGATCAGAGTGGGCACCGAGGCGAGAGAATTATCGAGTCCGCTGACCCTGGTCCAGAAACCTGCCGCGCCGGGAATCGAACCCTGGTCCCGGGCCGTCCTCTGCTCTCGGGTCTGCCGCCTCTAACCAGTGAGCCACACTACTTCAGAAACAGTGTTAGTTTTAACACCTCGCCCACAGCCCTTCACATTCAGGGCATAGTGGGCGAGGAAGAATGGGTCTCGCTGTGGGGGCCAGGTGATCTTTGCAACTTGCACCATCTTCACCTCAGCCTCCCCCTGGCTAACCTAACGTGCCCTGGCTAACTTGGATGACCCAGCAGCTGTGTTTTGTGCTCCCCTGCCAGGACATTGCCCTGAGGCCTGGAGGGCTGAATAATTTACTAATTGCAGGGGCCTTACTGCTGCTCATGTGCTCTTGAGCTGAAGGTCTGGGGAGGGCTGAGTAGGTTAGTAATAGCAGGGGCTTCCTGCATATTAGGTGCTCCTTCCCTGGAGGGCTCGAATAATTTTGTGACAGAAAGGGGGCTTGCTGTTTTTTTAGTTGCTCAGCATGTAGGCCATGTTCACCTTGGCCCTGTGTCCTGGGCAAGAACAGTATCCTCCCACTTAAATTCCTTGTCTGTGCTAGGGACATCATAAGGATTTTGGGGGCCCTGGGCCAAATATATTTTTGGGCCCCTGTTCGGAACAGATTTGAATTTATGATCCAATTTCAGCTCTTTGATGCCCTCTTTCAGCTGGTCACTGGACAGAGCACTACCATACTTGTCCAAATTCTTAATGTATTTACATCTAATATTCAAGGACATTGACGTGTATTTTCAATATTACAACACAGTAGCAGCTCACTAAAATTACTGAAAATAATCTAAGTGACATCCTCCCATTTCTCATATGTGATGGCCTGTTTGATCTCAAAGACATTTTTTTATGGATGTTGCATGGAACTTAAACACATTTTTCTGCAAAATCTCTGTGATAGGTTCTTACTCATCGCCCATATTAAAAATACATTTAAAAAAATGGTATTTAAAACAATCTGTTTAAGGAGTATGCATGGTCAGGGCAAGATTCTCTGCAGAACAGAGCTGGCTCTATCAGGGGGCTCCCTGAAAAGCTGGGGCCCTGGGCCAGAGCCCACATTGCCCACCAGGCCTTAAAATGTCTCTGGTCTGTGCATAGGCATATGTGGCCTGACGCCAGAGTTGCAGAGATGGGGATTCAAGTTGGAGTCCCAGCCTCTGCTCAACAACCTGTGATTCTGGGCTTAATTTACTAAATATTTCTCTACAAATTAGACCTCAAAGAGTAACCAAATGGTGTTTCATGAAAGGGAACGCCCCTTGAATGTGGGCCAAAGCCCTTGAATGTGGATCACACCCCTTAAATGTGGCCACGCCCCTTGAATGTGGGCCACTTTTTTCGTCAGTGCCCGGGCCAAATTGTGATCCCAATCCGACCCTGTCCGAGGGTGTCAGTGCGACACTTCCGGCCTCTCGCCCATAGAACAGGATTGCTAACCGGTCACATCCCATCCTAATTCAGTCTCTTTCCTGATCTTCGGACAGTGACTTGTGGTGTGGCATGCAAAATCTTTCAGCCGATCGCTTGGGCAGGGATTTTCTCGCAGGTGGTACCTGGGGTGCTGACCTCGGCCATCCGGGCAATCCGCTGCCTCAGGCTCCATCGTTGCCGGCGTTGGGGTGGCCTCAACCAATGGTGGGGGTTGGCTACCTACCTGGTCATCCTGCTGGCTGCTTTTATCGTCCCCTGGTTCCCCCACACTCCTTGCTGTGTCATTTTCTCTAGCTGGGGTCGAGGGCTCTCCTTCCACTCCTTTGAACCAGCAGACAGTCCTGGTCACCGCTTCTTCATCTTTCTCCACGGTTACTATAGTCCCTTTTACATCTCTCACTGTACAGTGACCGGGTTCAGATGGAGTCCAAAACTTTCCCCCCCGGGCCTCCTATCCTTGATGATCACTCGACCCCCTGGTTGCAAATTGAGGTGCCTGGCTCTTCTCTTGTGGCTGACTGTCTGATTTTGCCGCTCCTGGGCTTCCTCTATGTTGTACGTGGGGGGGGGGGGCTAGGGAGGGGCTCGGGTGGGGGGGGGATCCAGCCAGAGCACACAGGAATGCTGTCTCTCTGTGATCCATTGAACATGAGCGTCCAGAGCGCTTGTTGGGTGGTGCTGTGGGGTGTGCTCCGGTAATCCCGCAGAAACAGCTGCAGTTAGCGTTCTGGGTCTCTGCATTCTGCGACTGCGATCCTCAGCGTCTTATTGAGTGTCCGCATGAACCTTTCGATTTTCCCCATTTGCTTGCGGCCACTGGGGAGTGATCTGATAGTGTCGCAATCCATGAGCCTGAATAAACTCTCAAAACTCCAATCCTTAAAAAGGGGGTCCATTGTCGCTCCTGACTTAGTTGGGGCACCCGAACATTGCAAATACCTTTTCCAACACTCAGAATGCAGGGGAGCAGATGACTTCGACCACAGGGTATTTCGAATAACTGTCCATTAAAACGAACGTCGTCCTGCCATCCAGAAAGCTCCCGAAATCTATGCTTATTTTCTCCCACGGTGTCTTTGCAGGCTCTTCTGTCTGAATGGGCCCCGGGCCCACTGGTCAGTTGGCTGACTGGACACCTTCTCACAGTCTCTTCCCCTTGTTCGTCCAGTCCTGGGAATCAGACCTTCTCTCGCATTCTGGCTTTAATCTTCAAGGCCCCTTGGTGTCCTCTATGAGCCAGTTGGGTGGCGTGGTAATGCAGGGTTGCCAGGACTACAATGTGGGACCCCCGCAGCAGGACTCCCTCCTGGGTCACACTTAGCTCACTCCATATTCTCCACATCCTGGTGAGGTGTTCTTTTTCTTGCCCTGAACAGTCGTTGGCATCCCTTAGGAAGTGTTGCCACTCTCCCCCTTGGACAGCGTTGCACACCTTGATGATGACTGGGTTAGCTTCTGCTGCTTTCGCAATGTCCGCTAGGGTTAGGGCCTTAGGGCATGCAGCCACAGAGATCATGTTGATGTGCGCCTCAATCGCTTAGACTTCCGGTAGCCTTTCGCGGTCTTCCTGGGGTGCTGGATGCCGAGAGAGGAAATCTCCCGGGTTCTTCACACCTGGTCGTAGATCACCTCCATCTGGTACCGCTGCAGACCAATGGCCCAGCGCTCGATCCGAGGGGGTGGATAAGGTGCCGATCCTATGAAGGGGGATACCAGCGGCTGGTGGTCGGTGATGGCCTTGAAGGGTTGGCCGCAGATGTAAAGGTGGAAGTGCCTGCACGCCCACTTTATGGCTAGAGCCTCCCTCTCTATCTGGGCATATTGTGCTTCGGTGAGCGAGAGAGATTTGCTGGTGAACGCCAGGGCAGCCCATCTTCCTGGTTCTTGTTCCTGTGCCAATACCGCTCCTAAGCCGACCGGGTTGGCATCTACAAGGAGCTATGTATGCTTGGCGGGGTCGAAGTACACCAGGGTGGTGTCAAGGAGAGTGTTCTTAATACTCTGAAATGCTGCTTCCTCTTGTTGTTCCCAATGGTGGCAAGGTCAAGAATGAAACGGCCACAGTATGTGGCCATCCCCAGGAAGCTCAGCACTTCCAACACTGTTGGGGGAGGTAGCGCATCTTTTATGGCTTGAGATTTTCACGGGTCCACCAGTGTAGAGTAACCACATTGTCTTTGAGGCATTTGAGGGTGCCTCGGAGATGCCGATAGTGCTCATCCATAGTGGGAGAGTGAATGAGAATATAATCACTGATGCTTAGTATGCCTGGCCGCCTCGTCGGGTTTTCTCGTATTGAGTCCTGGAACAACTGTGCGACCGAGGATATCCCAAAGTTGAGGCGCTTGTAGCACAGCAGCCCCAGATGGGTGCTTAACTTTGTAATGTATCAGCTCTCTTCTGCCATCCCTAGTTGGTGGTACCCTGCATTTAGGTCTAACTTTGCAAACCACCGGGATCTGTGGACGTCATCCACTATCATTCATCGTTTTGGGTTATGTGGCGCTCCTTCTGGATGGCCTTTTGGGGATGCGCCTATCTATGCATAGTCTGATTTTTCCCAGCTGTTGAGGTTTCTCTGCGATTACCATAGGGGACCGCCAGGGGCCTGGCCCGACACTTGCTTGATTACTCCTTGGTCTTCAAGCTTCTGTAATTCCTGCTCCACCGGTAACCGGAGGTGGAACGGGATTAGTCTGTGGCGGAGTGCCATCTGTGTAACGAAGGATCAATATGTAGCTTCACAGGAGGTACACCCTAGGCACCCTAAGCAGCTCGCAAATTGTTCCAGTAGTTCATCTGTTTGATCAATTTGCACCCTTCTTTCAAAAGTCACCAGGCCTAGATCTTCCACTGCATTACTAAGTAGTGTGTCAGCCTCTTGGTTGATGTGGACAGTTACGTCGATTCCATGTTCTTCCGACTGGATGGGTACAGTCATCTTCCCTCATAGAGGCAGAGGTGATTGACTGCCGTAGGTGAAGCTTTATGTCTTATGGGGGTACTAGCATGTGTCTGGGGTCCAGTCGATTGTATTCCTCGAGTCCCCCCATCCCCGCCGCCCCCATGATGTTTACAGAGGCCCCTGTGTCAATGACAGCCTTCACATCTGACCCCGCTAACTTCACGGTACACATGGGTTGGGGCCTTCTCCACTTCAGTCCCTGGGTGAAACACTAGGTATGTTTCACCCTCGTCTTCATCCTCTGTTGATGTGTCTTTGACTCTACATGAGGCCTGCACGTTTAACTTCTCGCTGTTCCCTGACGTGAGTGTGGTGTTCAACAGTTGGAGCACCATTTTCCTTATGGGCTTATCGCTCCAGTTGTCTCTCCTTTGATTCTTCTTCCGGCACACTGATGCAAAATTATTTGGGATTCCACAGTGGATGTGCGTTCAGACTTGCGCTGGGCACTCTTCTTTGGGGTGTTCCTATCGCCCACAGTACCCGCACTTCCCTTTCGGGCCTTGTGGTCTGTCTGCTTCCTTTTGTCTAGTGTTCTCACAGTGTCGGCTTGCTCCATCTTGATGGCCATGCTTCTCTCTGGTACTCGTGTCAGGGCTGAGTCCATCTCATTCGCCCTTGCCGCCAAGAGGTCATGTGTCCTGGCTAGGATCAGTATTTCATCCAGGGCTAGGTCTGGTCTCAGAATTGGCCCCCTTAACGTCTTGCTGCTGCACCCCTGTACTACCTGGCTGCGAATTTCTTCTTTGGCCCTGTCGGTCGCTTATGTGCCTGCCAGCTCTTGCAATCGTGCATAAAAAGCGTCAATTGACTCTCCTTCTCTCTATCAGGCCTCACATAGTTTAATTCACTCAAAATCTGGGTTCAACTGTGGATCGAGGGGATCGAAGTGCGCATCAAGTGCTGTTATGGTGGTGGCATAATCAGTGGGTGCTCCTGTGTTTGGGAGATGTTTGAACCGGAGGTACACTTCCTCTCCTGCATAATAGAGGAGTAACAACCGTTTGACCGCACATTACGTCTCCCTTGTCACCACAAAGTAATTCTCCAGGCATCCTAACCAGGTCTTCCACCTTGGGGACGCTGTGGTGGGGGTCTGCAAGCTCACTAAATGGGGATAGTATGCCGGTAAGGGCACTCTGCATTACGACGCAGCTGGCTTACAGAGCTGCATTCTCTTCTTCCCCCCATGTCGTAGGAGTCTGGACCTTTATGGGTTGTATCACCCTCACTTGGATTTTGTGTGCTATTTATTTGTTTCATCCTTTCCTCTGCCTTGGAGGGCTTTTCTTTTCTGTTTTCTAACGCTTTCTCAGCTTTTGTGCTCTTATTCACACTCCAGCTTCCAGTCCTTTTGACTTTTTTTGTTTTGTTCTTTTGTGCCTGCACTTCCCAATGGTTTTGTTTTATTCTTTTTTTTTTTTTTTTTTTTTATTTTTTTCTCCTTTTATTTTCAACCCAGGCTGCTCCTGCCTTTTGTTGGCGCTGGGCCTCTCTCTACGCTGGGCCAGGCAGCGCCTCTTGTCCAGGTGCTTGTAAGGGAGTGGCGCTCTGCCGGGCATCTCTGCTCACGCTGGGCCGTCTGCCTCAATTGGGCAGGGGAACTCTGGATGAGGACACACTTGCAGGACCGCTCCTGGGGACAGAGCGCAGCAGGACGGTGACCGGTGCGTGTAAGCCGATCCTACCTGCTCTGTAGCTGGAGTGGTTAACGGTCAAGTAATGACCATGTCTCCGGCTGCTGAGAGCACCATCTATGGGTGCAGGACTCTGGTGGCATTTCTGTCGCTGCTGATGTGTGGATGCACCAGGTGCTGACCTGCGCTGTTGTTGGCTGGTGGGCCCATCGCCGCATCGCCTTCAGTGTTGTAAGGTGAAAGGGGTTGGGGCAGGCCTGATAATTCATGCAGTGAGGGCAATAATAACAAGCAGAGGCAATGCTATAATTAGTGGGCAAGTGACCACGAGTGATCATTCCCTGCTTTATACCCTTGGGCCACGCCTGGCCTGAGGGTGTGATGTGACACTTCCGGCCTCTCGCCGGGAGAACGACAGGACTGCTAACCTTCCACAGTGCTGACTTTCTTTCTGTTCTGGTCTGTGAAGAGATGAATTCTGGAACTTCTGTGGCCTGTTTGGAGGGTGAGTGTGTTGAGCATGCACACAAGTGTGGAGTGTTGTGTGGGTGGTGGTTGGTCTGTGTGAGCGTCAATGGGTTGCGGGCTTGTGTGAGTGAATTGGGTGCTGTTCGTGCAGGAGCGGTGGGTGTAGGGTGTGTCAAAGTGCATGAGAACTTGCAGGAGACCTGTAAGTGCTCCTTCCGTGTTCTGGGACAGCAGTGCAGTAGGGTAACATTTGGTAAGCGGAGTAGCAGGGTTCCTTGCGCTGGGTGCATACTGGCTTGCCTTTGGTGTGACATTGGCATGCCAGGGGCGCACCTGCGCTGCAGCGCCCATTAAGTACGTCCTGGGGAGGGGAGAATGAGCAGACTGCGGAAGGCCAATATGTTATCTACCACTCTGTGTAGCCTCTAAGGGGCGCACCTTCTCCAATGCTGCCTGCTCAGACTCACGCTGAGGAAACATAGCAGCTATTCATAACCATTGTTCCCTGTAAGGTGAGCACACCTATGCTCCCCCGAGTGTGCAGTGTCTTGTATAAAGCGTACACGAGAGAACATGCAGGTAAGTGTCCCTCCTACAGCCTATTGGGTTAAGGAGGGGTACGCGCTTAGGAGCAAGTGGCTCCTGCACTTGCTACATTCCTTTTGTTCATAGAGCACGGCTGCGGAATGATTGTGTGCCTTTGTGAAAGTATTCATGTTAATTACAGCACCTTCATGCACTGCAATTAACATGAATACTTTTACTAAAGCACACAATCGCCCTGCGGTATATTAACATAAGGAATGCAGCAAGTCTAGAAGCATTACGTGCTTTCAGAATCATCTGAAAGCACACGTCGTGGGTCTAGACTTGCTTTTTTTTTTTTTGTTCACAGGAGCTCAGCTGCGGGGCAGAAAAGAACCTAGCATTGCACATTCAGGGATCGTAAACAAGATTTTCACTTGGCCTTAGAGCAGTGGTTGTGGTTTGGGGGAGTTTCTTTTGGGGGGGGGAGGATGTCTGAGGGGCAGTTTTAATTTTTAGGACATCCGTTCTCCCTACTTTTTGTCAAAGGTCTTCCTTCCTGGGTTGGTTAATTCCTGGAGTTGAAAACGATTCCGCTGAAGTGTAATTCAGGTAGGCTCCTGAGCTGTGAAACCGAAGGAGGGGCAGACAGCTAAACAACCCTTCTTGGCAGGTGAAGTATGAAGAAACAAGTGGCAAACAAATGTAAATGTGCACAAATGTTCAATCTAAAAATGTACTTGGCTCCTGGAAGTCGTTGTTGGCTTTAAATAATGGAATCACTTGAACCTTCCTGGTGACACACTTATTAATTTTGAGAGGTATTGTAAGGGAGCTAGCCTCTAAGATGTGAAGTGTGTCCTTTTAAAAGACAGTAATTGTTTGAAATGGGGGTCTCTAGTTGGCAATGGTTTGCACCTTTGTCCAAACAGGGACCCTTCCTTCCAGTCAGGATAAGGGGGATACACGATTGAAATAACCCTGCTCACCCCCTTGGTAGCTTGGCATGGGCAGTCAGGCTTATCTCCAAGACAGTGTGTAAAGCATTTGCACATAACCAACAGTAATACAGTGAAAACACTTCAAAAGGACACCACATCAGTTTCAGAAAAATAACCAATGTTTATCTGTGCAAACAAGACCAAAACGATCAGACCAGCATACAGTAATCAATACTAGGCACTTTGCAAGTAGGACTTAAAAATGCAGTTCCTTGAAGCTTGAGGCTTTGTCCTGGATTAAAGCAGTGCAGAAAATAGAATACAACAGTTACGGCCGACTGCGTCGGTGCAGACCGGCGTTGGTGTCAGCAGACTCTTAAACAGTATCTGTGGTTCAGGCTGACCATGTTGGTGCGGGCCGGTTGTGGCCACCATTGCGGTTGCGATGTGAAGCGTAGCTGTGTAGTGCCGGCCGTGCCTCGGTGATGGTCGTCCAGTGGCATAGGTGAGACCTGGGCTGCGGTGCGGAGTGAGGTGGTGCTCGCAACGGTGCGAACAGGTCACGGTGGAAGTGACAGTGCTGGTTGAGCTGGCGTTGGTCAGTCCAGACTGCGGTTTGGGACGAGGCGGTGCATCATGTAACTAATGAGTAGTGCCCCCAAACCACCGTGCGTCATGGGTGTCGCGGGCAGCGACCTCGTTGGTGAGACCAATGTTTGAGGGAGATATATTACGGGGCAAGGGGCTGGGCGCAGGGCTCTGAGAGCCTGCGCTGTAATGATCGAGGGAGGTAGTAGGGGCAAAAGGGCACCTTAATTTGTACCGGGTGTTCAGGAACACCTGCTCTAAAAATAGAGAAAACAGATATGTGAGCCATGGAACTGAGGCTGAAAGTTTAACAGTTTTATTAAGAAGATGCAACTTCAAGAAACTTCAATATAAAGGCATAAAAATCACAAAGTTCTGAATCCAGTGCTCCGCATTCTCAGATAGCCACATGGGTCAGATTGCATTTACTGAAATTGCATTTACCGAATAGTTGCTTTTAAACAGTTAGAGTCTGAACCTTAAAGACACATTTATAATTTGAGGAAAAATACATTCCAAAGGCAAAGTGCATTTTATCTGGAAATACTCACATCTGCCTATAAGTGAGAAATCCTGACTACAATTTGAACACTTTAAATGTAAAAAGGTTAAAACAAGGTTACAGGGAACATAGCAAATATAACATTTTATATGGCAGTATAAAATAGAGCAGCGCATTTAAAATACACGAACAAGAGCTCTCGAGTAGCCCTTGGGAAAAACTCACTGCCTGTCACTTATGTACAGATGAGGAGTAGTTCGAAAATTCCTTTGTGGACCCCTTTTTTATATTCTTTAAGGTGGTGAGAAGTCTATGGTAATGTCATCTCACACCACCCCATGCCACTTCTCCTACCTGCGTTAATTATGGGATTGTGCTTCTTAGTTCTTTCTCCATACATCTGTGCAGCCCTTCCTGTAACTCTGGCATATAAGCTAGGTGAAAAGTCATGCCTCTTAGACTGGGCGCCTGTCATAAATTTGCATCGGACAGCAGAAAAATGTGTAAAGGGATTTTATTAATGTGTATATACCAATCTGTACGTCCTGTTGCCGCATCCATCACTCCAGCTTGATGTAGCTGTGGTGGGCAAGTTCCCCTTTTCTCATGCACAGTCTCAGGATGTGGTCTATTGTATGTTGAAAGAACAGGGGGATGTTGAACTTTCACGTTCGTGAACTTGGCGCACGGGTAGGGTTGGGGCTCATGGAGCAAGAGGCCTCACAGAGAGTGGAGCTGAATAAAATCTTGATCACACATGCCCTCAGCCTGCTAAACAGAAAAATGGTAGTACTCTGGCCAATCTAACTAGGCCTAAAATTTGAATAGCCAGGCCTACACAGGGGTTTATGCTGGCTGAGCTACAAGACTGTTACAGGATATTATATGGAAAATTTGGTCCCTCTCTCATTTCCCTCTTCTTGTTCATTATTGAACACCACTCGTACCGCATATTAAGCTGGCGGTGGGGGGAGTGGCTATGGTGAGTCATGAAGAAGCGGTTTATCAGGGCTTTTGTTCAGGGCAGCTCCTAAGTCTCCATGTGGTCCCCCTGATAGGTCACACATTGTCTCATATGGATGTACCAAGTCTCTCCCCAAGGGAAGTGGTGGGCTACTATGTACCTGGGCCTGGTAGTGACTATCAAGAGGAACCTGTAATGTGCGAGAGTCAGGGATGGTGAGCTCTACTATATTCAACATTGCTAATTCTTCCACGTCCCCTTGTCCCGTGTGTATTCCTGTGTATATCCCCGAGTCTGCATAGTTCATCCCAACTACCATAGCGCTGAATCATAACAGCAACTCACAAAAAATAGGCATTATAATTTTTAGTACTGCAGACAGCCATGAAGGCATCCAGTCCAAGTTGAACCAGCTAGGTAAAACGTCTGCTTCAGCACCTCCCTCCTCCTGCATCTGTCTCCCCAGATTGTCCAAGTCCTCAATGGCCTTTGTAAGTGTTCCATTGTCCACATCATTGGACAAGATGAAAGTGCAGCAGGACGACCTCCCACTTTGGCGCATACACCACCATTCATCACAGTTAGCTGGTCCAGAACATAGCGGTGTTCTAGAACCATGAGTCGCAAAGTTCGTAGTTCTTCTTTCACGGCGTTGAATCCACCATGGGTGTTGTTGACGAGCTGCATCAGCTCATACCTGGTCACCTGGAGCCAGCGGGCATTGACTTTGGTCTGGAACAGGGGGATAATGCCCCCGAAGAAAAGTTCAGCATCGTTGGAAAGGCGGAATTCTTGTGGAATCTCCTGAAATGGGCCATGTGAGAAATGTTTGCTGCTGGAACAACCAGATGCAGTTCATGCATCGTGACAATCGTGCGAAGTCCTTGCCAGCAGGGAGGCAGCTGCAGGTAGATGTGCTTTCCGCAGGCCCAATAGATGTCCATGAGGCTGTAGGTGCCGTACTGAAGGTCCGTATTAAAAAGTGTGTTGCTGCAATTCGTGTTCTGACCAACAGGAACTGTTCCGTTACCTAGGAGGCAAAGGAAAGTAGACTTTAGCTTGTATGCTCTTTTTGGTTTGTATGTTGTACCCTCATTGAAGGTGTATCTTCTAGTTTCCTGTGCCCATATCTCACTACACTCCCTCCCAATATCCTCATTGATATAATGTTTGTGCTCTTGTCCTACAATTGGGCTACCTAAGGAGGCTGCCATACATATCCAGTCATGTGGGCCATTCCACTTGCAGTTGAACTAAATATTGGCCTTTAGGCGCAAAATTTGCCTCCAATGACAAGGGCATATGTCAATCGTATGGTCTGCTCGGAGATGTGCGGGTGAGTGGCATTTTGATGGGGGCATTGGGAAGGTGAAGTACCCTAGTTTCTTAAAGTGATATTCCCAAACCTGCAGTATGTTGGCAAGCACTTTCATATCACGGTAAACCTCCATTCCCCTTTCAAACTCCAATGGATCAGTTACAACTGTGAATGTAATATACTTGTCGTCCCACTCTGTGGCGTTTACAAATCCATCATCTATTTTGGCTGACTGGAGCTGTATCTGACCATGTATGCGGCAAAGAAACAGGTGTAGGAGACATTTGGCGGTGGGACTTCTTTGGCAAATAGCAATTTAACTGCACCTACAGCGTGAGGAATGTGTGAACACACAAAGCAGGACTCATTTGTCACCTTTATTCCAACCTCCCTCATGTCCCTGTACCAAATGTTGTCTAATAGTGCGTTGTGAACCCCGTTATCCTCTGCAGTCTCTCTCACTCTCTCACTCACACACGCGACTGTACATATCTTTTTCAATGACATCTTGGTATGAGGGATGGGTCTGTTACTGCATCTCAGTCCATAGACCACCATATGATCTCCATGCTCATGTTTTTGGATAGTCAGTGGAAATACGATGCCCTCCTCTCAGTCAATATTCAGCTCTCGGATGGTGCCGGGTGGATCCTCGCGTGGCTTCGATGAATCAATTCCTTTTGGGATTTTCGGACAGCTGTGGGGGAAGAGTCCATGATTTGAAAGTGTCTGTTGAATTTGGGGTCTCTCCACTTCCGGACTGCTTCCTTTACAAAGATGTGTGTCCCTAGGCGGAAGTTGATCAGAAATAGGACCCTGGTCATTGTCCTTGATATCTGAATGGAAAGGAACTTTGAAGCATGCGTTCGGGCACATAAATAATCAAACAATTCAGCTTTCATAATCTCAGAAGATGTTTCAGTGTCTACTTTAGGTCTGGTGGAGAGAACAATCACACTCATTGACCTGTCCGAGACCAGCTGGTGAGGTGATGATCAGAACTCTGAGTGTTTCTGAGTGTAAACAGAGTGATGGGAAGGCAATAGATCCATGTCTTTCCAATTATCTTAATGATCTTGGCTTTGAGCAGGCCGTTAAGGCGCTCACAAATACCATTGCTTTGGAGGTGATAGGCTGAAGTTACTCCTAACATTGTGGCAATTATGTCAAAAATGGCGTTTGAAAAATGGCTGCCATTGTCACTACGAATGGCATCCGGTGATCCTCAGCGACATGTGACCTCACAAAGCAGGAAGGTAACTGCGGCCTTTGCGTCACAATGGACACATGGTCCAGCTTCAATCCACCGTGAGAAAGGGCACACCACTACAATGAGGTATCGGTAGTTCTGGCATTTGTCAATCATGTCTACATAGTCAATGTGGAGCTCTCTAAAAGGACCCTTGGGCCTTGGTATTGTTAAGGCAATTGTTTTCATAGCTGGATTAGGTGAATACTGTTGACAAATGAGGCATTGATGAAAGAAGAGTTGTATCTGCTCATATGCATTGGGGATGAACCACTCTGTCTGCAAAGTTGTGGACATGATATAACGAGGGACATGTGTAGGAAGGTGTAACAGAGTGCTTTTTGCAATAGTGCCTGTGGCATGACAGGCCTTCCTGTCATTGTCTGTCTGTAAATGAAATCTGAAACACCCTGCTGTACTCCCCTCTTCTTCCACAGTTCTTTTTCTTCAGGTGGGGAACTCCCCTGTATCTCTCGGAGATGCAGTTGTGCAATGAGATCATATTGCTGTGTATCATCAATAGTGTATGGAAGTGTTGGGCCAGGGGTATCTGAGCGGTGACTCACTCGGGTCATCAACTGTATTTTGTGTACCTTCCTGCACTGCGGAGGGTGCATCTTGGGCAAGCAGAATGGGGGCACAGTTGTTTTGTGCTGAGATAGTACAGGTCGGGCCCTCTAGCAGCTGCTTTTGCAGCCCAATCTGCCATGGCATTTCCTCTAGAAAAAAAATCTTGGCCATTTGTGTGTGCAGCACATTTTACTACAGCTACTTTTGTTGGCAATGTCAATGAATCTATTAGTTCTTCAAGTAACTGCATCACAGGTGGGCCATCTGTTTTGATAAATCCACGCCTTTCCATCTCAAGATGCTAGACTGTGTTGTTGTGGTGACATATGCAGAATCTGAGTATACACTAATTCTTTCATCAGCTCCATGTTTGAGGGCTGCAATCAGTGCCACTAACTCTGCTGCTTGCGCTGAGTAATGTGATGGCAATGCGATCTGCTGTATAATGTCTAGAGAGTCAGATGAGTTATTCTGCTCTGCTCTGACAATTGCAGCTCCTGTGTATCTTCATCCCCGTCTCTTGAAATGGTAGAGGAACCATCAACAAAGTAGACTATACTGTCTGGTAATGGGTCCTCTTCTGCTGTTCCTGACTCGTCTGGACAGTATGTGGCACAATCATGAGTGTCATCATCAGTGGTGGCAATGGGATGGGCAAAGAACGTGGCTGGATTTACAGTGTGACATTTAACAACCTTCAAGGATGGCAATGACAGTATGACTTCGTATCCTGACACACTTTGTGTGGGAAGGGTCATTTTAGCTTTTTGTATTATTGCTAAAGCATGCAATTGGTTTGTGGCCCATGGGGGAGTTTTGGGTGAGGACTGCTGTCAGGACCTCTCCATTACAGTGAGTGAACAGATAGAATGTCTTTTGTATAGTCAGGAGAGCCTAACACTGGTGGGTTTGTAATCTCATCTTTCAATTTTGCAAAGACAAATGTCATTTCTGGTGTCCAGTCAATCTTGTTATGCCTATCTTTAGCCATTTTGACAGCTTTCAGGAGTGGTGCAGTGACAGTAGAATAGTCAAAGACCCACTGTCTGACGTGGTTCACTAGTCCTAGGAACTTTTGCATGTCTTTGACTGGCTGAGGTTCTGGGGTGTTCCTTATTACCTCTACTCTTTCTATGGTAACTCTTCTCCCTGATGCTGAAATCATCTGACCTAGGTACTGCACTTCTTCCTGACAGTATTGCAGTTTTTGTTTGTCTACTTTGTAACCTCTCTCTGCTAGTGTTGTAAGTAGAGCAATTGTATCTTGTCGGCACTCTTGCTCTGTGGTGCTGCAGAGGAGTATGTCATCGACATATTGTAGCAGAGTGCTGTCACATTGGAAATTTGACAAATCATCTTTGACCACTCTGTTGAACACACTGGGGGACTCACAGTAGCCTTGAGGTAACCTTTGATATGTGAACTGCCTATTTCTGAATGAGAATGCGAATAAATACAGGCTGTCAGCATGCAATAGGACACTGAAAAAGGCATTCATCAGGCCTATGATCGAAAAATATTGTACATCTTGAGGAATATTTGTTTGACAGCCATCATTCTGGTCGGTGTATCAGGAATGGAGAAAGTCATTGTGCCGTTTTCATTTAAATATATTCTCATTTAATTTGGCCATGAAATCACGTCCCAAGAGATTTTCTGGGGACTGTTGAGTTAAGTAGACACTGCTGAATACATTTACCTCCTATTTCTATTGGTACTGGCTCGGTGAAAGGGACCCTTGTTATTGCCCCAGAGAAATCCAGTGTGTTTGAGCTCTGATTGGAGATGGGCAGTGCTCCCTCCCTGATACAGGAGAATGTAGCACCTGTGTCAATCAAGAAACTATAAGTGTTGTTGTTAATCGTGACTTGCACAACTGGGTCCTCTCTAATATTTGTGAGACACGACAACACGGGACACACTAGAGTTGTCTGTGGGCTGTCCTAACGTGAATATCCTCCAGCCTGGTACTGCTGGATGGTGCCCTGTGAAAACAAATTGATGGGGGGGAACTACTGTAGCTCCCTGTGGTACAAGGGCTTGCATCTGGGGCACCATTTGGTACACATGTATTTGTTGCTGAGGTAGCTGTGGCTGTATGTGTTGTGCTGTTACCTGTGTGTTACCTCCTAGTACATTCAAGGCACTTTGTGGAAAACTAGTGACAGCAGTCATTTGACTCATTGGTGTTGCTACCATAACTGCGTCATGAGCCTCTTTTCGTTAGTTTTTGCTGTACTAATTTAGCAGCTGTGTTTTCAATTGCTAATTGCCTTGTTTGTGACATTAGAGATCCGATATCTGGGACATCGGGAAACTTCCATCGCAGTTCATTCCATAGTGCTGATCTTATTGAAAGGATCACCATCTAATTTTGTATTAGTGGTGGAAAGTCTTGTGTCGATGCGTGTAAAATATCCTCTGCATCCTCTTCAATCAGGGAGGTGAGCAGACTTTTGTCACATCCCTAATAGCCAATGACACACCTGTAGTGTGCTTTTCAAAGGCTTGTATCTACTTTCCCGCACCCTCTGTGAGGGGTGGGAGTCCCTTTTTCAGATTTTCTTTGTCCATTAGGGACCAAGACACAGAGATGGGGGGGGGGGTCATTGACATTTTTGAACAGCAGGGGCAGCTGGTGTGTTACCCCTGTGGGTCTTGTGTGGTCATATCTACGTGCATATTTCTGCCAGACCCTTAGCGCATGTAATCATAGTCCTAATCGTCATCTCCTGCCTTCTGCAAGATAGTCTTCAGCAGTGGCCATTTCTTCTGGCTCAAAAGACCCTTCTCGGAGCCAGACATTCATTTGAGGTGCATTAGCTTCTGTCCAGCCTGCCAAGTTATCTGAGAATGGATTGACATAGTCAGACCATTCTCCAAGTATTACTACCTCATTTGGCGTCAGACCATTGGTCAATGACGGTCTTGGCCTGTTAAGGGCCATGCGGTGCAGTGCTCTAGATCTGGTGGTGTGCAGACATGCTGTACCTGAGACATCATATTTCTGTGGGATGTCATCAGGTCGCCCATTGTCACCTAACACTACAATATTTTCTATCTCTGTTCTTCTCTGCCTTCTCCTTCTGTTTTCTGCCCGTTCAAGCACATTTGACAGATCCAAATTGACAAGGTCTAGCTGTGGCGTTACTGGCCTGCGTGGTGTAACTACTGGAGGTGATGCCTGAGGTGGGAGCGTAGGTGGTGGCGTCACCTGGGGGTTGTAGTTAATGACTGTTGGCGGAGCTTGGGGTATACTTAAGTTGACTGTAAGAGAAGCTGCTGTGTTGCTCTGTGGTGGTGCTATACTTTGGGCTTCCTGATGTAAGTCTATCCATGGCCCTTGCTGTGGCATGATAGTTCGGACCCCACCACTGTGTGACCCTGCTAGGCTTGCAACACCAGCTAATTCATTGAGTGTTTGTTGCCTGCTACTAAATTGGCCCAAGCCACCCATCAGTTCAGTCATTCTATCCTCTACCCTGCCTACTTGTAATGGCAGTCGCTGGATGGTTGCTGTATTGCCAGTGGGGCTTCTTGAGTACTGTTCATGTGACATGTCCCCTGCTTCTCTACCCGTTCTTTGGTATGAGTCGTGCTCTGTCCTCCTGCGAAAATCTCCCTCAGTTACTACCTCAGAGGGATACTGTTCTCTGTCCCCGTTTTCTTCATTGAACTGTAGCAGGTGTTCTTCCTCTCGCTTGGGACCAGTGTTAAGGGGGTGCCACCCATTATAGTGTGTCTGTGTGACTGTGAGTAGCCTAGAGGTGCCGCATTTCTTAAGCGCTCGTGAAATTGGTTCTTATTTGTTAAAATCTGTACAGTGGGCAACTCTTGTGCTATGTGCCCAGCGTTTTAAAACTTGTGAAATATTTTAATTGTTGCTATTTTAGACTGTGAGTTGGGGCACTGTGATTTTACTGTTGGGGGCATTTAATACACTTACCATCCTTGCCGACCCCAGTCCGCCGCGGCTGCTGTGCCGTTTGTGCGGAGGGCGGCAACCATTAGTCCTCAGACTCCCTACTTCCGGCAGGACGCGGTCTAGTCGTCCGCCGGAAGGAAGGGTATTTAGCTACTTATGCACCGCACGCGCAGCGGGCGCGCCGGATGCGCGCCAAAGGCGCGCCTGAGGCAAGCCCGTCAGCGCCCGTCAGCGCCCGTCCGCGGCCGGACGGGGCCAGAACCCCTGGTGGATTGGGGTCTAATTTGGTCTACACTCGGCAACAGCTGATCGATTTATGCTTGACTACTGGCCCTCAGTGTACTCATGGATTGGATCCCAGCAGGGGGGATGCTGTAAGTGACTGTAAGCACTGTGGCGTTAAGTTGAAAGGCGACGTCCGAGCGGCAGGCACTACTAAGGAAGTTGTCTGCGCGCTGCTTAACTGTAGGTCTCTAAAAAACATAACATGGAAGTGCGGGATCTATTGCTGGATAACAATCTAGATATCCTTTTCTTAACAGCGACATGGCTTGATGGGGAGTCAGAACCTGAGATACTAGAGGCCCTGCCCCAGGGATATGGCATTTGTAGGCAAGAAAGACCGCGTGGAAGGGGGGGTGGGATTGCACTGATCCACAGGGACAATATTATCTGCACTATGGAGCCTGCCAGCATAGTGGGCAGTGAGACAGGGACGTTCTCTATAACTGTGACCGGCAATACAATCATTAAAGGTCTCTTAATTTATAGACCTCCGGGTAGCAGCAGTAAGTTTGTGGAGAGCTTAATATGCAATTTGTTACCCCCTGCCATGAGCTATGATAAATTCCTTCTACTTGGTGATCTCAATATGCATTTTATTGATGGATCTAATATGGCAGCCCAAGAGGTACGCCAAGAGCTGTCGACTATGCAATTGATATTGCAGTCGACACTTCCTACTCACCGGCTAGGTCATCAACTGGATCCCCTCTTCTGCAATTGGGAGGGCATTAAGGTCGGGTGCCCGGTCCCGATGATCTGGACAGATCATTACTTAGTTCCCTTCTGTTTTAAACTCACGGAGGGCAGCAACCCGAAGAATGGTAGCGACACTTAAAAGAAGCAGAGGAAGTGGGCCAAATTTTCTTTGGATAGCTTTCATGCCAGCCTAAAACAGAGAGGTGCCCCAGATGGGCTAGGTACGTCTACTGAGGAAGCATGCGCGGTACTCGATAAACGCA
The DNA here is from genome assembly GCF_964261635.1 of Lissotriton helveticus. Taxonomy (NCBI): domain Eukaryota; kingdom Metazoa; phylum Chordata; class Amphibia; order Caudata; family Salamandridae; genus Lissotriton; species Lissotriton helveticus. The sequence continues at coordinate 205,806,715 of NC_136069.1, forward strand.
TTGAGATGGCCATAGATCTGACCGCCCCCTGGTCGATGAATGGTCCCTTGCGCCGAACTAAATCGGCTCCCTGGTTTAATGCTGAGCTAAAAGAAACTAAAACCGCATGTAAACGTATGGAAAGAGCTTGGCGAAAGGATTATCTTCCAGAGGCAGGAAAGGCGTACAAAGATAGCCTTAAACGCTACCACGCCTTGATTAGGAAAACCCGCTTAATTTATTTTACTGATCGCATTGATAAGACTGAGTGCTCGACCAAAGAACTCCGCCAATGGAAGGTGCTATCTTGGAGGTGGACTGCATCAGCATATTCTCGGTCCCGGACGAGGCTACGCTAATAGCAGTTGCTAGGGGGATCAAATCAGGTTCCCCCAGGGACCCAGCCCCTGCCAAAATTCTGAGTGGCAGCATGGAGGTGCTGGCACCTTATGTTAAGCACCTCTTAGCTCTGTCATTCGAATCCGCAAGGTGCCGAAAACATGGAAACAGGCTGTTGTACTTCCACTTAAAAAAAAGCCACAAATTAGTATAACCCAACTAAATAATCTACTGCCGATCTCCCTCCTCCCTTACTTCTCCAAAATAGCCGAAAAACTGGCAAACCAACAACTGACGGCTCACATCGAGGCACACAGGCTCTACCATCCATCCCAGACTGGCTTCCGTGCCTTTCACTCCATTGAATCTGCCCTTCTCTTCTCCACAGAGGCATTGAGGAAACTTGCAGATGAGGGTCAGACAGCAGCGCTGATTCTTCTTGACCTCAGCGCGGAGTTCGACACTGTAGCTCATCATACTCTGCTACAGTGTCTGAGGGAAAGTGGAGTGACTGGGAGAGCCTGGTCATGGTTGGAATCTTTCCTCCATGACCGTAGCTTCTATGTGGAACAGGGTGCATATAGGTCGGAGGTTTTGGATCTTAAGCAGGGTGTTCCCCAGGGGTCCAGCCTCAACCCTACCCTGTTTAATCTGTATGTAGCGCCAGTGGCTACTATCACTGAGCAGTATGGGATAGAGGTTGTAACCTATGCTGATGATACTCAGCTGGTTGTGGCTTTGTCACAGCCAGCTGAGCATGCAGCCAGTAGATTTGCATCCTGCCTTCAAGATCTGGCAGGATGGATGGCAAAAAATTGTCTCAGGCTGAACTGGGACAAAACCGAGGTGCTTATTGTCGGTAAGTCCCCCTCGTTGTGGACCTCTACCTGGTGGCCTCAGGCATTGGGCCCACTACCTGTCCCCAAGGATCAAGTTAAGAATCTGGGCATGTGGTTGGATTCCAGAATGTCCTATGATTACCATACTCGGCGTGTCGCAGGGACATGCTTTGGAATCCTCCGCAGCCTAAGAAAGACACTTGACCTTCTCCCAGCGTCTGCTAGAAGGGCCCTGGTCCATGCCTTGGTTACTTCCAGGCTGGACTATGGGAACGCCCTCTACCTAGGAGCTAATGCTAGCTGTACCTTAAGACTACTGCAAACACAACAATGATGGACAGAATGTGGATCAATGTCACACATTCACCCCAGTCCAAAGATCTGGGCCCAAATCCATCGTTTTTCCACTCCACACCACCCTGGGTTAGACAATGGCGATATGCAAATCAGCGCTGACCCTGTGCCCCATGGGAACAGTCCAGTCCGAACTACAAAAGCCATGTCCTTCCCAGAACGGAAACAAGCATCCGAGGACCGGCCCGGTTTCGAGGTAACACCTCTCTTCAGCCCGGCTAGCTTGATTCCAGTGGTGTGGAGTAACTGGGACTCACGTCTGAGCATCCCCAGTACACTTAGAGCGGTAACTGCAAACATAACAATGATGGACAGAATGTGGATCAATGTCACACATTCACCCCAGTCCAAAGATCTGGGCCCAAATCCATAGTTTTTCCACTCCACACCACCCTGGGTTAGACAATGGCGATATGAAAATCAGCGCTGACCCTGTGCCCCATGGGAACAGTCCAGTCCGAACTACAAAAGCCATGTCCTTCCCAAGACTACAGCGTATCCAGAACGCAGCTGCGCGACTGGTGTTACAGCTTCCCAGGAGAGCCTCTTCAAAAAGAGCCTTGGAAACACTGCATTGGCTCCCTGTTAGGGAACGCATAGAATTCAAAGCACTCTGTATCAGTCACAGGATTGCCCATGGAAAGGGGCCCTGTTTTTTGCGTAATCTGCTTCTTCCTTATAAGGCCAATCGACTCCTGCACTCTATGGGCACAGGCCTGTTCTTGGTCCCCAGAATTAACAGGGCAAGAATGGGGGGTCGCTCTTTTCGCTACTTGGCCGCACGAAGATGGAACTCCCTTCCACATAAGCTTTGTGTGGAGCCCTCTGAGGTGCTGTTCCGGAAAGAGCTGAAAACCTTCCTGTTTCCTAAGTCCTAATTTTCCGGAGCATTGCTTGAGAGGCCTCTCCTAGCTGGGGATAGCGCGGGGACACACCGGCAGGTGTAACCAGGCGCTTTAGAAACTCAGAAATATTATTATTATTATTTTCTGTGTATTGTAATGCTGCTGGCTAGGGTACAGAAATAGGCCATAATGTCTAGTTCTTGTTCCTGTGGTATTGTGATCCTCAGTGAGGGATGTGGGGCCTGGGCGATTAGGTCTGGGGAGTGGCATGTGGGAGCTGTGCTGTGAACCGCCAGAGGCCCCATCGCTTTCTTGGTCCTCTTCCTGCTGGTGGGCAGTAGAGTTCGATGCAGGTGTCATTTCTATTGTAAATAGCGCGTCACTCTGACCTGGCATTCCTGATGCTGAACCCTGCATCACTGGGTTTTGGGAGCTCAGGGATAGCTGGCCCTGTGTACTCTCTGGTCTGCTGTCTCGTGAGTCATCTGAGAGGTCTGGGGCAGCTATTGTCATGGCCTATGGCTGCCTGGTCATTTGATAAAGGTTTGAAGTCAGTCTTGATAACCCGTCCTGGATACATGTCATCTGAGTCATAGGCTGGTGTAGGTGCGTGGGTTTTTGGTGCTGGTGTGTCATTGTCCTTAAAGGCGCTCCACATAGTGTCTATTCGTTTTTTGAGTTTGCTACCGGAGTACTTTCCCTCGAGGAATGTTGCAGTGTGATCTAGCACCTCTTTATTGAATGTACCTTCTCTTGGCCATGGGTGTAGCATATTTTGTGTGAGCTTGTGCAGCTCTTTACAATATTTCATGATACCTGAGCTGTGAAGTTTATCACGTGTTGCAGAGGAGTTGTAATTATTCTTTAGCATTGAGTGTAGAAAGTAGTAAGGGTGTAACTCAACTGGGTGTTATTGTCCACCTCACCTCCTGCAAGTTTGTTGTCAATTCCCAGGGCTGAGATCAGTGTCAAGATGACACGTTGGGGGTGAGACCTGAATAGAGGATGGTGTTGTATCCTCAGAAAGGGCAACAACACAGCCGTTCTCTGTGTACCGTGATCTGTAGTCTTGGGTGTGGGCTGTCTGCTCATCTCCTAGAGCTATCTTTGAGGTGGGCAATTAATGGCAGCATATTTGACAATACTAGTCTCCTTTTAACTGGTGGTTTTGTAAATATGCCCACAATAATGTGTAGTGCATTGTGGAGGGTGTCTGTGTAACCGCTCTGATACTTGGTGAAGGCTGCTGCTGCTGCTCATGCAGCTGCTTGGCATGATGTTCACAAACCAGGGGCAAGTTGGGGTCGTGGAGTGCTTTGCAGAAATAATGCGTGATGTTCACAGCCTAGTGGTGCGTGAGTATCTCGTGAATCACCCTGCTTCTCCAGGCAGTTGACGCTTGAAGGAGATGTCAGTGAGTGCTGGGGGGTGAGATCAGGGCTCACTACTTACTACACTTCTCACTGACTGTATTGGTTCTGTGGAGGACTCTTCAGTAGTATATGATGTTGATGGGGACACCAGTGGCAGTTGCAATGGTGTATCATGAGTGTCCCCCACAGAAGGGGAGCCTTGTGAATACTGTGGCCCCTCAAGTGTAGGGTGTGGGTTCGGGGGTAGCGGATCTACATGCTGACTCTGGGAGACAGTTGCACCAGATGCAGTGTAGATACTCTTACCTCAGTGCCCCGTGTGAGTGGGACTCCCAACAGGTTCCACGTTTTAGATATCAAGGCACTTTGGCGTTTGTCAAATTTTGTTAGAGTTTGTGTGCGAGGATTGTGTACTGCTATTATTCTGTTGTCATATATGTGCAGAAATACCTCAACTGGTTGCTGCTCACTATAGCTCATCTGTATCTTCTAGTGAAGTGTGTGTGTATGTATGTATGTATATGTATATATATATAATGTGTGTATAAATGTATATAGTGTGTGTGTGTGTGTGTGTGTGTGTATGTGTGTGTGTATATATATATGTGTGTGTGTGTGTGTGTGTATATGTGTATATATATATATATATATATATATATATATATATATATATATATATATATATATATATATATATATATATATATATATGCAGCAACAGAATTCAGTAAGTCAGCAAGAATTCAAACTAGCCTGTAGTCCTTTAGTTGGTATTTATTGTGGCACAGCAAGCGATCGAGGATAACGCGTTTCGAACAACCCTGGTTTTTCTTGGTCACATGACCCGCGTTCCTCACACACCACCTTTTAAAGGTGTATTTGCGTTTTTTTTGTTTCTTCAACATTTAGTGCTTTATTGTTCCTAAACAAAATAGTTTTGTACATTCTATACATGCATGATTTCAATTTATATTTCTTATTTGTTAGGAAAAAATCGCAAACAAAATTTAATCAATTACACTCATTGACCATATGTACCAATCTCGTGCATTCATTGTACAAAAAGTGCTAGTAACCAGCTTTTTGTTATCACCATTCCAAACATGTTACATAATGTTTAGTTTTTTGGTTTCGGGTTTAGTACCCTTTTAGACATATTTCCGTGATCAACTTCATCATACCAATGAATCATAGTATAAATTGAAAAAATATATATACACATGAGACCGTGTCGGTATAGTACCATTGTGGTCTCCCTCCTTTCTTCCACTCTAAATCTGCATTAAATTACCATTAAGTACCCATCTGATCATACATGTAGATTCCTTCTACCAAAAATTCATACTTTTCTGATACAAAGTTCATAATCGTTCTTCTGAAGTTTCTTCCCTTTTCAACCTACAACAAATGGGAGAAGAGAAGGTATTGGTATGCTGTAATGGTAATCACAGTACATTAGTCTGTAAGGGGGAGGTGTATCATCAGGTCTTATTATAGATATGTGTTACATAATCTCACATTGATTAAGCTGGTGCCAGGTGTGAGGGTGATCAGGTGGGGATTTAAAAACAAAAATGGTTTACATATTTGGTGGGTAATCAGTCTAGCAACTTTCAGTCATGTTGATCTTTATAGGGTTTCTTTCTTTTTTGTCTTTTATATCTTATAGATGAGAGTGTAACTCCTCATCCATATTCATTCCACCTGGGAACCGGGTTCCTGCCAAAAGAATTAATCTTGACTCCAATTTTCGTAATGCGGCTAACCTATTTCCTCCCCTAATGTTATTCTTGATCGTAGCTAATCCTATATATTTGGCCGCCGATGTTTTGCTTTGATGAAATTGATTGAAGTGCCTTGCGGTACTGTATGACAGATCCTTGTTAGTAATTGCACGCCAGTGCTCTAAAATGCGTTTCTTTACTGGTGTAGTAGTTGATCCTATATACCATAGGTCACATGGGCAGCGTATAAGGTATACTACATACTCAGTAGAGCATGTGATTCGGGGTTTGATCTCCCATTTCTTTTTGGTTTTGGGGAGAATGATCTCATTACAATTAACACTATCCCTACAGGCTTTACAATTGCCACATTTTCTAAAGCCTTTACTTTTTTTCAGCCAATCGGTCTAGTACAGAGCCACTTGTCACCAAGGGAGACAATCTTTTAAAGATTGCCCGCGTTTGTAAGATATGCCTGGGGGTAGTACCAATGGAGTTTCTTAGGATTGAATCCTGTCTCAGGATATCCCATCTGTTCTTCAAGATTTTTCTTATTTGGTAAGATTGGCCACAGTACTTAGTTATGAATCTGATCTCCGGGGTCTTTGTGTTACTTGTGGGAAGACTTTTCTTTGATGTCAGTGCCTCTTCTCTGGTTACTTTGTCTACTCTTTCTTCAGCCTCTTTCAAAGACTTCTGTGAGTAACCTCTGGCTCGGAATCTCTCTTTCATTTCTTGATTCGTTTTTTCAAATTGAGATTCCGCCGAACAATTTCGTTTTGCCCGTAGGAATTCGCTAAAGGGAATCCCCCATCTAAAGCTGGGAGGGTGGTCACTGGATGAGTGAAGTACAGAATTTCCAGCTGTGTCCTTCCTGAACAGGGTTGTGGTCAAGCGGTTGTCTGTCATGGTGATCAGTGATTTCATTTGAGATGTCATCAGTGATGTCACTGACCATGTCATGAATGATGTAATATGTGACAACAGTGGATTGCGGGTGCGCGAAATAGTTTATAGTTAGTACAACTAACTATAGGAGCAATTTCAATGGTTTTGTATGCGTGAAATGTCCAGCTAACTATAACACCCCTAAAACTTAGTTTTTTGAGTGAATTTTAAAGGGGTTTTAAATGCTAATTCCTAACTATATAAGGCCTGAAACCTATGGTTTTTTCAGTGAATTTCAAAGGTCTTTTAAATGCTAATTCCTAACTATATAAGGCCTGAAAGCCCACCAGGAATCTCCAGTATGCGCCAGGGGACTGCATTGCAGAGAGGTGTAATGAAGCCACGCCCCTTTTTACACCTCTCTGCAATGCAGCCCCCGTGCATGTTTGAAGAGGGGAACAAATCCCCCTTGCATACTGGTGGTCCCTGGCGGCCAACGAGCCCACCTTGAACCTCCAGTATGCGCCAGGGGGCTGCATTGCAGAGGTGTAATGAGGCTATGCCCCTTGTTACACCTCTCTGCAACGCAGCCACCTGGCGCGTTTGCAGAGGGGGAACTAATTCCCCTTGCATACTGGGGGTCCCTGGGGGCCAACTAGCCCATCAGGAGCCTCCAGTATGCGCCAGGGGGCTGCATTCAAGAGAGGGGCAATGAGGCCACACCCTTTTTTACACCTCTCTGCAACGCAGCCCCCGTGCATGTTTGAAGAGGGGGAACTAATTCCCCTTGCATACTGGGGGTCCCTGGGGGCCAACTAGCCCACCTGGAACCTCCAGTATGCGCCAGGGAGCTGCATTGCACAGAGGTTTAATGAGGCAATGCCTCTTTTTACACCTCTCTGCAACGCAGGCCACTGGTGCGTTTGCAAAGGGGGGACTAATTCCCCTTGCATACTGGGGGTCCTTGGGTGATATCTGCCCAAACGCCGAAATTCGGAACGATTGAAAATGACTTCATGAGAAACATTTGGATTATCATGTCTTATACTTTGGAATTTTTGAAAGACTGACTTTGAGGATGCTATAAATTACTCAAGTCTGCCCGAATTGTGTGGGTAAAATTGATACCTAGTCACTTTGAATAAGAATGTACTTATGTCTCGTCTAACATTTGGAAGAAATATCTAGTTATATGACAACAGCATACCGACATAACTTGAAGGAAATAAGAACGCCCTGAAGAAGTTCTGTTGTACAGAACGAAACGCGTCAGCTGGCTGTGGTACATAAACTTAAGGAAAATAAAAGCATTTGAATATACACCAAGATTCAGCGCTTCAATAAGGACTCTAAGTGATATGATTTGATTGGACTTATTGTGCAAGTGGTCCTGTGCCAAACTTTGGAATATTCTCCACTACTCTCTACTACTTACTCTCTACTACTCCACTACTCTCTACTACTCACTCTCTACTACTCTCTCTCTACTACTCACTCTTTACTACTCACGCTCTACTACTCTCTCTCTACTACTCTCTACTATTCTCTCTCTCTGCTACTCACTCTACTACTCTCTACTACTCACTCTTTACTACTCTCTACTACTCACGCTCTACTACTCTCTCTACTACTTACACTCTACTACTCTCTACTACTCACTCTCTACTACTCTCTACTACTCACTCTACTATTCACTCTACTACTCTCTACTACTCACTCTCTACTACTCACTCTCTACTACTCACTCTCTACTACTCACTCTCTACTACTCACTCTCTACTTCTCACTCTCTACTTCTCACTCTCTACTTCTCACTCTCTACTACTCACTCTCTACTACTCACTCTCTACTACTCACTCTCTACTACTCACTCTCTACTACTCACTCTCTACTACTCTCTACTACTCTCTACTACTCTCTACTTCTCACTCTCTACTACTCACTCTCTACTACTCACTCTCTACTACTCACTCTCTACTTCTCACTCTCTACTTCTCACTCTCTACTTCTCACTCTCTACTTCTCACTCTCTACTTCTCACTCTCTACTTCTCACTCTCTACTTCTCACTCTCTACTTCTCACTCTCTACTACTCACTCTCTACTACTCACTCTCTACTACTCACTCTCTACTACTCACTCTCTACTACTCTCTCTACTACTCTCTCTACTACTCTCTACTACTCTCTACTACTCTCTACTACTCTCTACTACTCTCTACTACTCTCTACTACTCTCTCTCTACTACTCACTCTCTACTACTCTACTACTCACTCTCTACTACTCTCTACTTCTCACTCTCTACTACTCACTCTCTAATACTCACTCTCTACTACTCACTCTCTACTACTCACTCTCTACTACTCACTCTCTACTACTCACTCTCTACTACTCACTCTCTACTACTCACTCTCTACTACTCACTCTCTACTACTCACTCTCTACTACTCACTCTCTACTACTCTCTACTACTCTCTACTACTCTCTACTACTCTCTACTACTCACTCTCTACTACTCACTCTCTACTACTCACTCTCTACTACTCACTCTCTACTTCTCACTCTCTACTTCTCACTCTCTACTTCTCACTCTCTACTTCTCACTCTCTACTACTCACTCTCTACTACTCACTCTCTACTACTCACTCTCTACTACTCACTCTACTACTCACTCTCTACTACTCACTCTCTACTACTCACTCTACTACTCACTCTCTACTACTCACTCTCTACTACTCACTACTACTCACTCTCTACTACTCACTCTCTACTACTCACTCTCTACTACTCACTCTCTACTACTCACTCTCTACTACTCACTCTCTACTACTCACTCTCTACTACTCACTCTCTACTACTCTCTACTACTCTCTACTACTCTCTACTACTCTCTACTACTCTCTACTACTCTCTACTACTCTCTACTACTCTCTACTACTCTCTACTACTCTCTACTACTCTCTACTACTCTCTACTACTCTCTACTACTCTCTCTCTACTACTCACTCTCTACTACTCTCTCTGCTACTCTCTCTGCTACTCTCTCTCTGCTACTCTCTCTCTACTACTCACTCTCTACTACTCACTCTCTACTACTCACTCTCTACTACTCTCTACTACTCTCTACTACTCTCTACTACTCTCTACTACTCTCTACTACTCTCTACTACTCTCTACTACTCTCTACTACTCTCTACTACTCTCTACTACTCTCTACTACTCTCTACTACTCTCTACTACTCTCTCTGCTACTCTCTCTGCTACTCTCTCTGCTACTCTCTCTGCTACTCTCTCTGCTACTCTCTCTGCTACTCTCTCTCTGCTACTCTCTCTCTGCTACTCTCTCTCTACTACTCACTCTCTACTACTCACTCTCTACTACTCACTCTCTACTACTCACTCTCTACTACTCACTCTCTACTACTCACTCTCTACTACTCACTCTCTACTACTCACTCTCTACTACTCACTCTCTACTACTCACTCTCTACTACTCACTCTCTACTACTCACTCTCTACTACTCACTCTCTACTACTCTCTACTACTCTCTACTACTCTCTACTACTCTCTACTACTCTCTACTACTCTCTACTACTCTCTACTACTCTCTACTACTCTCTCTCTACTACTCTACTACTCTCTCTCTACTACTCTACTACTCTCTCTACTACTCTCTCTACTACTCTCTCTGCTACTCTCTCTACTACTCTCGCTACTACTCTCTCTGCTACTCTCGCTACTACTCTCTCTACTACTCACTCTCTACTACTCACTCTCTACTACTCACTCTCTACTACCCACTCTCTACTACTCTCTACTCTCTACTACCCACTCTCTACTATTCACTCTCTACTATTCACTCTACTACTCTCTACTATTCACTCTACTACTCTCTACTACTCACTCTACTACTCTCTACTACTCACTCTACTACTCTCTACTACTCACTCTACTACTCTCTACTACTCACTCTACTACTCTCTACTACTCACTCTACTACTCTCTACTACTCACTCTCTGCTACTACTCTCTACTACTCTCTACTACTCACTCTCTACTCTATTACTCTCCTCTCTCTACCTCTCTCTACCTCTCTCTACTAGTCTCTACCTCTCTACCTCTACCTCTCTACCTCTACCTCTACCTCTCTACCTCTCTACACGCACACATATACACACATATATATATATATATATATATATATATATATATGCATTTATGTATGTGTGTATATACGTATATATGTATATATAATCTGCATATCTATACAAATATAAATACATGCATACATATACATATATGCATACATATGCGTGTTATTTACATGAAAGAGACCCCCGTCGCGCTTTGGGAGTACCAGCCTCACTGGAAAACTTTGTGGACTCCTGCAGTCCATGAAAAATTATCGCCAGCGTTAGTTGGAAAAGGTTGGGAGCCCGCCATTGACACCGAGGAGGAAGGCTGGCAGTTTTGGGATATTCCATCTCATGCTGGGTAGGACTCATTGTAGCCCGTCCCCTGTCTTTTGGACTCCGAGGTCGACATGGCTGCGATGGTATTGGGGGACCGGAGGAGGCGCTTACCATTTGGCACATCAAAGCGGGACTGACATCACAGTCCCCCAAGGGTCCATGCTGTTCCTCGATCAGCCCGCAATTACTTTGTTCCATTCCTGTCATTCCCCTGCACCTTGGTCCCAATCACCTATTTAGTTGCATTCTGGGGCCTGTAGTCCTGCGCTACACTCGGGACTGCCCACAGGTGCGAGGACTTCATCAGAGGGGCGGAGCTATCTTGCACCAGCAAGAACATTAACTAGGGACTTCACAGGCAGCAAGACATTCAACCCACGGGACGCTTTGAGCGCTGAGGAAGGCAGTTTAGCTGCCGAAATGCATTCGCCAATTTGCCAATAAAGAAGCGTTTCCTACCTGTTCCTCCTGGGAATCTGCCCCTCTTTTTTCTTGGTTAAAGAGTTGTTCGTGTGTGTGTATATATGTATATATATGTATATATATGTATATATATGTATATATATGTATATATATATATATATATATATATGTATATATATATATTTATATATATATATATTTATATATATAAATGCATACATATGCGTGTTATTTACATGAAAGTTTTAAAAACACTAATAAAAGCAAAGCTAAAAAGCCACCTCATTACAACCAGAATGGCTTTAACTTAAACGAGGGCGAGATCTATTGCATTTTTAATGCTTGCTTACTTTGGTTCCATCAAGAAGGCATTCAGATGTGTCACACATTTGCCATACATTCTGAATGTTAGCACTCTAGTTGCTCATTAGATCACTGTAGTAAAGCTACTGCTCACCAGGGAAGTCTGCTGCTAATCATACTTTCTATGGCAAAACGAACCCCCTCATTTTGTTCCTTTTTAAATTAAATGTTTTCAGACTTACCACTTCATTCCAATCAAGATGGCTTCCGGTGTGCCATACTTTTGTCATAAGTAAAACTGTTAGCGCTCTAGTTGTTCTTTAGAACACTCTGGGACATTCTGTCATTGGGCTATACTTGGGCTTCATCTGGGTGATATTTGGGCTACATTTAGGCTCTTTTGTCTCTGGTGACCATCTTGGGAGACTGCATTTCAGAATTTTTTAATGAAATAGAAGAGGATTTGGGAAGTCACTCAAAATGTGCCCTAATTTTTCTTTCTGCAGCACTAATCATACTTTCTACGGCAAAATATACCCCCTCATTTTGTTCCTTTTTAAATTAAATGTTTTAAGAGTTACCACTTTATTCCAATCAAGATGGCTTCAGGTGTGCCATACCTTTGTAATAAGTAGGACTGTTAGCGCTCTAGTTGTTCTTTAGAACACTCTAGGAGGCTGCAGTAGAACAGAAAGGAATCAACTGACCGTCTCTGTCCTTGTTGGATGTACATGTTTTACTGAGAATGTCAGACTTCATGCTCACATGACTGAGAAAGATAATGTGAATTTACAGAAAATATGCTTTCAGTTTAGCTTATAGATCCCCTTCCAACCCACTGTGGAAAAAGCATGAGATAATAGTTTTCTTTCGAACATGATTCATGATCTCCCAGCAGAAGGCTTTTTCACATGGTAAAATCACCTTAGAACACACCACAATTCCATATGAGTATGGTACCATCAACAAATGATTTATAATGTAACAAGTCCTAAAACCCTCTATTAACTACAATGCTTTTTAATGAGGTGCTATCATGTATATTGGTCCCAAGATGGCTGCCAACACTTCTTGGATGAAGTGCTGACAGCCAATCAGATCTCACGATGAGATGTGTGGTTAGGCTCCGCCCAGATATATATGTGTTTTTGAAGTTAATTTTCTTAAAAACCCACTGGAGTAATTTTCACCAAATATAGCAAAGGCACTTCTGCGTACCAGTCCCTACAATTTTGCCAAGTTTGGTGTAATTCCGTTCAGCGGTTCGGGCTGTAGCCTTGTCAGAACGTCCTATGGAAATTAACATGGGAAAAACACGTTTTGGAACCCCCCTTTTTTCTCAGCCCCCACTTCACGAATCCCCCCGAAACTTTCAGGGAAGGAGCGCAGCGGAGCTGGCCGAAATTTTGGAAAATTACACGCAAATTCCTCAACCGGCGCCAAAGTTATTCCCAATAGAATGTTGCGGATTTCCTATGGTAGCTAGGTCCTAACTATATATACCTACTGGCTATCGCCAGTAGGTAATATGTATATATATATATATATGTGTGTATATATATATGTGTGTGTGTGTGTGTGTGTGTGTGTGTGTGTGTGTGTGTGTGTGTGTGTGTATATATATATATATATATATATATATATATATATATATGTATATATATGTATATATATATTCACTGAAAAAACCATAGGTTATAGACCATATATAGTTAGGAATTAGCATTTAAAAAACCTTATTTTACTCACACAAAACCATTGAAATTCCATATATAGTTAGTTGCACTAACTATATATCGCGCACCCGCAATCCACTGCTGATGATGTCACATATTACATCATTCATGACATGGTCAGTGACATCACTGATGACATCATCCAGTGACTGTGTGTTTCTGTAAAGTTTAAATATGTTTTACATATTGAAGAATGAGTAGATGTAGAAGTGTCTGGATGAAGGATTTAGTAGGTGCGTGACTGACTGTATGAGTGAGTGATTAAATGTGTCTCACTGAGTGCATGGGTTAGTGACTAAACTGTCTTAATTTGTGCATCATTATGTCTGTTGTTCTGTAAACTGCTGCATGTGTTGATCAGTAGCTATATGAGTAACTATATGGGTTATTGATTGATTGCCCAAGTATTTGTATGGGAGACTGAGTGTGTGTGTGGCTGGCTGGGAGGTGTGTGACTCTGTGCAGATCAATGTGTACTTGTATCAATGATTGTATAAGAGAGTAATTATGTGTTAGTATATGTTTCAAAATGTAAGGTGCTCTATGTTTAACTGTATAGATTAGAAAATGGAAGTGTGATTGATTCTTTACAGGACTGACTAGGTGTGTGAGTAACTCCATGGATGAGTGACAGAGTGTGAGAGTCTGTATAGGTGTATGAGTGCATATGATAGTGTTGTAAAGATGAGTGATTGTATGTATGAATGATTGTATGGGTAAATGAGTGAATGTGTGTGTAAACATAGGAATCACTGAGTGCGTATGTAGTAACTAGTATTGGTGTGTCAATGGTTTCAAAAATTATACTCTGTATTTAACACTGGGTGTAACAGAGGTTATATTAAAGTGTGAGGAGATGCATTGTATTGTCACATGAATGATATCATCAGTGATGTGGTCATTGATGTCAAATGAGATGTCATCAGTGATGTCATCAGTGATGTCATCAGTGATTTCATTTGAGATGTCATCAGTGATGTCATCAGTGATGTCACTGACCATGTCATGAATGATGTAATATGTGACATCATCAGCAGTGGATTGCGGGTGCGCGATATATAGTTAGTGCAACTAACTATATATGGAATTTCAATGGTTTTGTGTGAGTAAAATAAGGTTTTTTAAATGCTAATTCCTAACTATATATGGTCTATAACCTATGGTTTTTTCAGTGAATTTTCAAGGTTTTGTAAATGCTAATTCCTAACTATATATGGTCTATAACCTATGGTTTTTTCAGTGAATTTCAATGGTTTTTTAATAGCAAATATCATAAGCTGTCGAATGTCAAGTACGTGGTAAGTAAAAACATTTTCGTGTTTATGCACACTGATCTGCTTTGATTGCTGCCCCCCACCCCTCATTTCTATTAGGAGTACTCTCTCTTTGCAGATAGTGAAGGGTAGTTAACGCAGCCCTTTGCCCCCTTTGTAATCCGTCGTGCCTGCTTCTCTCTCCATTTGATTGATTGTTCTCTTTGGTTCATTCTCTATTTACAAACAAGCACAGAGTCGCAATACTCTGTTTAGTCTTTGCAGATAGCGAAAAATCGTGTAAAAAAACAAAAGGAATCGAGCAAAATCAGTAGGCCACTAATGGGATCTCTTTTGACCTCGCTAAAATAGAAACATTAGGAACAACCTGTTGAAAATAGCAATGCGTATGTATATAAGCGGCGTTCATTTGTGTTCACAGTACCCCTTGTTGATTGTTTCAATCGAGCATTGAATTGTTCGAAGTTAATTCTCTTAAGGATCTTCTCTACCTGCAAACGAGGAAGAATAGGAATATTCTATCTCCCTTTGCAGATAGTGAAGGGTAGGTAACGCAAGCCTTTAACACGTCGTACCTATTTCATTCCTCATTGATTGATTGATTGTCCGAACATTGACTGTTTGGGAATTAGTTCTTTTTGGAGGTATTCCCTGTTTGCAAATAAACGTAGGAAAATCTTTGCAAGTAGTGAAAGGGTACGTAATGCGGACCGTTCTCCCCCGTTGTAATCTGTCATGCCTATCTACTCCCCACTGATTGATGCACCTTTTTCACCCGGACCATTTACTAGAGATACGTCATCTGGCCCGACCAGAGAGCACCCCTAGTGAAAAGGACATATGCAATAATAACGAAGTGATCACTGTATCCTGTTAACAGAAACTTTACCATGAAACAACCTGGAAAGAAAAAAATAGGAAAACGAAAATCAGTAGGCCACTGATGAACATGAACTTTTATTAAACAACGAACAAAGAAACGATAACATAACGTAATGATAAAACCTATTAATGTCCTAGAAACAAGAAAACGTTAAAATATGCCAGTGGTGAGAGACCAGAAAAACAGTAAGAGAAACCAAATCACCACTCGCTGTCCCACCGCCTGCCACGCCAAAAAAATCGATAGACTAGGGAAAATGCAAGTCAGTAGAACATCCACCCCCACTCTGGAAACTTCCAAGGTGGGGCAGGGTTCCGGCTACGCCCAGCCGGGAGCAGCCCATATAAGGCAGGTCCTGCTGCCACGCCTCGGCCAGGAGATCCTAACGTAGGGTGTAGCCGAAGGAGAGGCCGAGGCCAGCGGGACCCGGCCAGGGGATTGCCTTTACAACGCTGAACAGTTGCAGGGGGGGGAATGTCTCCTCGACCCTCCCCTCTCTCTCCCAGTCCGGCCGCGGTGGCCCTTGAGAGTTGCAGGTAGTCCCGCCACATGCTCTTCCGGTCCGACCACCAACGGTCGGGGGGCCGAGGCCGACGGGATCCGGCTGCAGCCGATAAACCAAGAAACCCGTTCATGGGGCCAGAGCCAGGGGCGTCCGGCCGACATCCACCGGAAGCCCGGCCCGAAGACGGACGGGACACTTCTTTCTTTTATAATGGCTGCGACAACACTGGGGGGGGATGTCTTGCACATGCCTCCGACCCCCCCTCGTCCTCATCGCCTGGTCCGGCCATAACAAATCTCAAGCGAGACGCCGTGGGGTGCACTGGGAGGGAGAGACGGTGCGAACAGGCCTCTCCCGCCTCCCCAGGTGGAGACTTCCCAGCTGCACCCTCAGCGCTCCAGGCGCCCGGAAAACGGTTCTTCCACTGTGGCCATGCTGCAACGTCTCGCCCGGCAGGGTGGAGCCCGTCCGCTCATGTGACCCCGCGATCGCCGGTAGCTGCCGAACTCTCAAAATGGCGGTCGACCTGGCAAGAGCGGGCCCAGCATAAAGAAATGGCCCGGTCACTGGTTGACTCCACCACCGTAGTCCTCCACGACCTTGAAGATTCTAGAGGAGCCGCGGGAGTCTCCGACCCCCGATGGGGAATGACTGCCATGATCGCCCGTGGAGTGACGAAACTGTATCCGCGGGACGTCGGCGCTCCCATGCTGGCGCCAGCCTCACTTTGAATTACTAGAATCCTGCAGACCTCACTTCCGGTGAAAGCACAGTGTGACCCGGTAGGAAAAATTATTGCACCCCCTCCCCTTTTTGACTGATAGTTCAAACCACCGATCCTTTCCTTTGCCCTTTTAACGGAACTTTGGACTGCCTCCCCCTCTTTTACATTTTCTAGAGAAAACAAAACATTAACCACTACATTAGCATAGCAGTTGATACCAGAACTGTTTTCAAATTGAAAACCAACAACATCTTCAACAGAATCCTTTTTGTTTCTGCTGTGACCCTGCTACAGCACAGGCATTGTCCCCAGCAGTAATTCTGCAATGCCGGTAAGAATAGCTGTGGTGCCTACTGGACTCACTCACCCCCGCGGCGCCCCACGTCGTTTTTTGCTGGGCGGCAACTTACTAGACATCACTTTCGTGCCATCTAGATTTCAGCGCGTTCTGCTGCCTTGGAACTATTCGCACAACAGACCGCTACTGACAAGAATATTTCATTATTGGTGCTGTCAATTTCAATAAATCTATTGGATAATTAAAAAGAAATTGCCACGGTCTCTTCGTTGTTTAAATGTTTTTACTGTTTTTGTTTTGTTGTATATATTTATGTTATTAAAGTTTTATATACCTACTACTTTGTTGGAGTGCTATATATTTTTAATGTGACACATAATTGTAAAAACTTTGATGTACAAAGAGTCATTCCTGGAATCTTCCGCTTCAGGCTCGGTCCCCTCCCCAATCACAATACAGGATGGTTTTCAGATAGTAGGAACACGTGTGGTGTGACGGATCTCATCGAGTGTGGGCCTTGATCTACTATAACTCCTTTGAAGAGGGGTGATTCTTTACAGCTGGGGCCATAAACTACATCTGCAGGGCTAGCTGATAGCCTGGACAATCGGACACAGAGAAAGAGGAGTGTCAGAGGGTGCGGTAGTGAATAGGGCGAAAGGGAGGTGTCGGGCGGGCACAGAGTGTGATTCTCAGGGAAGAGCAGCGCAGATGGGGGGAGGTTTATTGCCCATGCATAAGACAGAGAGCGGTGGTGACCAGTGCCTAGGGAAGATGCTTGCGTGGGTGAGGAGCCATGCTACGAATCGACAGCGTGCAGAGAGTGGGTCTGGTCAAGACACCTAAAATGGCTGCCGTGCACGACAAAAGTGTGGCATTTCAAAAAAGGCAAGATGGCGCAGACAATGTTTTTCAACACTTCCTCATTTCCTTCGAATCGAACGTTAACAGACGTTGGGGCATATTACCAAAGTTAAGCGATATTTATCGCTAACGATGCTTACCAACCAATTTTTTACCACTAAGCATCGTCAGAAATTATCGAAGATAAACCTTACTATTATCAAGGTTTATCGCAAATGCGATAATAAACGGCCGCAATGCATGAATATCGCTAAAAACTCAGCGATATTCATGCATTACCGAGCTAATGCTCTTAGCCATGTTATCCACCTCCCATTGGATAACATGGCTAAGAACTGCTCAGGGCAGGTGTTACTTTTTGGAGATATTCGCGCTTAGCGCGAATATCTCCAAAAGTTGGTAATAGGAGATAGATATCTTGCATGTTGTAATGCAAGTTATTGTGGTATATGGAACTCATACCATAATCTCTCAGGAAAGCAGAAACTGATCCTTTTGGGACCGCCTAAAAAGGCCTAGGGGGTGAGGAGTACTCTACTTTGCCCCCTTTTCACGTTCCGAACTATTTTATTTTACTCTCTTCTGTAATTACACAAAATACCAGCGATAAGATGCATCGGAGACACACAGTGAGAGAAAGGAGGCCGGAGATGAAGAAGACATGTCAAATACACATTGGAGATAATATAGTGGCAGAAGGGAAGTAAATATGAGTAAACTTACCATGTAACATAAAAATGTTGCACTCTATACTATAAGTCTCATTTTATACTACAATCACTTCGCTACAACCTCATAAATTAAAAATAAAAATGAATAATGTCTCAAACAATTTTTGATTTCTAAATATAAATTTATTCTTCAGAATTTTCTAAATTTGAAAGAACTAGTAACATGTCCTCATCAGCAATGTCCTCATTAAAAGTCTCCAATGATGATTCTTGTAACTCTATGGTCTCCAAACACTCGATAAATTCGCCATCAAGAGATTGATCAAAAAAATCATTCAAGTCATCTCCTCCTTGTGACAATATTTCATTATTGGTGCTGTCAATTTCAATCAATGTAGTGGAATCATTCAAGTCATCTCCTCGTGACAATATTTCATTATTGGTGCTCTCAATTTCAATCAATGTAGTGGAATCATTCAAGTCATCTCCTCCTTGTGACAATATTTCATTATTGGTGCTGTCCATTTCAATCAATCTAATGGAATCATACAAGCCATCTCCTCCTTGTGACAATATTTCATTATTGGTGCTCTCAATTTCAATCAATGTAGTGGAATCATTCAAGTCATCTCCTTGTGACAATATTTCATTCTTGGTGCTGTCCATTTCAATCAATCTAATGGAATCATACAAGTCATGTCCTCCTTGTGACAATATTTCATTATTGGTGCTCTCAATTTCAATCAATGTGTTGGACAATTCAAAAGAAATTGCCACGGTCTCTTCATTGTGAGCCATTTTATTTTGAAATTGCTTGCTGTAAATTGCAGAAAAAAATAATCACTTTCATTTATCGTTTTTAGTAATACATAATATAAAACTAACTTTATGAAGTATTTAGTATAACAGAAGGACTGCAAATAAATAACAGAAAACATTTTTCAAATTATCTTCAAGTGTACAACATAGTTCCCCTTACAAATTAACAACTCACCTTTTTAAAAGTAGCAGAAGTGTTAGTACTGTGTAAATCAAACACCAGAAATTCACCACTAAAAATTCCTCACAAATGTACCTCAGACAGTAGTATCACAAAATGGCTGTGGTTTCCTCTCATTTGACATATATACATAACCAATTAACTTTCATCACACACAAATACAAAACCAAAGTAACATTTTAATTGGTTCTAAATTTCAACACTTTCAAATGTGTTTTCCCCATGCAATTTTCCATAGGACATTTACATACGTCTACAGCCTGAATGGCTGAACGGAATTACACCAAACTTGGCAAAATGGTACATCAAACCTAAGAGGTCAGGAAGGATCTACTATGCCCCCTTATGGTCATTTCCCCCTTCGCTTTGGCCTCCTCTTGTCTCTCAATCCTACCGAGGGACAAGATGGCGGCCGCTACGGACTGTTTGGAATGTTGACAGACGCCGGAGAACCAATCAGCTTCGCAAAGCTCCGTAACGCGAAAAGTACGCGAAGCGGAGCGCTGTTACAGATATATATCTTTTTTTGAACGTTAATTTCTCAAAATCCACTGGAGCACATATATTGAGACCTAGCAAAGGCACATCGGGCTACCAGTCCCTAATATTTTGCCAAGTTTCGTGCAAATCCATTCAGCCGTTCGATTATTATTATTTTGTTTTTTTTTTGCCCCGCGGGGCCCTTTTAAAACCTCCACATCAAACCTAGGGGGTCAGCGAGGATCTACTATGCCCCCTTATAGTTATTTCCCCCTTTGTTTTGACCTCCTCTTGTCTCTCGATCCTACCGAGAGACAAGATGGCGGCCGCTACGGACTGTTTGGAATGTTGACAGACGCCGGAGAACCAATCAGCTTCGCTTCACAAAGCTCCGTTGCGCGAAAAGTCCGCGAACCAGTGCGCTGCCCGGTCCGCTGTTACAGATATATATCTTTTTTTAAACGTTAATTTCTCAAAATCCACTGGAGCACATATATTGAGACCTACAAAAGGCACATCGGGCTACCAGTCCCTACAATTTTGCCAAGTTTAGTGCAAATCCATTCAGCCGTTCGGGCTAAAAGTGAGGCCAACCGCCCTATGGAAAACTCAATGTTAAAAACACGTTTTGGGACCCCCCTTTTTTCTCGGCCCCCACTGGACGAACCCCCCCCAAATTTTCAAGGGCTGCTCAGAAACAAAATGTGCCATTTTCCTGAAAATTTCAGCCAATTCCGTCCACAAACGCCAAAGTTATTAGACATAGAATTTTCAAAAAACCCATAGAGAAAAAATCCTAACTATATATACCTACTGGCGACCGCCAGTAGGTAATATATATATATTTATTTTAAACATTTGTAGAGCGCGGCTGACACCTTGCAGGTTTCCTGGCGCTGGCGAATACTCTTACCTCGGGGGAACAGCAGCACGGAGCATGGAGGAAGGGGATTTTCTAAGGGAATAACCACGTCTTAATGCGTTTCCTGAAGGGGAGGAGCTGTGATATTTGACGGATATCAGGAGGCAGACTGTTCCACAGTTTAGCCGCTGCGACTCTGAAAGATCTGCCCCCCGTCCTGACTTTGTTGTATTTGGGAACAATCACCAGGCGGGCTGAAGCAGAGCGTAGAGTTCTGGAAGGGATATACCATGTGAACATGGCCTGCAGAGGTTTAGGTCCCGCTCCGTGGAGCGCTTTAAACACAAGGCAGAGGGACTTGAAGGCCACACGTTGCTTAAGCGGAAGCCAGTGTAGTTCAGCTAGGGCCGCTGTGGCGGAAGATCTCCTAGTCCAGCCTAGAACTAATTTGGCTGCGGCCGACTGAACTCTCTGAAGTCGGTCAAGCAGGGCAGCTGGGGACTCAAGTAGCAGCGCGTTGCAGTAGTCCAGGCGACTGAGGATGGTACACCTGACTATCTACTCCCGAGCTTGAGCGGGTAACAATGGCATAATTTTGCGTAGGGAACGTATGAGAGCTGTGCAAGTTCCCACCGTCTTTGCAACTTGGGTTTCAGTGTTCATTTTATCATTCAGTGTGGCCCCTAGATTGCGAACCGATGTAACTGGCCGAGGTTTATCTGTCGATTCCGGGGGCCAGAAGTCGCAGGGGAATTGCCGGGGGATGCGGCTTCCTGCACAGTACAGAACCTCCGTTTTGGAGGAGTTAAATTGCAGCGAGTTAGTGTGTAGCCACCCAGCCGTCTCCCTTAAGCAGTCGTGAAAGGCTGCCAGGGGGGTAGTCTTCTCCCTCCCACTAGAGAATGAGCTGGGTGTCATCCGCGTAATTGATTGTCTTTAGCCCGTGTGCCTTTATTAACGTGATCAGGGGTCTAAGATACACGTTAAAAAGAATGGGGCTGATGGAGGAGCCCTGAGGCACCCCGTGGGGGACCGGAGAGAAAGTAGATTGATAAGGGGGGAGAGATACCGCCTGTCTCCTGTCCCGTAGGAAGGAGTGGAACCAGAGAAGGGCAGTGCCGTCAATCCCCGCCGCCTGGAGTCTCTCCAACAGGACCCCATGGTTGACCGTATCAAATGCGGCAGACAGGTCCAACAGGATCAAGGCTACTGCCTGGCCCCTGTCTGCACGCATACGAAGGTCCTCCATAGCTGTCAGGACAGCTGTTTCGGTCCCGTGGGCAGGGCGAAAGCCAAATTGAAAATTGTCAAGGATCTGATTATTCTCTAAGTAAGTGGAGAGACAGGTACTTACCCAGCGCTCCACAATTTTGGCTGGGAAAGGCAGGAGGGAGATAGGCCGGTAATTGGACAGACAGTCGGGGTTCAGGGAAGGTTTTTTTAACAGTGGGGTGATAAGGGCCTCCTTCCAGGGGGATGGCACAAGTCCGCAGTGTAGAGATTGATTGCAGATCCTGTGGAGTGTATCGAAGAGGTCGGTACTAAAACTCTTCCAAACTTTAGGAGGTACTGGGTCAAGAGGGGATCCGGAGGTGATCCCAAGGGCCAGCCTTTCAAATTCTGGATCTGGGATAGGGGGAAACTCCCGCAGCTTTTCCCTGAGAGGAGAATCTGAGTGCACCGGAATGGGGTCGCTAGTACAAGTTCTAGGTGTAGTGGGGCCCCCTAGGGGGGGGGAGGAGTTCAGATTAACAATAATGGTGTCGATTTTGTTTTTGAAGAACAATGCAAGGTTGTCACAGAGGGCCTGGGTGGGAAGGGTAGTTGTTGAGGCACAGTCAGGGTGGGTAAGGTTTTTGAGAATCTGAAATATGCATTTGGAGCTGTTGGGGGCATTGCT